>NC_140200.1:23755064-24355064 GCF_965226575.1 Pagrus pagrus | reverse complement strand
TGTAAACGAGCTACAACAGAAATGCTGCATTCATTTTTCAGCAAATATTTGGAAAGAGAATATGAAATAAACCTACTTTTGTTGTTCATTTCACACTTCAGGCCACAATCTTCACTCGAGGCAACATTAAAATGCTTAAAAAGGAGGTTTTGTTCGTTTAAATACTTCTTTAAAGTGTGCTGACTCTGCATCAGATGTCCCATTCTACTCAGTGTGTACATGAGTCAATATTTAAACAGAGGACACGTTTGTCCTCCAGATGAACGGGACACTGTCAGAGTGGAGGGACATTTATTTTCCTGCTTATTTGTTGGAATATTCTGTTTTCCTGATGAAGTCCTCCAGCCTGCTGCTCTGTCCTCCGCAGGGATTCAATCAGTCTGCGCTGAGCCGCTGCGAGGCTTCAGCAGCGCCGCGGCTCCTGCGCTCACAGCCGGCGGTCAAGTCAGACGCACAGAGACACTGACACAACAGGAAATGGGACTGTAGCCCTCCAAAGTAAAGTTGTGCATCTTCTTGAAGCGCATAATGCGATAAACTTCCATGCACAGTGTTCTCAGGGTATTTCTGTGTTTACATGGGGTCATCTACAGCAGTGGAAAGCAACTAACTACACCGCTGTACATTAAAAGCTGAGGTAAAATTTGCTTTGCGTGTCAACGCTGTGGTATGCTGCTATCACTTAAGTAAACAATCTTGAGTGCTTCTCCCAGCACTGGTAACCTATGACTGTTAGCTTCCATCGACCGAGGCAGGAAAACAAACGACTCACAGCTGCTCTCGGGCTCTGGGCTCCAGGGCCCCTGAAGGCTCCAGGCTCAACCTGTGTGGAAAGGTTGGTTCTAACTCAATTGAAAACTATTTAAAGGCCAAGTGGGTCAATTTTACTATCTAACCTTATTACCCCGTCTTAATTAGTCTTTTATCAAATTACGACACAGCACATCTGGGGCCAGGTAATATTCCAATCTAGAAATACTTATTGCACAGAGAGTGGAAGGAGCAGGAAATCAAAAGGAGCCCAGCCACTCACACTTACCTTCAGCTGCCTGGCAGGTTAATGCCTACTGTTGAATGGTGGGAGTTCTGAATACAAGATACAAGGATGATATTGTTTTTTTGGGGGGGCAGGAAACAATCTTCATCTTCAGTCTATTGTTTTTATGTTAAGGCCACTCAACTGGAGAGATCACGATGTGAGATGTTCTTATAGCTTATTTTGTCCCACAGAACATTTAAACCCAAAACACTAAAACAATTTATTGATGATCAGGACCAAGCATACATAAACCTGATATATTCAAAATATGTGAACTACATACAGAATATAGATATACATGTCAAGAGTGAATCAAAATAAACATTGTTTTTTTTTTTTTACTAAATTCATCTGCATGTGTTTAATATTTATTTATTTACTAAGAGCTAAAAACAAGTCTTGAAATAGACTGTTGAAAATGTCTACCTCATCTACATTTTAATCACGCACATGGACTTGTCAGTGATTAGCCCTGAAAACAAAGCAAGGTCAGCATGCCAGAGTGCCATTCTGCTGTGCTGGTGAAACTGTAGAGGGCAAATAGGTTAATTATAGGTGCTCTCTGTCCCATTATAGGTCAGAAGACCTCCAAATCTCTGATCAATGAATCAGTCCTACGCACAAAGACATTCAGAGACCTACATCCACATACATCGAATTTAAAAGGCTTTCATTTGATCCAATTAGGCTGAGAGGTCGGTTCTATGAGGTGCAGCTGAGTCCAATTAAGTGTTACGGTGAAAATCGACCAGATCGGGAGGGTTTTATTTTGAAAGATTTGAGCGGAAGTTGCGCTTCTTGTCTCCGCTCGGTGTCTACAGACTGTACATAACAAAACCATCAGAACTGAACCGGGCTGCCGGACTTGATGCTGCCGCTCACAGGTGGAGGCTCTGAGGAGAAAGTTGCAGCTGGATCGCAGGGATATTTTACAGCTGTGTGTGTGTGTGTGTGTGTGTGTGTGTGTGTGTGTGTGTGTGTGTGTGTCCATCACTCACTCACATCTGCCGCTGCCACTGAGCACCGCAGTTAATGATTGGGAATTAAACTCCGCTCGGGATGACTGATGACCGATGATCAGGAGGTGAGTGATGAATCAAACCTCCACTTTTGTGCTTGTTTCTTTTTTCCCCTTCATGTCTTCCATTTCTGTCCACTGAGCTCTGGACAGTGTCCTCCTGCCCTCTCTACAGTGACATGATATTCTCCTGCTTGTCTTTAGTTGAAAATACCCGTAATATTATGCAATTGAGCACAACTGAAGCCAAGTGAAGATAGATGGATAGAGATGTCTCTTAGTTTCCAGTCTCTAAAATCCAGATGAGCAAAGGTCTGATGTGATGTAAAAGTTGATGCTAGAAGGTTTAAAGCAGCGTTTCAACAGACACACAGACAGACACACAGACACACAGACAGACAGACTGTTACAGCTTCAAGGGAGAACAACTGCGAGCCTCTGTTCTCACAGTTTTTCTTCGAATGACTAGAATTCAATCATATTTAGATGAAACCTTATGTAATTTTGTCAACCCTTGTGTTTTTGACGTTTACTTCCATAAAAAATGGAGGACAAACTCCCCTTAGACCTGTTATGAACAGGTATAAAACCATCCAAACAGATATTTTACATTTGGGATGGAGTCCTGCTGTGTAAAAAAAACATCAATCACAGATACAGAGCATATGAAAATCCACTGATGCAAAGTGTGTATTTTGAGCTGTGACACACCCCAAACTGAATCTAATGAACGAGATGTTACAATGGATGACTTTGTTAGTGACTGTATGTGAGCTTTAAAGGGGCACTGTGCAGTTTTGGGGGGGGAAAAAAATCAAACTGAGAATTTTAATATTTACAATTTTAATGAGGTAATAATACAAACTCAACAATATGTATTTTTTTCTCATTAACATTTCTTCGCCAACACTACAGACTGCTCCTTTAAACTCCTGGAGATGTAAACAGAGCTTTATCTCAGTATCAGCCATCGATCATACTTACCATCACTCTCACTGGGGTTAGTGCATTAATACAGACATTTACGGCACATTTGCTCTTCTTCTGATAACAATAACTGTTATTTATACCTGATTATGTGTATATGACACAACAGTTTGTTGTTCATTGTAAGAGACTTGTCTCATTTTTTCTACTGTATATCTACTATTGCTCTTGATGAAAGCAAAACTCCCTGTGCTGGTTACTGGTGTTCATGCTATTCAGTTATTGGTGTTCAGGCAGCCGTGGATCATACACTGGATGCACAAGAGAAAAAGGCACTGGGGTTATAAATGAATTATTAATATTTTAGTGTAGAGGTGCACTCCCTGTCTGTCATAACAGCCAGATCGTCACTGAAAAAGTCCTGGAGAGTGATCTGTAGAAAGAGTGGGGTCCCTGAACATGATGGGTGCACAGGTGTGCGTCGGCCACTTTAAAATGTGCAGATGTTCTCATTCCATTTTTACTTCCAGGTACCAAACTGGATATTTGAACTTGTGAATCAGCTGATACAGAATTCCAATCCGATACAAGTGCATTCAAAAATAACATGTAAATGACTGTTTTTTAACAGCTGTATACTACTAAAACCTTGAATCCACTGTGCACGACTGTTACCTGGCGTGTGTGCCGCTGTTTTGCTCTGCGGCTTCAGATCCCACTGGGAGCGTTTCAGAAGCAGAGCAGCATGCCTGCCTGCTGACTGTGTTTATTTCATCATATCTCCGTGGTTTTTGTGCTTCTACTGTGGCTGAGTAGGCTACACAGTGAAATCATTTGTCATTTGTCTGTTTTAAGTGTTTTTTTGTTAACATGTCCGACTTGTTGTGCTGTAGAGCCTGGGTTGGCACCGGGTGTTATATTTATAGAAAATTGACTGGATCCGCCATGTTGTTCTGGCTCAATCTGCTCTGTGCAGATTGACGCGGCTGCGTTTCGCTTCCATCAAACATATACTGCAGACATGGACTACTTGTGCAGTAAATAAATGATGTGGTATTGGATTGGTGCACAGGCTCGTGTACTCGCTGATACCCAATCCAGCATCAGGAACAACCCTACTTTATCATACAACACAGTGCCCATATGTCTCAAGTTTTAAAGGGTGTTGTCTGCATGCTGGCTGCAGAACGTCCTCCAGAGCTCTTGCCCTGAAGGTAACTGAAAAGTTACTGTTGGTCATATGCAAATCACTGTGTGAAATCTAATTTCATGTAAAGCGACCAGTATTTTTTCCTTTCCCACCAGAGACACCAAAATAGCAGCATTCATGTGAGTGAAAAATGGGTTTGCTTTTGGCTAATTCTTATCCATTATCATCAAAGAGTTTTAATACGCTAATAAAGTCACAACACCACCACATGTTTTGTTTTGGCCGTTTCACGGAAAGTTTCGTCAGAGTTGCCAACAAACAATTGTCACGTCTGGTTAATTTCAAGCATGAAATATTAAATCTTATTGAGGTTAAATGTGATAATGATAAATGCGTCTGGACAGAGACAGTCTAAAATAGCCCTGTAGCAAATAGTCTCCAACCATGTCTGTGTGCTGTTATTATGCTTTATCGCATGTCACCATGCAGACAAACACAGCTGGCTAAAGATACATTATTACATCATTTTATTCTGGATTAGTACTAGAATAGGTTTACATGCTTTAATGCTCAAGAAATCAGTTTTCTCATACTGTTAAGTGCAGCAGCATTGTATTCCCCCATTGACTGAGACGCTCCCTCCACAACACCCAGTCTGCTCTGACTGAACACTGCTCGCTCAGCTCTGTTGTGTTTTCAGCTTCCAGTTAGCGCCACTACTACCGTGAATATAGCCATAAAATAGGCCGATGTGTGACATGATGATGTAGTGATGTCAAGAAGTCATGGGCTCCTCAGGAGCAGTGTCTAGCACAGAATTTGGCCTTTTTACATATGCACACACCTATGTAACACACTGAAGGAAAGGAAAAATAAACAGAAGAGCACAACATGTCTCCTTTAAGATGTTCTCATTAGGGATGCACCGATTGTAAAATTCGAGGACGTTACCAATGTTGTTCTTAAATGCTCCATCATGTCACCATAAAGACAAATACTGTATCGTTTGCTGATGATACATTAGTTTAAAAAGGTTATAGATTTGGTACAAAGTAGGAAGTTAGATACATTTAAAAAAAATGAAAGTTGAAGTTAAAGTTAAAAAGACTCTAAAGACAAAGATAAAGACGTACATTTTCAAAAACATCTGACAAATATATAGTTAGATTTTAAAAAAAGGCTCAGTCATTGGAACAAACATCACTCAAACAGGAAGAAATAGTGCATTTGTCAGGCACTATTTTCAGCTGCGGATCAACACGCATTTCGATTTTAACAACAACACCAACGGAGCCCAGAGGAATTAAGCTTTGAATGCACAGACGAGGTTTGAAAGACTAAGCAATTAAATTATTTTCAAGTCCCATAACAGCGAGAGAGAAAGAGGGTTGACACGAGCCACGAGATTAAGGTGACGCGTTCGACTGACGACTTCCTGGCTTTCATCACACAGAATCAGTTATCTGGACTCCTGCCGCTGAAAAAAGGCTGCACATTGTCAATTTCCTCTTTTGTTCTCACACTGTGAGCTTCCAGCTGAGGTGTTGAAAGCCTCTTTTGTTGATATTAATCTCACCTGCAAAAACATGCAATCTAGCATCACCTCTCTGCTTTTCATCATTATATCTTATCGCTGTTTTTAGTTGCTTAATTTGAATTGTTTTTCTTGTATCTTCTTTCCAGTAGATACTTAACATTCACTCCAACATCACAGTTTGACCAGATGCATGAAAGTACAGGAAAAGAACATGTACATTTTAATTACTAATGACCAAGTTTGCAGTCCTGTGACCTGGGTAAAGTTTTCTTCTTATTCAGTTTTATACTGTTATTAACAATGGAGCAAAGTTATAGAGGGGTATTAAGATGTTTGCATTGGGGATGCACTGATTGTAGAATTCTGGACCGATACAAATGTTTAAAGCAACAATATGGCTGAGTGCTGGTGCTGTTTTTTTTTGCTAGGGAAACATAAAAATCATCGTTAGAAAACAATAACTTAACTGTTTAAAAGTCATTCAGCCCCTCATCACACTGCGCATAAATTCAATAATATAATAATATTACATCCACTGAAAATGAAGAGCAACAGTGCCTTGGCTGCAACCATTGGCTGTTGGCCCGGGGGAAGAAACTGTCGAATCATGGCTGCAGAACATGATGGCACAATCACTACGGAGCCCCTGGATGCCCAAACAAGATGTGTGTGATAAAAAGCAGGGACACTCGTGATTTTAAATGATACATGATTCAACAACGTGAACGTTGGTCACTACTGATGTTCAGCCGATAAACCATCCATCGTTCTCATTATAAATGTTCCTTTGGTTGCTCTCAGTCTTCAGGTCACTTCTCTCTCATTATGGTCACACTGCTGTTTATTTTCTGTGCGTAGTCCTGCTTTGTTCTGTTCAGCTCTCACCAGGAAGACTCCAGACTCCAAACATATGAAATATATAATATATATATTGTACACTCTTTGATGTACAGAACATTTTGTATTCCAGGTCACATCTGTCTGCGTGGAAACCAGAGAAATCATTCCCCTTTAGATGTTTGATGCAAAGCCGTAGGCAGTGGTATGTGTGTGTGTGTGTGCGTGTGTGTGTGTGTTTCCCAGCTGTTAGATGTTACCCCCTGAGCCTGGCTCAGGCCCTCATTTCCAAACACAAAGTGTCTCATTCTGCATTACGTCTTGTCATGGTATCGATCAGCCTTCCAAACAAACAGAGGCATTGAGCTGTGGGAAGCCTCTTTTCTCTTCAGAAGTCATTCTGAGCTGCACAAAAGCAAAACGGAGACAAAGCCTAGATTTTTCTTTTCATTTGTCTGTATCCAGGCTGTCATGTCTTTACCTCAGAGTGGTGTGACCTTTTCCTGAATTATTTTAGAGAGCATTAATAGACTTTACCATTACTGGGTTACTCCTGAAGAAAATTGAAGCCTTGTGCAATACTGCGCCTCACGATAATCTACTTATCTGTTGTTATAACCTTCATGATCAGTGCTGGGTGTTTCAGCAGGTTACCTGAGTCCTGCCTCTTGGCAAAATAATCTGTCATCATTTTTTTCAATTTATTTTATCAATTTATATTTATTGAATAAACTGTTTAATTGACTTGCTCAGCCCCTGTGTTACTGTGGCTCTGCCTGTCAGTCTTTACACTTCGCAATGAAAGTGTGGCAATTCATTTTATTGATCCTGTTTGAGCTGTTCCATGATGTGTAAATACGATATTTGTCCGATCAGTTTTACACTACACTAAATGATACTTCAATATCTTTGCGTTGGACTTTGTTGACTTGCAAAATCATCTTTTAAACTGACAAACATCATACGTTTAGTTCATGGAGAAATTCTAACAGGATCAAAACATTTTTGACTACTGTAGATTTTTTTTCTGAAATAAGGTCTCATGAGGCACACCGACAGGGATTGAACCATGTCGCTCACATGTCTCTCACACGCACGCACACACAAACCGCACACACACACACACACACTGTCCAAAACATCAGCCGATGCTGTCGCAGCTGGTAATCATTTGCAGATAAACTGCATTTACTGCCAACAGTTTTACAAAATGCCCAGATAATGATATCCTACACAATCATGTGCTTGAACCTCGCTTGTGAATTATGATGAGCCTTTCAAGGATGCCCCTTTCATTGCCAATCATACTATCACCTGTCATAATGAACCAGTTTACTTGTGAAACGTTCCGAACAGGTGTTTCTGGAGCATTCCACATTGTTTTTTGAAACGTGTTGCTGCCATTCAAAATCACAAGTCCCCACTTGCAGCCCAAAGACTGGACTTTGCTCTGACCCGTCGAGGCGTTGACACAGGCCCTCTGGTGGTGTCCTGTGGCAGCGTTGCCAGATGGGAAATGTTGAACCAATAAACTAAAGTTATGTATTTTGAGGAATATTATTGTACACGTTTAAAGCAAGCTGATGGAGCTATTATGCAGAAAGGAGGTGTCCATCAGTGTGACAGCTTTTTAGTAATAGTCTGCTCATACAAATTTAAACTACAACAGCATGACTAGGAGCCTGTTCTGTTCATGAGGGGTGTAAACCACATCACAATAGGATATATTGATTCATTGGATGACTATGCGATATTTGTAGTTATCACAAAGTCTGATTTCAATTCGATTCAACATCATCAGCCCATTTTAAACAATCAGTACATTAATCATAAGTTTAAAGATTTGGATCAATATTAACTGTCAATGAAACAATAATTGTTTTTTGTTAGTCTCCATTATCAGTTTAAGCCTATGTCATTTTAGATAACATAGCATAAGATAGCTTAGATAGCATAAAATTAGCCTAGCAGCTGGCAGAATTTTCCTCTACACATAGCTTTACATATGACATGTATTATTTCCTCACTCACCACTGGTTGAAGTCGCTGCATCTTCCCACAGAACACCATGGTTGAATTTCAGCCTGCAGGCACATTTTTCAAGCTAACATTGTTGAAACAGATCAGCTGATAATAATGTAGCGAGACCAACAAGTTAGTGGACTGCTGAGTGAGATGTCCTGTTTCACTGTTCAAAATCTGAGATAATTCCCCACTAATAATGTATTCCTGAGAGGGGAGTAAATGTCCTCACTGTCTTGTTATGTGCTTGTCATTACCTGCCCGGCACTAGAGCTGACTATTTAGGAAGGAGGGGTGCTTGGACGGACAAGGTGACACAGACATGCCGGTGGAATTTCAATTTAAAGGCGCGTCTTAGAAATGGTCATATGGATCTATGATTTAAAGTTTGCTTCAGTAATGAATTTATTAAAGGTCTTCTGAAAATGTGACCAAATCTGCTGGATCAAAAATATACATACAGTAATTCTAATATTTGGTTAAATGTCTCACTCATTTTCACCTCAATTAGATGCTTTTGATCTCCGTCCACAAGCTTCTGTTGGTCCTCTGGCTGAATTTTTAACCACTCCTCTTTTTTTTTTTTTTTTTGTTCAATATTTTTATTAGGAGGTAAGGCACATTAGAACAGGAACCAATGTAATCATCACATTGAGTATCACATCCGCATCACAATTGTAAATATAAACATATCGATACAGTGGAAATACTGTGCAACATGATGAATGAAGGGCAAGACAAACAGTCTGCCTCCTAGGATGTTTTCTTATTTTATATTTGTGGCCCAATGAGAACATGATCGGGCAACAAAGAAACAATGTGCAAATCAAAACAAAAAGAATAAAATAATGAATAAATAAGTGACTCCGGATTCTTGTATGTAATAAGTGAATAAGTGTTTAAGCTACAGGGTATAAACAAAAATACACGGTAAGCCAAAAGACAGGAGAAGAGAAAAAATAAACAAATAAATAATAATAATAATAATAATAATAATAATGATAAGATAAGAATAAAAAGGAAGAGAGGGGGTGGGGGTCCATCAATCCGGCAGAGACTGAAGAGAGTTAAAGAATGTTAAAAAAGGAAGCCACTTGTTATAAAATTTATCAGAGTTACCTTTCACTGAATATCTGATCTTCTCCAGCTGTAGAGGACATGGTGTCATCCTGCCACTGAGCGCTAGAGGGAGCTTTAGTTGACTTCCAGTTAAGAAGAAGATGGCGTCTTGCCAATAAGGAAGTAAAAGCTAAAATATCTAATTGGTTAGAGGTAAAACGATTATGGTCTTCTGGGAGCCCGAATATGGCGACATGGGGGGAGACTTTAATGGTCATTGAAAGTATTTTTGACATGGTATCGAAATAATTCTGCCGGAAGCGAGAAAGTAACGAACAAGAGTAAAACATATGAGTTAAATTGCAAGATGAAGCGTGGCATTTGTCATATAATTTGCAATTATCGGTGATACTGGGATAGATTTGTGACAGTCGAGTTTTGGAATAATGGACTCTAAACAATACTTTAAATTGTGTAAGTGTGAGACCAGCGCAGGCTGAGCAAGTGTAAATTTTATGAAGAGCAGTGTCCCACCAGTCATCTTCCAGATGTAGACCCAGTTCTTGTTCCCAAACAGCCTTGACTTTAGTAACTGGTGAGCAATCAAAGACAGTATTTCATTATAGACTTTAGAGATGAGTGACTTCTGAAGTGGATCGTGGCTTAGCAGCTCCTCCCACAGTAGAGTTGGTGGTAATGAGGGAAAAACTGGAAACAAACCATTAGCGCAGTGTCTAATTTGAAAGTAACGAAAAAGATGAGAGGGTGGGAGATTAAATTCTCCTGAGAGATCTGTAAAGCTGCGAAAAATACCATCCTTGTAAAGGTCTTTGAAACATTTCAGGCCCTTATTATGCCATGCAAAAAAGGTTGAATCTGTGAATGCAGGTCGAAATAAATGATTCCTCATTAAAGGCTAAAGTGGATGCTGACTTAAATTTGAAGTGCCTCCTAAATTGATACCAAATTTTAAGTGTGGAGTGAACCACTTGGTTATTTGTAAAGCCAGAGAGGTTGGATGGAATAGAAGAGGTAAGTAAGGCAGGTAGAGAGGATGAAACACATGACTGCGCCTCTAAATCACACCATGGCAGATCAACTGATTTGAACCAAAATGAAATCTTATGGATATGTGCTGCCGTCTGTTTTCGCAAGAATCTTAGCATCCACATTTATTAATGAGAGAGGTCTGTAGGAGCTGCAGAGAACCGGATCTTTATCTTATTTTAATAGGAGACTTATGGAGGCTTGTCTTAAAGTGGGAGGGAGAGTACCATGTTGTAGCGATTCCTTATATACAGCATGCAGTAATGGGGACAGTTTATCCTGAAATCTTTTAAAAAACTCAACTGGGAATCCGTCAGTTAACCACTCCTCTTGACAGAATCAGTGAAGTTCAACTAATTTCGTTGGCTTCCTGACACAGACTTGTTTCTTCTGCACAGTCCACATGTTCTGATGGGGTTCAAGTCAGTCTTCTCCATCCTGACCAGTTTTCTCTCAGCAGCAGGTGATAGTTTGTGTTTTCTTCCTGATCGTGGCAGTGACACAATGTGCCATTCACTTTACACTTACAAACAGCTGTTTGCATGTATAAGAAGACCTATAATAAATTAATTACTGAACCAAACTTCATGAATGTTTTTCTGACAAAGTAGTTCTGTTCCACTCATTCATCACAGAAACATGAGAGCTGTAGAAATCATAGGAACTGAAGACTGTCATTATACATCTACTGTATATACATATACACCATATAACCATGGCTGTATATATATCAATCTGGATTGATGGACTTTTACACCTCTTTATCTGCATGAACTTTAAGGTCATGATCTAAGAGCCATAAATAATACTCCTTTCACACCAACATTGTCCACTCGCAATGTGAAAGGAGTTAATTGCCCATTATTAGTGGCTATAGTGGCATTACCAGAATCTGCGTATACGTGCTGATTTTGGTGTAAAAGTGGTATAAATAGACTATGAGAGAGAACAACCGTCATGCTCGCAAATCACGTTCATCATTGGATGCTGGTGTGTGTGTGTGTGTGTGTGTGTGTGTGTGCCCCCCTGTCAACTAAAGCCACACAAACTGTGTGCTTTGGGCTTAAAGGAGCACTCTGTAGTTTTGTTGGAGAAATGTTAATAAGAAGAGAAATTGGCAGATTTTTTTTTCTGCCTGAACAAACAAACTGTCTTTGTTTTCATGACTGAATGAACAACACAATTTCATACTGTTTGATATTGTAAATATTAAAATTCTGATTTCGAATTTCTTCCCTAAAACTACATCTTGT
Organism: Pagrus pagrus; assembly: GCF_965226575.1. Lineage (NCBI taxonomy): Eukaryota > Metazoa > Chordata > Actinopteri > Spariformes > Sparidae > Pagrus > Pagrus pagrus. Next base: position 24,343,175 of record NC_140200.1, on the reverse strand, counting down.
CCTTTTAAAAAAGCCTGATGTGTTTGACGTGAGGGCTCAGATGCTTGAGGTGGCTGAAGAGAGGGTAGGGGCTGTCTGCCAGCATACTCTTTACCTTCTGCCTCATCCTTTCTGTAAGAAGTTGAGTCGAGGGCTTTTGGGGTTTGCCAACTTTTTTGCTAGCCATGACACAAAGTTATAATATTTATCCCTAAATCTACAGGCAGGATGGTAAAAAGTTTAAACACTCTCAACAACAGTTGTGTACACTGATCCACACTAGTTCTTAAATCTGCTGACTCAAACCAAAGCCACTATCTCTGTGACCATCTCATATACTGTACATTCAGAGCTCACATGGAACCTGAACAGTTTTCCACAGTCACACACTGTTTTGAGGTCTTGCTTTGTGCAGGTTACATTGATTTCTAGCTGTCTAATGTGCAGAGCACAGCGTCTGACATACTCCCCCTGACACAGCCCCTCACGCCTCCGGACATGCTAACAGTAATAGCTTACTTGAGAGCGATTAAATGCAGTTTTATCTATTCTTAACACATTTTTTAAACAAACCAAGTGCACAAGAGCACCATCCTTCAAACTCTGTAGCCCCACACACCCCTTAAACGTGCAGTGAAACACAAAGCTGCTGTTGATGCAGGTCACGGTAAATCTAGCTCCACTGGACAACAAGTCCAGTTGCCTACGATACAGCATCCAGACAAAGCTGCTGTGCTTGTCAAGCTTTGATCAACAGTCACTTATGTTCAGGGGAGGCGTTTCGCAGGCACAAGTTGTATGTTGTGATGCACGACACAGAGTAAGGGCTTTAAAAGCCTGACAATCAATACAGTAATGACTCATCTATCAATCTTTTTTCATGGCAGTAGAAAATATTTCAAAGCCTTGAAGAACTGGCTTTTACTGTAGAGAGCCATTTTTAAAGTGTAAGGGATGTAGGGGTGTGCATCTCTCCCTCATAGGACGACGAATCTAGACACATGGGCTACAATACGATACAGGGACGGTTCTTTTTATTATGGAACGATTTGGTACGATCCGATTTGATCCGGTTTGGGTACGATGTGATACAATCTGATACAATTCTGTGTTTCATGCAGACAATCATTTTCTATTATAAATTAGAATGAGCCAATTCTATAAAAGTGGCATTTCTTCCCTTCAAAAGATATTTCATCAGACCAGGGAAGACCTTTACTATTATGTATATCTTTATCTGCTTACACCTCAGTGTATAAAAAACACCTATCCTGTTGTCTGGATCTCCATGAGCAGGGTCTCTCTGAGCTGGATCTGTCTGCGTTGGACCTCTCTGGACTGGATGTCCCTGACTGTCTGTATCATCTGCTTCCTAATAATCAGTGTATAAAACCACACCACAGTCAGACAAATGTTTACTACTGATGACAAATTACAATTACATTACAATTACAACAGTGCAACTGTCAGTAGACAGTAAACAGTGTGCAGTATGGTTCAATTCAGTACATAATGTCCCTTTCTTTTCTTCCTTACTTTCTTTCTTCGGTCCTTCCTTCCTTCCTTCATTCATTCATTCTTTTCCTCCTTTCCTTCCTTCCGTCCTCGCAAAAAGTACAACTGATTCATCAGCGTGCAACCATTACGCACAGCTGAGCTATTTACAGCGCCCACACATGTACCTGTAAACACAACCGCCATAATAACTCGTCATTATAAATGTCAGAAGAATGTTCAATGATTAATCTGTAGTTTGCACATTGAAACAGACTTTAGGATCTCAGGATCAAATGAAAGAACAATATTGGCCTCAGTAACGGCTTCAGTAAAAATAGATAGAATGATTTCATTAGTATGTTTATTAATGTGCCTCAGAGAGACGTTTTACTGAGAGCTGTTGACACTGAAAAAAATAAGACAATCAGTGAAAATGGTAAACAGTGTAGACACATTCAAGGCCAGATCTCTCACCTTGTATTTCGTGCCCACCTTATCATTTCACCTGCAGCTATTTCCAGAAAGCGTGTGTGTGTGTGTGCTGGTCTCAAGTATGAGTGATGTGCGTACGTGAGCAGCCTAAGACTTTGGCTTGTGTGCAGAGGCAGCGCACTTTACGATACAATTATTGTATATTTTATGCCTAATGCCAAACACAGTGGAGGCAACTGTATTTATTTCCTCCCAGGACATTTCCGGGCCTCCATACATCCCCTTTGTAGGGACTGGTTGTAAACAAAGAGCGGCACGGGTACTTTTCTGCAGGCAGTAACACAGTAATAGCAGAGGTTTGACAGAAATAAGAGAAGACATGCTGTTGATTGTGATTGATCGCTGAAGTGCATTTCAGGCCTGTGGATGTTTATGTTGAATCTGTGCTGTCATGGAGAAAACAACTGTGAATGGCTGGAAGGAAGGAGGACACGTTGAATCAAAAAATCAACTGTTTGCAATTGGAAAACGATTGCCACAGGTTGTTTTTAATGCTAATTACTATTTTTAGATCTATAATTGGTCATAAGACTCTGCAGTTTTTTTCAGCTATACAAAGTCTTTTAGTCTGTCCTGGATCAGTGTTTTGGTTTACTCTCCCATTAACCTCATCTCCAGCAGCAGCAGGCAGCTGTTTTCTGCAAAAATGCTCCGATAAAAAACTGCCCACTACCTGTCCAGAATCAAAAAACAGACCGACAAGGAAAAAAACTAAAAAACTAAAAGGAGAGTGGTTATGTTGCTGACATAGATGGCCAGAAACATGATTCCAAATCAATGCTGTTACCCTGTGCACGCTATGTGTTTAAATAAGCAATTGTTTTCCAACACTTCAGCAAAAACAACTTTTTGAAGGTGATACTATTGCTTGTATCACTGGGTTACCTGATCAAAAAAACAGCTAATGCAGTTAAATGATGCTCGAAATACATCCATTTTAAAAAAAACAACAACTTGTAAACTTTATACACTAATGGGGTTTTTTCCACCAGCACTTTTGGCTGCGCTGAGTTGAGTAGAGCTACGCCAGCAATGGACCTTCTCCGGAGGAGGGCCAAGTCGTGCCCGCCCCGCCTCCTAACAGGCTGCGGTGATGTCTCGTGACTACGGCCAACCTTAGCAAGCACCCGTCTCCCCATCAAATAAGTGTGTGTAGCAAATCAATACTGCACTCATGTCTTTGCAGGAAACCTGAGAGAGAGAGAGGCGTTTTTAAAAGTCAGTGTATTCAGCTCTCAGTACCTTTGCAGCTTCTAACTGAATCTTTTTCAGATGTTTCAGGAGTCATGTTTGGTTAATGTTTCCTGTAATGCTGCTTCATAATAAAAGCTTTTAAATGACTAAACAATGGGGGGCTTTTATTGTGAAGAAGTTATAAGAAATTAAATGATCTGTAACTGAAGTAGCAGAGCCACTTTGTTACCTAGTACTAAGGGGATCAAGTGTCGCTTTGACTTCTCACCGTGAGCAGCATGAGGGAAAAACACGCATTCAGTTCAATGTTTTTCACTCACTGGACTCAGCTTTCAAAGCGTTATTCAATACGATGAGAATTCACATGCACAAAGAGTGATATAACCAGAGAACATGTGGTTATTCATGATAACTGCAGAGGCATTATGAGTCTGTGGAGTAGTTTTGAGCTGAAACAGCTTTTGTTTTGAAATCAGGGAAGCAAATACACAGTGCGTGCCTTCTTTGCTCGGCATGGGAAACAGAAGAGAAGGCATTCAAGCCAGAAGCTGGTGCTTTATAGGAAAGAGAGAATCAGATACAGTATACACTGTGCTTACTTAACATATGACAGAAAGAGGGTGAGGACACTAAGAGCTCCCTGTATCTGGTGAGGTCATATGAGATAATGAGAATCTTTGTTCAAACAGCAGATATAACTCACTTGATTTAGGGAAAACCATTAACCATGCTGATTATAAAGGGCAGAGGTCACCAGAAGGTTCGCTCAACCGCTGAATCAATTGGTGTCAATCTGTGGTTTGAATGTCATTTGAGATAAGACCGGAGCCATGAACTGAACTGACATGGGCTGCACTCATTTAAACTGAGAAAAACGTGTGCTGGTCGTGTGATCTCTCAGTTTAGTCCTGAGGCACAGGATTTTACAGCTCGATAGGTGACACTTGATCAATAAACCTTTAACTCTATCAAGAAGGATGCTGTTACAAAGTCTTCTACTGTCTCTCTAACTAGTGCCCACACAGTGTGAGATTCCTAACAGACTGAGGAACAAATTATGATTGTGAAGTATTTGGTTGATCTCGGAACCACAATTATTATAATTAAAACCTGTACTAACTAGGGCTCACCCAAATGCTTTGAAGCTCCTACAGTTGCAATGATAATCGACATCTGAATCAGTGATCAAAGGAAGGAGGTGTTGCATGGATTCTGACTTTGGATCTTGATGCACACAGTTTGGACATTTTGGATGCAGTATTTCAGTCCTCTTTACACGAGCGCTACTTGATTGTGGCAAACATCATAATCAAGAGTACTTCAATGTACAAGGTAAATTTATTGTCATTTTTTAATTCACATGGGTTTAAAAAAAAGAAACAACATTCTAAGGCCAGGGGATTGAAGCCTCTCTGTAGTCTGGTGGTACAGCAGCAGATACTTCTGTATCTGTTGTCAGATGGCAGCAGGGTGAACACACTGTGGCTGGGTGGGTGTTGTCTTTTAGTATCTTTGGACTCTGTGCAGACATCTCACTTCACTGATGTCACTGATGCTCTGTAGATGGTACCAGTGATGTTCTGGTGGTTTTAATCAGCCGCTGTAGAGCCTTCCTGTCCGGGGCCGTGATGAACCATGACAGTTTGTGATGTTTCCAGTCAGTTGTTTATAGTCTCTATAAAAGTGACCAGAATGTTGCTCTAGAATTTAAGTTTCCATTGGAAGTAGAGCCTTTTTTGTGCTTTTTAACTGCTTGTTATATAGCATGATTACTCAGTGACCTTTGAAAATCATGCATATATTTAACTTTTAAAACAACTTTTCTAAACAGTGGTTTTCCCTGAACTTTAGATATAACTTTACTAAAAAAAGTATTAAAGAATAAATGTGTACAGCGGCATCATGGGCTTCACCGTGCCCTTTGATTAAGTTTTTTCTGTCTGAGTTTTCTCAGTCATTCAGTTCTGAACATGCTGTCAGCTCTGAGCATGTCACACACTTCACTGTAGAGCCGAGACATGTGCTGTAAGCTGTCATATGCTGGGCTCTGACTTTACTTACTTGTATGAGGTTTTGGGATTGCCACAGTGCGTAACAGCTGTCCCCGCCTGCTCTCCCAATAAGTTCATTATGTATGAGCGTGTGTGATATCTCCCTGTGAAAACAGCTGAATTAGTTACCTGTCGTGTTAACTTGTTAACTTATAAGGCAGTGAAGCAGTGCGCTTGATTTATAACTCAAGACAATAAAAGAACAGAATTTGGCACAGTAATTGAATTGAATCTCGATAATCTTGTTTCCATCTCGCCCTACTTTCCACTCTGCATCAGTGAAATGAGTACTGAGTACATACCACTGTCAGCTATTTGAATAGAGTCTTGTAAACAGTGAGGATGAGTTCAGGAGCGTCACAGCCTAGGTCCTAACTTTTTTGCTTGCTTCTTGCTTTTGTCAGTTGAGAAATTGCAAAAACCAACAATATACTATAAACTACAAATATGGAACCCTTCATTCACACCTTAATCTTTTCTTGTTTCTTACTGTAACTCCATTTGCACATGTATTGGTTTGCAAATGATTGCATTGTGTTTTTACTTCCCTTTTACACAGCGTCCCAACTTATTTGGAATTGGTTATAGCCGACAGCGCAGGGTTGTGAGCTTGGTTTATCGCTTAGCATCTTAGTAAAGAGATGGCTAACATTAGCTCGTTAATTCAGAGAGCCACATTTTGATACAGTAGGAGTTAGCCAACTCTCATAACACTGGCTCTTACTTCATTCACATTATAGGTTCATAATTATTATTTCCCATGTTTTGGTCAGTTACTGGAATGTGGACCTTTTGCTGCTAGCTGCTAGCTTACACCAGGACCTTGAAACTAAAGCAGCTAAATGGAATTAAGCCATGTTTTTTTAAATTATTCGTATCTGTGCCTTTCGAACTGCGACATTTCAAAATGTCTTCTGTCAAAATGGTTTTCGTTTTCTGTTTTCTTGAACCTGCACAACTGAGACAAACCTCATCTACGATAATAAATCTTCACATTCATTATCTTGTCTGTCAGGAATGTGCAGTTGGTCTCTCCTCATGAGCAGACTGACGTCAGACAATCTCTCTCTCTTGACACTTGTGGCATCTGCTTTTGATTGCTGGCAAGGAGTCATGGTCATGGTTGTGTTATAGAGTTTGTCGATATGGGCTCATGAATTATTCCATGCATGTGTCTGTTTACATTTCATACACTGCAGGTATGGGTACATCTGTGCAGCTATGTGTCCTGTTTATCCAATGTGTGTGTGTGTGTGAAGTGTTTTCAATCTGAGGAAGGAGCTCCATTGTTTCAGCCTTTTCCTCCATTTCACAGGACATTCCCCACTCAAGGCAGTGATGGAGAACGAGACGTGGCCGCACCCCTCATACGTCCCCCATTATCTCCTCCATGGTGACCCCTTCGCCTCGAGACTCTCCAAAGAGGCGGACATCGTTGCAGCTTTTTACATCTGTATCATAGGTCAGTCTACGATTGCAAAGAATTCTTTGTATTCATCTCTTCTTCTTTTATTCTTTTGAATTGAAAATGGCAACAAGTGTCACTTCAATCAGGCTCAAAGCACATCAACATCTCACTGAGAGACAGAAATGTAAAGAAAAATGATCATGTCTGGCATGCAATGAATGCTTAAGGTGAAAAGATGTACGATTGTATCCTCCCATTGAGAAGCAGTTCACTTCAGTGTGTCATTTCTCATGCTGGTTGATTGGACACACAGGAAGCTGTCTATAAGGTGTGAGTTTACTTTGGCTGGCTGTGGAGGAAAGACACAGTGGTTACTAGGCAAAATAGGAAATTTCAACACCTTGCAGCCCCCTGTGGGTGTGACGGGCTTGATTAGAAAATAACGTGTCCTGCAGCACATCATTTTCAGATGGAGGCAATACATGAATACAGAGCAACAGGGGCGACAAAGGAATCAAGTATGGTAGTTGGCTGGTTAGACGATTCTGTTGGAATTTAGCCGTCTTAAGTTTCAGTAGAAGTAGAGCCTTTTCACCAGGGAGGTGCTGTGCAATGATCATGACAGGTTCTCAGTGATGGTAATTCCAAGGTACCTCCAACAGTTCACCTGCTCCACCTCAGCTCCACTGGTGTAGACAGGGGTGTGTGTCTTTGCCTCCTTCTTTCTAAAGCCAACAATCAGCTCCTTGGTTTTGCTGACGTTGAGCAGTAGATTGTTTTCTGTGCACCACTCTGCAAGATTGTTGAGTTCCGCCTGATGTCCTGTCATCGTTACAATGCGGCCAATGATGGTGGTGTCACCCCAACTACTTCACAAAAGAGTTCACCTGATGTCTGGGACAGTAAGTTTTTCCACTTCCAAGAATCACCAACTAAATAAACCCTTAATTCGCTGCGTTAGATTTGAAATGTTTGAGCTCTACACGCTGTTTTTCCCTGCTGCCTCTCTCACTCCTGCTTCAGAGGCAGACCCTTAAATCAGCAAAATAAAATGACAAAGATACATATAGATACAGATGACACAGAGCATACCAATGCTGCTGAAGCAAAGTTCAACGTAGTGTCTCAACTGTATAAGAAAGTGGATTCAATTTAGTTTCTCTATTTACTTTGGACAGACACAGAGACGTGTTCCACAGTTAGACAACAGTGTTATCTTTGACCTCCTTTAAACATATGATTCAGTATTGTTTAACGTCATCCATGACAGTGACTGGGTTCATAAAAAAGAGAAAGTGTTTGAATCTTTATCTGGTTACAGACCAACAGCAATTAAAACAAGAAGAAGCTTCTTCATACTTGCGAAATTGCTTTCGGGTATTGATTCCTACTTCAAGAGGACCCAGAGAAGCTGTGCTCTCAGCCAGTCAAGCAAACATTACTTTCCTTTTCTCTTTTCTCTAGTCCACAAAAGCCATGTTGTTGTGTTTGTAGACAAGGCCCACTGAAAACTGCCTTTGGACTTTATTTTAAAGGTCGGCATTCAGTATATTATATAAACGGTCATGATGCATTCTTGTAAGCAGTCAAGAGTGCAGACTGATAATTGTATCCTGTTTGGTTGTAATATATTATATTACTTAATGCCGTTTTGATATGTATGATCCCAAATCACAAGTGCAGATGAATGAGTGCAACTCCAACCGTTCAACAGCAGATCAAATGACTGACCTTTCCTGGTAATAACATCATGCTGCAGTCAGGCCGGCAGGAGTAGAAAGGGGTTATTGTTGGGATCACGTTTGGTTACAGTGTAAGTTCAGACCTGACTGGCAAGCCTTTTTCACTACATCCCACTTTATGAATCATGACCAAATTCTATTAAAGCTAACAGGCAAGGGGAAGCACACATTGTGTTTTTAAAGGGAGTTAAGGGGATTTATGGGAAACAGGATTCATACAGAGCAACAAAACAGAAGGAAAACATTAACTTTGAGGTAAAATAAAGGTGACCTGCTTCAGTATTTAATTTGTGAGCACTGATAGAGGAGATTACAACTGAATGTACTCTGGGGGGCATGAACTTAGACTCAGTTCCATTTTCAAACAGCTATTGAGTTTCTCGACTGACCCCAGTTCAACACTTCTATCCAGCTGATAATACGAGCATAAAACCAACAGGGCTGATTGGTTGATTTTTTTTCTGTAGGTTGTCTAAGACTAAGCAGCTGGACCTTCTTTTGCGCCACTGGATCAGTGACCAGTGCAGTCCAGGCATTTCAGGTCACAGTTTATGGGGCATGCAAAAGCTGTGTAAAAGTATCATTCAGAAGTGCTTTTAAATCACACTCTAGGCTAAAAATACGCAGTACAAGTCAAAAGTTTCGACACATATTCTCATGTGTTTCTTTATTTCTAATATTTTTGCACACCATGCCTGTTATCTTTTCTTCTCATAAGCTTGAGTTTGTTTCAGTTCATGTGACCAAAAGGCACCATGTGAGGCCATGTGCATATTTTTCAGTTCACACAAAATACTCAAAGTTACAGTAAATTTAATATACATGAGCATTAAAATAAAATATCCTAATAAATACAAGGACTTGGTAAATATTTATTTTCTATTGCTTAAAATCCCCACCTTTTTTCCATTATATCGTTCATACCTTTGCCAGTATGGCTGTGAAGTTGGCTTTAAATTTCAGCACTTTCAGTGGTATTTAAAAAGGTCTTCAAAAAGTATTAAATTTAACCTGGAAAACCCTGGGAGGTATCCTGTTAAATGTTGCAATTTGTGGAAAGGTGAGGACCCAAATGCAGGAACACTTGGGAGGCAGGCAGGATTAAGAAACAATCGGCGAGCTTTATTAACTAAAGCTGAGATAATCCAAAAAAAACAAGAATCCAAGAAAACCAAGAAGTGCAAAAACGCCTAAATACGAAGTACAAACCAGCGATCACAAGTGCTGAGCAGAAACATACAGTAAAGCCAGAAAACATACCACAGGGAGACACTGGAAATGGAGTGAGAAACACATGACAAACTGACAAAGACAAGAAGGGCATAAAGACTATATACACACACAACTAATGAGGGGATGAGCTGCAGGTGGAGTGAGGTGGACCAACACAGGTGAGGGAAATAAACAGAGAAACAGTAGAATAATGATGCTCTGGGTTTTCCAACTCATCAAAAATGTACGCTTTGGGATGGCAGTGGACCCGTCCTACAGTCCCAAAGCGTCAGTTTTTGACGAGTTGGGAACAAGTTGGGAATGAGACTTAAACTGACCTTAAAGGACAACACAATTTATACTGTTTTACTTTGTTTATATGTGGCGGACCCTGCCACCTTTCTAGCTTCAAACTGTGTTCTGGGCCCAAAGTTTCCTCTGAAAACAGCTTCTTTATTCACTTATGGAAAAAATACTTATTTCTGAGTTTGTATTATTACTAGGGAGAGCTTGAGGGAGACTCTCATCATGTCAGCTGTGTGGAATTACTTTAACCTAACAGAAGAAAAAGCAAAACAGCTGAGTTTATGCAATGCAAGTGTTTCAAGGGTTGGCAGCACCGTTGGAAACTTCAGCACCACAAACTTGATAAAACACTTGCAGAAACAAGTGTCAACAAGTGCCAAGAAGAAAAGTGCAACGCAACAACCAATGCCGTTTTTCCACTAGCATGTTTGGCCTTGCCGAGTCAAACCGAGCCGCACCGACTTGCTTTACCATCACCAGTGTTACTGTGCTGTGTTGAGCCGCACTGGCGACGGACCTGCTCCGGTGCATGTTTAGTTACTGCTGCTGAAAACGCAACGTTTCCTGTAATACTGCTTCATAATAAAAGCTTTTAAATGACTTATTAATGGGGGGGCTTTTATTGTGAAGAAGTTATAGAATATGAAACATGTTTGTAACTGAATTAGCGGAGGCACATTGTTAGCGGTGATTCTTTGATAGTGCAGCGGGGAAAAAGCTGCTGCTGCAGTATAACAGGCATCATTTGAAAGTATAATTTTTTTCACTGCATACTATATCACATCAACACAGACTCTCTCCCTCTCCCTCTCCCTCCCAACCTCCCGTAAGAAACAGGATAATCCAAAAGAGGCATCATTAAATCAAAGGCCTGAGAAGAACATCGTAATCTGCGTGTTGGTCCCACACAGACACACATTCTCAGGAATTATTTTATTTGGCTGAGTGGAGAACTGCTCACAGGTTCATATCAACACTTACTGGCTTATGTGCTTCTCAGCTTTAGTTATCATCAGCTTCCCTGGTACCCTTGGTATCAATGGGCTGTTATTACCTGTATTTTCTCTGCCCCTTTTTTTGTCATCGTGGCAATTTAGCGTATGCTACTCTTCCCATTAGAGTGAAAAACAGTGAGAGACAACTGTAGGTGTCCTCATTGTATGTACAATGTACGAGAAATCTCTTTGTCTTGGATTAATACAATACAATGGGGTAAAACAGATTAACTCAGTCTACGCCTACTTGCTGGCTGCACTTACAATTATTGATTTTCACACTCCTGTTATGACACTGCCACTCACCAGAGACAGATGGACAGGTGCTCTGCAGCTGAGAAATGGGCACAGTGAAATTCACTGGTGAGATGCGAGTAACGCAAATAAAAATTAATAATCCTGCGTGCAATGTAAGATGAATATTCACATCATGGTAGCGGATGGTAACGTGCCATAACTACCAGCAGCTACAGCGTCAGCTGGTAATGTTTACATTTTGGGACTGTGTGTGTGTCATCGTGGCAAATATGGCCTGGTGACACCTTAGTCAGGGTCAGAGCGTGAAAATGTATACGGGTGGTTTTCATTCTGGTGTGTTCCCATCACAAGACTGTCTCTAGTAGGGGTAGCATGATTATCGGCCCTGGCTATCAGGGCATGATCATGATTATTAGACAGAAACTACCACCAGTGTTTCCAAGTAACAAGTCACAGTATTAAACATATCATTTGTGCAATCTTACCTTGAAACAAAAGGGAATGTTTGGAACATAACGGAGGATGAATTTCAGTTTTATAATATGGTAATTACCAATTTTGACATCTAGGATTTTCTTGTGATTTTGAAGGTGATTTCAGTCCAATAGTACCCAGATATACCCATTGTTATTATCTGGTAATTACTTTGGTAATTACATGGTGTTACCTCATTATTACCACACTATTACCATGCTATTACGGTGCAGTAGTGTAAAGTGCTACCATCATCGGTATTGGCATCGACCCTGAGAAAGCCATACTGGTCGACCCCTTTTCTCTATTTGTATTTAAATTTGAATTTGAGTTTGTGGTACATTTGGATTTCGACCTGAATGCTGACTACCCTCCTCATGCACATGATCTTTTTTAAAGCTCTGTCAAAGCAAAGTCAATTTACTACTGCAGAAAAAGTCATCCCTATTCCACAGCTGGGTTTTTCTTTTTGCAAAACAGTGTGAAGGAATGAGGACACTGGTTTCAGCAGTGACAGCATGCACTCTCCTCTGCACCCTGCACAAACACAATCACAAAAATGACAATCACAAAAAACCCTCCTGCTCCTCAGGAAATGTCCCATCTCATAACAGGTAACGACACCTTTGAAAATTGATGAAATGCTTTTAATCCTAGTAGGTTTCCTACTCTGAGACACTTGATTATTATGGGCCAGAAAAAGTAAAGGCAGGCTCTCATCCTCCTGATGATAAACTTAAGTGACGCACAGCTGAACACATCTCCAGATGAAGGTGATTGATGGTTGCAGAGGATGAGCTGACAACCACTACTCCTGCCTGCCTCTATAGGCAGCGTACTAAACGTACTATTACATTCCAGAGCATCAAATCAGTGAACAAATCAGCTCTAGCGAGTGTGTGAACCACCCACCTGGCCTCTAAACCCTTCATGACCTCAGTGGATGCCCTGGCAGCCCACTACAACACTGCTCTATCCCTCAGCCTGGACTCTCTCACACCCCTGAAAAACCGCTCTGTCTCCTTCACCCGTCCAGCCCCATGGTACACCACTGAACTCTCCAGGAAGGCTTCTGGTCGTCAACTGGAGAGACTCTTCAAAAGATCTGGACTCACTGTCCACCTGGAGGCCTACAAAGATCACCTGAGCTCCTATAAGGGGGCTCTCTCTAAAACCAAGACACAATACTACTCCACTCTCATCAGCAACCAGCAAACCCACCCCAGAATGTTATTCTCAACCATTAACCGCCTACTCCACTCCATTGACCCTCACCAACCTCCAGGTGACCCTGACCATTACTCTAAGTTCCTGGATTTCTTCCAGGCCAAAGTCAACTCAATCTATCAGCAACTCCTGGTACCTGGTACCCTCATCCATGCTTTTATAACCTCCCATTTTGACTACTGGAGTCCTGTCTGGGGTACCCAGCAAAGCCCTGGACAATCTCCAGTATGTCCAAAACTCAGCTGCCAGGGTTCTCACCTCTGCCAAGCCCTGGCAGCACATCACTCCAACAATCCTCCACCTTCACTGGCTTCCAATTAAGTTCCGTATCCACTACAAAACCCTCCTCCTCACCTACAAATACCTTCATGCCCCTCAGTACCTCTTCGACCTCCCTCATCCATACACCCTATCCCGGAACCTTTGGTCCTCAAACATTGTCCTGCTCTCAATTCACCATACCAGACTCCGTACCTTTGGAGACAGAGCCTTCAGGGTCGCAGCCCCGACCCTCCGCTCTCCCTGCTGACATCTGTAACGCTTCATCTCTGGACATCTTTAAAAAACTCATCAAACGCCACCTGTTCTCTACAGCCTACAACCTGTCTTAGCTCTAGACTCTAATCCTTGTTACTTGTTTCTATTTGTTTGTTAGTCTGTTTGTGTAGCATTGATCCTACTGTGTAAAGCGTTCTTGGGTCTCATGAAAGGCGCTATATAAATCCAAGCTGTTATTATTATTGTTATTGCCAAAATTGTAAGATCCATTTTCGCACATTGCTTCGTGTGGGAACGCTCCAACAGCCCAACCTCAACTGAGAGCCTCTATTTCTATTTAATTTTCCTGGTCCAGTGCGTCATATGAGTGCATGGAAATGAGGAGAGGCACAGTACACTCATTGTGTCATTTATATATTTAATATGTCATTTTGCTTCAAGTGCACCAATAAATAATTGGAATGAATGAGTTTTATTCAGAAGTGAAGAAAATGTTTAAACAGCTCAAACAGGGTGAATGGAGAGCAGCTGACAAGCCAGCAGGTTTATGACTAGAGGTGTAAACGTTGGTCACCCCGGGCCAAGACTTTGTTTGTTTTGAGCAAACTGGGGAGTAACAGAAAGAGAGGGGAGCTTTTCTTCAGTCTGTTTCTGGGCTGCTCAGAGGTCAGATTGTTGTAGTGACTGTGATGCCGTATGGACTGTCAGATAAGAGACTGGACCTGTGTTAATTTCTGTGCAGCTGTTATGGCTGTGAATCTTTGGCAATCTCATGATTCGATTCAGTTTGAAATCTTCGATTCAAAGCCATTCTCAATTGAAAATGGATTACCTATTGAGTGAATAGATGGGGGCAATATTTTCAGTCTTCTGCTTCAGTATATTTTGTGTTAAACAATTAATTGGGGTCATTTCGATCATCTGCTGAAATACAATTTGAAACACAACTGGAAATAAAGATAAACAATCAGCAGCATTTTTTAAATCTTTTTAAAAAAGTTAATAGCAATGATATTAATATTAAGTCAATAAATAAATAATTAATTTATTTGAAAACATCTAACAGTAATGCATGTATGTGGATAACAAAATCAGGGGGTGTGCTCTGCTGTGTTATTAACGTTATAAGTCCAGCAGTGAGAGCAGCCTCTCTGCTGCACTGTTAGAGTCCATCATTGCATTGAGTTTTGGTGCAGTTATTTTCTTCACCACGGAGCTTGTTTAAAGTGTTGATGCTGTGCTGTGTGTGTGTTTGTTAGCTTGTTTATTTCCACCTTTTGTTCCGCCAACATCATGCTACCAATTAACATTTAGAAAATTGATTTTTGACATGTGTGAATCGTGGGAGATAAGAATCTCGTTTGATGTGAATGGATTTTTTTTACCCGCCTCGAGTAGTTGTGCAGAAAAACGACATGTATGTGTAAGATGCAGTGGAACAGATAAAGACAATGGAAGGTATCTTGGTTTGTTGATGTGAGAATAGTACATTGTGTTGCTTACTATTGAATAATTTTGTGTATAAGTTAGTGGTGCAGCCTAAATTTATGCACGGTTTTATATTCTCTGCACCTAAATTTCAAGGTTAGCAAAACTGGTGGTCATACATTCTGTATGTCCAGGGCTATTTTGGTTCCCTAGTCAAGATGTCCCTTGTAATATTTTAGGGCTATTTTATTGTGAACAACTTTTTATTGAAGGTCAAGCTATGCATTGATAACTAGAAACACAAATTGTTAAGGGGGTTATGACCAATTAACCCAAATGTAGACAAAACCAGACAACAAGAAAAGCAGTTAAAGGCACAATATGTCAGAATTGGTGAAAATATTCAAAATTTAAAAAAATTATCAAAAGAAAAAATATATATATATATAACAGTTTTGACATTATGACTTATGTGTGTTGTGTTGCTGAGATATCTCTTGAAGTTAGCATGCCAACCAGCCACCCTCGCCCCGGTCCAAAGCTCCTACGCTAACACAGTTCTCTGAGGTCCAAGTTTTGACTGCTAGTGGCATGGCTAACTGAATTAACTAGCAAACAGCTATGGTTAACAGCCATTGGCAGTTACTCAAAATAATTTTACTATAGAAGTGTACTGCCCCCTATTTGTATTGAGTGTGAATTGAACAGGTGGCTCATTCTTACAAATTGCACCTTTAAGGGTTTTTTGCAAAGCTGGAAAGATACTGAGGGAAGGGACCAGGGAGTAGAGGCTGAACAGAGCTGAGAGGTGCTGGTCAAGACAGTTTTCCTGGGGTACTTGGGTGAGTGCGTATCCAGGGCAAAGTTGCAGGTAACTACCCTTTTCACAGCAGATATTTTGACTGTTCAGAGCAGGAAAAGTGCAGGTGGAATTTATGACATTAATGAGGGTTGCATTCCATTTGGGTGAGCTAGTTCCAGGGCTCTGGTATTGTCCATGCTCGCTCACTGACATGGTTACTGGGACACTAAATAGAGTGGAGCCATCATTAAAGTTATTGGTCAAATCTGTGCATTTTCTGCTTTGACAAGTCAAACTGTCTGCCACGAAAAGGGTCTATTATGGATGAGCTGCAGACTTGAACAGGCGAAGAGGACAAGCAGGATGAAATCAAGGAACCTAAAAAAGATGGAAGGGTCATTATGTCAAGAATCTAGCTTTGGTGTCAGACTGTGGTGACAGTTGTATTGAAGTCAATGGACGATGCAAGGGGAAAAACCCAGCATGCAGTATCCACGTTGTGTGACTGCTGATGAAGAAATGCCTCCAGAAAATGAAAGATCACACTTCAGAGAGCAGGTTGACAACTGATGTTTATATTAACACGTTTTTCATTCCTCGAGTTTGAGTAGGAAAGGCTCCTGTTCGCACTGATTTCACAGTGTAGGTGCAGTCTCATCAGTGGAAATCAGTCGGACCTGCCCCGTTTGATCACAATATTTTCAGCCCTATCAATCATTTGGGAAAAGCATCAGTCACTAACCTACTCTCTGAAGTGTGTTCTTTCAGTTTCTGGAGGCATTTCAACAGAAGTCTTGGGACGTAGATACATTGGGTTTGAGTGTGTTTCTCTGTGCATTTCATATTAACTTCAATACAACTGTCACCACAGTCTGGCCCCAAAGCAAGATTCAGTGACGTAATGACCCTTCCTTCTTTTTAAGGTTTCTTGGATAAAACAAGGAACTGTCAGGGTGGAGATGGCAGAGCAGAGTATACTGGACTTAACCGGACTTAACTGGACTTTACTGATTTGATTAGCCACAAGTCACTGCTATACGGATGTTGTAGAAGTTATTATACATGTCTAAAATAATAAATACATTTGTAAAACATCACTTGAAATGTGACAGAATATTCAACCACATCATGATACAGAAATATGTAGAGGTTAAGTCTGGTGAGGTAACCAAAGTGCATGTTATTATCATGGTCTTTAGACCTGTCTATCAGCAGCTTATGTTAGCCTTGAAGTCTCACGCTCTCGCAGACTTGACACCTGCAGACAATCATCCACACTGAATGAGAGAGGGAAGGAAAGAAAACAAAACTAATGCCAATGTCACACCCCACCCCTACAATGGATCACCATATGATGCACTGGGCAATGTTTGTTTGGATGACAAAAAGAAGGCAATTAAAGAGGGAAAGTTCAAAAAGTCACATGTGGACGAGCAGTTATGATTCTTCCATGCAATTTGTTTTCCAAGTAAACAAATTATTATTAATTTGAAGTCATGTGTCAGTGCACCTGGCAAGTATGAGTCCAACATTCACTGATTTTAGCTCTGGTTTTGGTCTCTACCAGCGTCTGAGGACATATTTGGCTCTTGTGCAACTAAAATCTTCATTATGTTGGTGCTGAGCAGATAGTACACAACAGGTTTAGAGCTTTTTTGAGAGCAGTGCAGTGAACCAGAACAGTAGAGCTGTAGCCTGACAGCTAAACCCCTTTACATTATCACATTATTTTCACGTCATTTGATACGTTGTTATCACAAACGTATCAATTAAAGCTACTTTAAAGCCTCAATTAGTGCCTTCAATTTCCTGCCTTCTCTCTGTGGATTGTCACATTCTGCGGAGTGGGAAATTCAACACATTTTACAGTTGACCCTCAAAACATTTCTTTTTTTGAAATCAGGGATAGTGGTTTTACTTTTAACCCTATACTATGCTCTTCCCTTGAACGTTTGAACATAGATTACACCTATAAAGCAGCAGTTTTTGATTTCCTTCATTTTTTGCAGACTTGAATCAGAAGAACTTTACAATGTTGCCTTTTAAAGCTGTCAAAGCCCCCCTCTAGTCAGTTTTTCTTCCAGTTTAACGGTCAACATTCTCTCTCAAACAGAGAATGGAGAGTGGTTAATAGTCATATTCCATTACCATCGCAACCAGACTGCTGTTCTAGCATCATAGCATTAGCATGGATAAGCGGTAATATGAATATTAGGATGGATAGTGAAGCTGTCACTCAAACATGAGGTCTTGTTGTGTACAGGGGTGTGTTGGTCCGGTGGTGTTCACAGTCTGACAGCTAAACAGATCCTTTACTCATCAAATAAAAGAGAAATGACCCACACTTCAACACACAAAGCAATGTTACAGGACCAAACAACAGTAATGTGGTAACTGGTAGAATCTTTGGCAACTTTTATGAGGAAAAAAATATTGCATCCATATGTTGAAAAGCCTCTGTCATCCTGTCTGTCAGGGCAGGCGGCTACAACAGTTGAATGGTGGTGATTATGTGACCTGATTCAGAGCAAAACACTTAAACTCATCATGTCTTTGTCTCCCTCCACTATTGTGTTGTTGTAATTACTGTCTATGGCAACTTGTATCAAAAAAAATCACTGCGACGATCAGCCCTCCTGACCGAGAAGTCAGTGAACTTTCCCCCAGAAAACAGCATCCCTCCCCGCGAGTGACAGTCACACAGGGTCTGCTGTTTACTGATGGTGATTATGTAATTATGTAATTTAGAGCAAAAAATATAACTTTTCACAATGCATGGTGGGTCAGGATCTCAATCACAACACATTATAACTGCATCAACATGATTATAAACAGTCGATGGACACATGTTAAGATTAACAGATGGAAACTGGGGGAACACTTTAAAAAAACCACACAGATGTCAATGTCATGATGTGTACCACCACGCCTCTTTTGGTTCAGACTGCTTGGTTCAGTGTCAACAAAGGTGCGTAAAGATGAGCCTTCGTTGTGGCGATAATGCGGTGTCTCTGTGTGATAAGAGCTTCAGATTCCACTATAGACATACTGTATGTCATTGTTGTCAATATAATAATGGCAGACCATGTAGCTTATACGCATTGTCAGGAAAGAAAAAATATGAAATATCATACCAAAATACAATTTGTTGCCTTATAAAGTTATCGCTAACCTGTTAGCAAACAATTGGCTATTATGCATACAACAGAATTAATTAGGGCAATTAGCAATAATTCAGAGTTGACTTTATAACCTGACAAATGTAAGTCCAACTAGAAAATGCATCTAATGCTGAAAATGCAGCGTGGATGCTGAAATTTTAATATTTACAATATTAATGAGGTAATGATACAAACTTTTCCATAAATGAACAAACAAGCTGTTCTCAGAGGAAAATAAACTCCCAGAACACTGTTTGAAGCTAGAGAGGTGGCAGGCCACATATAAACAAAGTAAAACAGTATAAACTGTGTTGTCCTTTAAGGTCAGTTTGTTTATTCAGTTTATTCAGTCATGAAAACAAAGAGAGTTTGTTTATTCAGTTTGTTTAGGCAGAAAACATCCGCCTCATAAACTACAGTGATGACAGTTCTCTGTGGGTGTGTGAACGTGAATGATCCCTTTCACATTGTTGGCCATTTTATGTATTATTTGCTCTTAGAAGACAGAAAGAAAAATGCTCCCTCTCACACTGTTATGGTAAACCGTTGTGTTGTATACACACACAGTAGCATAAAGTTGGTCAACATAGTTACAATCTGCACAATTTTACAGCCCAATGAGCTGAACCCTGTCAGGGTTCATTGTGTCAGTCCACATTATACATGAGAGACACTTCAGTACATGATGTAAACATGTGTCAATGTAAACAGAAAATGGCTTTGTCTCTCACACTGCTGCATTCTTGTCTCTCTGGCCACAGTAAACCAAATCTGTTTTCATGCTGAAGCTAAATCAACACACAATAAGCCATGAAAAAAATGTAGTTGTCAGGTCATTAGATGGTGCCCCCTGTGCTCCTGTGCTGACACTGTGGAAGCAGAATGGGGGTAGATGGGTTCATAACCATACTGTCATATCTGTCTCCCCCACCACTCTCCTCTTTCTCCCTCGTTACGGCTAAATGAAGTCTCTAGGGCAAAAGTATCTTTGTATATCTATTTCTATACATTGTACACTGTATGTAATGTTGTCAGACATTTAGGGATGGTGGCATGAATGTGTTGCTGCCAGTGGGAGTTGACTGCCTGATGTACATGCTCCAGCCTGAAGCTTTTACTTGTTATGTTGCATTCACAGTGTTCTCATTGTGACAGAAAGACAGCTGCTGCATTCAACATATGTTTGCTTTTAAAAGGCAAACTATGGAAATGGCAATTTCAGATGTCACAGTTGCATCCATTTTGATAGGAATGAGATGCAGTCAGGTTGCCTTAGCAGGAGGAAAAAAAAAAAGCAAAAATTAAGGTAAAATTAAAGGAACTGCACACCTGCACAGCTGTTTTCAGCCAAACGGATGCTCGAGTTGTTCAGGTTCATGATGTCACAGGACTTTATCTGTTATTAAGAATGATAAAGATGTAATTTCTTAATTTTACCTTAAAATGTGCACAAAAAAAAGGAATAAGACAGTCAGAGGGCTTACGCTGCATTTACACTCCTGAATCCAAGAGCCTTGTAGTGAGAATGACTGCACCTTAAGTTACGAGCCACATATATGTACCTCTGTGCCAGGTCAAGTGGCAAAAACACCAGGCTTTGTGGCTTTTTTGAGACAGATGCTGTGTCCCTTGGAAAGTATTCACTCCCTTTTAACTATAAAGTGCACTATATTTACTGAGCCATTGTAGTGTCTGCTTTACTGTAGTGCCCACAATGGAATGAAAAAAAAATAAAAAATTATAGTTATTTTTATCGATGCTTAAATAGCCGTCGAGTGGATGTCTTTACAATAAGTACGTACATCGACTTAATAGGTTAAAAACTAGAATAATATACAATAATTATTTCAAGAAGATAATAAATACATTATTGGGAAAACATTTTATGCCTGGTTTAGGTGGAAAGGTTTATTAATTCAATCAGAAAAAGAAAATGCAACAAAGTGCAATATAAACTTAGTGGTGGACTTGAAACATGTGAGTTAAGCATCCACCAAAGCCTCCGCTCCACTTAAGAGACAGAATATACTGGCAGACAAAAACATCAGAAGTGTGTGGGGCAGTGACGACACTGTGACCATCAGTAACATGCAGTTCTCACGGGTCAGTGGGGAGTGGTTTTGGTGATTTTGCTTTTCTGTCATAGACATGTCAATATATATAAGACATAAACAAAACCATAAAAATGTAACGCTGCTTACTTTAAGACAGATGGTCAAACGCAAACAAATGATTGAAGTTGTATTCAGAAACAATGCTGTATTCAATTCATGTTGCGTTTCATGTGATGCAAAATCAATGCTGACAGCAAAGAAACAGTGGTGGGAAGATTTCCATGGTTACAGATTGTGAGCGTTTAGGCCTTTGAATCAATATCTTTTGTTGCTGAGATCTTGGGAGCAGACGAAAGCACCGATTTACTCATTAAATGAATGTTGTCGCCTTCTCATGAGCACTCTGTCTCTGTATGTGGTGTGGGTAGAAAAAAAGGGGGGCATGATGAAAATAACTATATATCCCTTTTCTATGTTAGAGTGCTGTAAAACTAGCTAGTTCAGGTAGACAACTCAAGCTAAACTGCTATACACATGACATGCCCCACTGTCCATAATCATCTACCAAACGCACCCTGTCAATCCGGCAGTCTATTTAAGCGGCAAAAATCTCCCAAGTGTCCCTCCTCCTGTCACTGCCACCGCTGCCGTGCGTCAGTCTCGCTGCTCGTTCTTCAGCCCCACCACCACCCAGGCATCCACCTGTAGACTCCGACTGGGGGGTTCAAGATATTTTGCTCATCACTCCCCAACATCTGTATGTAAACATATCTGCGGAGAGTGACGAGGTCGGAACCTAGACGCCAAAGTTGTCTGACGTGAGTTGTCTGACTGAACGGTCAATGCGATGAACTGAAATGCATTAAGGAAACGATCTTTTAAAGATGCAATATATACGAATTTTTGTACAAAACATTAAATTTTACAATTTTTGACAGAATGTGAAGAAATAACAGTTTGACATTATGACAAAGACGTCTACTGTGTAGTGTATTGTGTAGAAGAGCTACTGAAGTTAGCAGGCTAACCAGCTAGCCCAGAGTCTGAAAACCTTTCTCCCAGCAGTCCAAAGCTCCTGTGTTGGGGCTGAGCTAACAAGCTAACAGTAGCTACAGTCATGGATGTATTACATTTTAAAGAATACAGTTGGCAGTTACTCTGGTGATGAGTTGAGTATGAATTCCAGGTGGCCATTTCTTACATATTGCACCTTTAAAACAATATCAAACAAATACTTTCAGATAGGAATTAGTGTATAGACCCTGACTCAGTGTGTCTGACATCCATCTACCCTAATGATGAGGTGAGATTCAACCCCTAGCCTGAGGATTTCAAACAGCGATCAAGATCATCGAGAAGGTAACAGATCAAAGAAATGAGCTTTAAAGCTTTAGATATCAGGAACATCTGAGAATCACTTCACAGATTGAGAGGCGGGGCTTCTTGGATTATGGTAGCGCGCTCCCGTCTTTTAGGTCTGTTAGACAGCTGGCAACAGTGGCTGTATTCAGTTCATACCTCTCTTATAGGACCAGCGTACAGTGTGTTACTATAATGAAGCCTGGCAGAGATAAAAGCACCACTGACCCTCCCCGTGTCTGTGTAAATCAAAGAAACCAACCATTCTGAGCAGTGTGTCTTAGTTGAATAAAACATGATTTTCTCAAGTCCTAATGATAGGTCTGAATCAGAAAATATTCAAAAGATGTTGGCCTCTGGCTTCACTCTTCACACAGCCAAAGGGCTACCCATGCTGGACATTAGACTGTTGAGAGTGCAGGCCTGGGAGGAACAGTTCCACCATCTTTAAACCACCCATCTGGTGAAAATGTAAGACTCAAATCCAGCCAGACCAAAAGCTATATTTTTGCTTAGTTTCATTAATTACTGATTGTTAGTTGCCCTAATGAATTGGCTAAGTTCTATCTTTAGGATAATGTCTTAAAGGAATAGTTCACCCAGAACAAAAAATTCAGTCATTATCCATTGAACCCAATGCTGATGCAAAGTCAGGTGAAATTGTCTAGGTAACAAAATAATTTCTGACAGCAAAACAGTGTTGGAACATTCTCCTGAACAGCAGGGGTAGAAATAAAATGGTTCCATGTCCAACGTAATCTAATTTTCTGAAAGCCCAGAGATCCCAAATCGATTTGAAAAGATGTTATTTACAGACAGGTTGGGGCTAACACTTTTAGCTTAGCAGCTACAGTGAAGATTTCAACTTTAAAATGTGTGTAAATAAACGTCTTAACAAATAAATTTGGTATCTCTAAAATAAGATTACATTGAACAAGCTGTATGGAGCCATCTGATGTTTGTTTTTTGTTGCTGTTTCTGTACATTTTAAAACAAGTCTCCAGCTACTTCAGTTGTTTAGGAGAAGGCTTTGTGCATCAGCACTGGGGGAGGAGATAATGACTTGATTGTTTTGCTCTGGGTGAACTGTTCCTACAAGACATTATCCAGGAGATGGGGCTTAGCCAATTCATTTGAGTCTTACATTCTGTACTGCCAGTCGGGTGACCATGACAGTATGCTTCCTGTGCTTTCTCTGTATTGTGTAAATCAACTGGCTCTTCATTTATCTTCACTTCATTGTGATCTCTTTTGTCAAACATGTCTCAATCCATTTTAATTAAAGCTTTGACATGTAAGCAAGACTTCACAGCCCCCATCTGCAGTATGTGTTTTGGTTTCTGCATGAAACCATATAATCAGCTTATATAATAATATATTAATAATATTGACATAATAACCTTGTCTAATGTGCCTTAAGGAAAATATGAATATGTTGTATATACAGGTTAAACATAAGCAGGCATTTGAATGCTTCTCTTTGGCATCTTGATAACATGCACCTGTGTCTGCAGGGCAGCTATACTGTAAGATTGTAGTGTCATTTTGTGTTTACTGGGCTTTTCTTATCAGAAACCTTCCCTCAAGGTGAGCCTTATCTACACTGTGATTGAAAATGAAATACTCTGTGTGTACTATGTCTGTGCCTCTTTCCCCCTCTGTGTTCTTTCTCAGCTTTGACTTTCAGATTCCCAGCCCACACTTTCATCTACACGACCTAGTTCAATTTGGCCACTTCATGAAACACACCTGTGTTTGTATTCTACCTGCACCTTTCACTGATATCTATGTTTATAAAGTTTCTTGTAACTCAAAAACTCAAACAATTTACTTTTTAAGGGGGTCTGGGGATATTGTGGCTTCATCTGTAGTGAGATCAGTTGAAACAGAAGCCAGGACCACTTCTGAATGTGGTCTGAGTGATCGGTACACTTCTTGGGTGCACTCACCTGTACGTAGAATTGTGCAATTGCGAGCAGATAAACCAAGACACACGTTGATGCCAGGTGAAAACAGGCCAGGCAAGAAGAGTCAGTTGATTCTTTTTGCTTTGCCTGCTACTGTAGACTTGAACCACATAGTTCAATGCTTTTATGTGGGATGCATCAAAAAAAATAAACACATCTGTTCACACCAGCTCAGGGACAACACATCGTTGTTCCATTATTTAATGCATCCATTCTAAGAGTGAAGGACCCACGGTGCATAGAAATGTATGTAATTGTGACCGGTGTCTCAGAAGTGCATTTATCTCAAACTGGCTCTCTGTCTTACAGGAATCATGTCTGCTACAGGGAATGGCTACGTCATTTTTATGACCATCAAACGCAAGACCAAGTTGAAGCCTCCTGAGCTCATGACTGTTAATCTAGCCATCTTCGACTTTGGCATATCAGGTACGACATTGTGTGTAGAGTTACTGCAGTCAACCAATGTGGTTTGTTGATTGGACACTGTTACACAAAAACATACCCAATCTCAAATAAGGTCCCACGAGGCAAACTGGAAGGTACAGAGAGAGACAGAGAGAGAGAGAGAGAGTCTCCACAGCTCAGTGTACTGGCTGCTACAGGAACCAGTTATCTATGGGACCCGTGTCAGTGCAGTTTGTCAGGTGGGGTCGACTCTGCTCAGGCAGTTGTGTGTGTCTAATGTGGTGACTCTGGGACATGTAGTTCAGCTCGCAGGTGCAAACATGGACAATGCAGCTCCTCTTGCTCATTTAAAAATAGATTTTAATAATATAATTTTAATATAAACATGTGCTCTGCTGTGTTGTTGATGACACGCTGTTCTTCGGAAGTGTACTGAGATGATGGTCGTAGCCGGCCGATGTGTCTGTGAAACCCTGGTCGGGGTCAGCGGTGCGGGTGGCTCTGTGTCTAAAGAACACTCGGCGGGGGAGTGGCGGCTGAACCTGTGGTCCAAACAGGGCAGAGTAAAGATGTGCAGGGTTTTGCTGTAAAGGAGGCCGAGCTGCTGCAGGTCAGACTGGACAGTGAGGCAGAGGAGCAGGTGATGGAGTCTGATTATAATGAGGCTGACGTGGGTTGTGAGGCTGAATCCGATAGTGTTTCTGTAGCTGACAGCGTCTCTCAGAATGTAGACTTGTATTCTTTAGAGGAGATTAATGTTTTTTTGGATGATACATTTTGTAAATCGATAAATGTCAAGGATTATTTTCCTTATGCTGGAAAATTCATTAAATCAGTGACTTCTCTTAAGAAGGTTGTTGGGTTAGATTTACTGGAGGGCAGGAAATCTTATCATCTCAGGAAAATGTCACTGGTCTAAGGAAAATTTAAAGGTTAATGCCAAAGGGGTTCAGAAAATTAAACTTTCAAGATAAAAGTACCATGATCATGTCTCTTCTCTACTTTCTTTTTCTGTCTGGTTCTTTATTGGTCTGTCTCTCCTCTTCTTATATGCAGGGTTTACACACAGTGGTAGTACAAATGATATAGACTGGGGCTTAGGGTGGGGAGGGCAGCATGTCCTCAGCCATGGGACAAATTCTATAATGACTTCCTTGCAAACACAATGTTTTATTCCGCTTCCTTAAGGACTAAGTTTGTTGAGGCTGGCATCATTAAACTGGGCCATCTCACAAAAGCATCCATGGAAACACCTGGTGGTGTCACTGACATCAGATCCTCTAGAGTGCTGAGGAGGATTGTGGAGGAAGTCTGGCAGTCCCCGTCTGTGCCACTAAGAGTGTTTGCTGAGAATCGTGCTCTGGTTGACCGATGGAATGTACCAAGTATGTTTTTCCCTCCCTGATTATCAGTCCTGCTGTTGGGGAGTGGCGAGAGGAGAGTGGAATGCTTCTTTCTGTGAAAACACCAGTGCTGGGCAATTTCACCTCTTGTGGGAAGAAGCAGCTGTATCACAGCTGTGTGAAAGTGTTGCACCTTCGCTGTCTGGCTGAAGTCAAGGAGTCGAGGTGGAATGAGGCTTTTGCTTCAGACCGTACCCCTAAAGGCAGGCGGAGGGTCCTATATAAGCCTCCTGTTGAGAAAAGCGTGGCTGACCTCCAGTGGAGAATTATACATGGAGCAATAGCCACAAACAGACACAGAGCTCACCTGGACCCAAGCACTGGGGAGGGATGTTCTGTGCACAGAGGGAAACACTAGAGCATTAAGTGGTTACTTGTCCTCAGAATGGGTGGAAGCTGTGAGAGAGAAATTCTCTGTCCCCTGTTTGTTTTTGGGCCTAGATATGTATTAAGAAAAAGATCGATTTTGGCTCTAATTCATTTCCTGTTTGGAACTGCAAAGCTAGCCATCTGGAAGACCAGGAAGAATCAGATGTTAGGTCAGGGCTGGACTGATGGAGTGCAGAGTCTGAAGGGTCTGGTGGCAGCCTCCTGAAAATAGAACAGGCTTTCTATACCCTGACCAGCAATCTGGACACTTTCAGGGCTCTGTGGGGGATCAGACAGGCTTTATGGACACTGAAGGAAGATGGTTCACTGCTCCTTCATTTTTAACCTATTATAGCGTGTGTGGCACAGGATTTTTTCTTATAACATGATGTAAATGTTGTTTTAAAAGTCAAGTCTCTGTCTCTCTCTTGGTCTGTCTGTGTCTCTCTGTGTGTGTCTCTCTCTCTGTCTGTCTCTCTCTCTTTGTCATGGATTAAATGAAGGACGACCTACCAAACCCAACATGTCTACACTAGGCAGTGCTGATTATACTCAGAGCCATGATGATATTGATGATTTCCTGGAGAGGCTGATTATCCATGTGAACTACAGTGTAGTTCTCGAACTTGACTGTAATTGGCTCAGCTGTTTCAGAGCTATAATACTAGTGATGTGACCAACTGTGATTGGTTTAATAATCAACCTCTGACATTCAGCTTCACCCAGTCCTTTTGCAATTTACAGTGCTGCACCTGCATGGACCAAAATAGCATGGTTTCCTTGGAGATGCCAACACAGCCCAAAACCTACTGCTTTGTACTATTGGTTGAAATGCCACAATACAAATTGGTCCTCAGTGTTTATGAACCCATACCAGGGTCTTCAGTTAAGGATCAATCAAGGGTATCTTTGTAGTCATTCCCTCAATGATACACTTTTTAATTTCATTTTCAATTTTATTTCTTTTTTTTTATGTTTTAATTTATTTTGTGTTATTTCTGTATTATTTTCCCTTTTGCATTTACCCCATTTATTTCCACAGACTTTATTATTTCTGTACATTCTCTTTTGTCTTTTCATCTTAGTTTAGCATGTGCAGTTGACCTTAGTTTTGGAGGCATCCATTCATAAAGCAAATACCAGGACAAAAATGGAAATTTTGATTATCTGATGGCACTCAGGAGATCACCCTAGCTAATAAAAGATTTCATGATGGGAATATGAATGTCATTTCCCTTCAAAATAAACATGTCCACCTCCACCGGACCGGCTTGTAAACATGAGGCTGGAGATCAACACAGAGAGCGGGTGTGTGACGTCATCCTATACTCCAGATGAAATTACACCTCTCGTTCTCCATGTAGCGATTTTTTAATTCCTTCAGTCTTAAATAATGCATTTCTGCTTATTGCTCCTTTAAGAAAAATTATTTCTACAATAGATTAAGTGATTAAGAGTTTTAGACTTTTGGTTGGACAAGGGAAGCAATTTCAGGACGTCACTAAGGGCCCTCGGAAATGTTTTTCACAACTTATTGACCAAATGATTAATCGATTAATATAATGAAGTAATAATTAAAACAATCAAACAGAGTTGTTGATGGGACAGATGACTGTGAAATAATGGGACAGAGCACCAGCAGCCGAGGACCACATCCTTTCCCTCACTGAAGACAAGTGCCACTGTTTAATATGTGTCAGGTCCTGGCTCACCCGCCTCTTAAAGGGAATGGGAGACGACGTTCTGATTGGTTTGATTAATGCTCTGCCCAAAAAAACCCATCACTAATTCAGAGTCTAAATAGCACCTCTTTGCGCCGGGCGCAGCACTTTGCACCCAGATTTTCTGCCGTTTAACTAGCAAAATGGATTTGGACATGCCCTAAACTGCACTTTGTACCATATTAACCAGTGGTGCTCGTCTTCAGTGAGGGAAAGGATGTGGTCCTCGGCTGCTGGACCCTCTGCAGCCCCATTTCACAATCATCTGTCCCATCAACAACTCTGTTTGACTGCATATGAAAAAATAAACTGAGGATAAGGAGGAGGAGCGCTGCTGCGTGTTCGTCCATGTGTGCAGATCTCAGTCCGTGGATCAGGTGAGACGGGTCATAAATAGTATCATCCTGACCAATAACGGTGGGATGAGAGGGTGAAATACTGTACGTCCTTAATGAGGAAAATATTAATGACATCACCTGCAGTGATCCTCAAGCAGCAGAAACCATAGGTGTATCTCTACATTAACATGCACATTTGCACACGAGGAACTTCACTGATTATTTAAAACTCCTGACTTGCCGACAGAATCAGTAAGTATTTCATGTTAATGAATGTTCTGTGTTCTTCTACACACAGAAAGGTCACACACAGTTCAGATTCATACAGTCAAACAGTTTGCAGTGAAGCAGCTGTCCTGATAAATCCTGAGATCCTGGTTAAAAATATTTATTTCAGAAGCTAAAAGTTTAATTCTTGTTTCCTTTGGAGAGTTTATAACGACAGTTTTTAGTTTTGCTGATAAATGTGCCACGATGTTTGTTGCAGTGAAATGACTGTGTGCATGGAAATGCAATAACTGAAAGCAGCCTCTCAAATCATCAAATCAGAGTGTATGAATGGTCTGAACCCGCCTGTGTAGGCACATCTAATGTATCCGTTAAATAGCAGGAAACAGACTGCACCTTTGACTTAAGACCAGTTTTTTGTCGGCCTGTGGTGCTGATGCTAATGCTAATGTATATCTACATTAGCTATTAGTTGCTACACAGAGGCAACTGGACTTGCTTGCGATTCTTCTTCTTCTGAATTGAAGAACTGAAGAAGCCTCTTGGATGAGAGACCAAATCGCTTTAAGAAACACAAGCAAGTCTGGTTACCTCCGTATAGCACAGATATACCATGACCTGGATGACTGAGAATCAGTGTCAGTGCCAGTTTGGAGTAATCCTTGAGAAATCCTGTCAGGAGCAAATAACTTTTGTGGTAGAAGATCTGGCTGTTACAGACATTTAAAGTGTTTTTTTTAGCCATAGCATCATGGTTTTTGCAACACAACCTCACACCGAGTCATTTAGGTATGAGACATAGGACTGCTAGTGACTCCCAAAACACCATGACCATTGCCCCGATCTTCATTGTACTCTTGCAGTGTGGTTGTGTTAGGGCAAGAAAATTACCTGGTTATGTTCAGGAAAACATTGTGGTTGGATTAAATTGACCACATTACTTATATAACTTCAGTTAGGAACTTACCGTTGTTATGTAAGTGACTTAACTACCTCAGTAAGATAAAATGACTCACCATTTACTTCTGGTTCCACACTGGACATGAATGTCTCCTGGGTGAGAGTAACTCGATTCGACTGTCCATCTGACCCTCCCCCTAAGCTGACCTTGGTCATTGCCTAGCAATTGGTTGGAAAAAAGGAATACCACAAGATGAACTGTATATTTATGAGTTTAAAGTTTGACATGAATTGGTTTAGTGACGATGGAGGCAGTTGGGGCAGGGGGCACTGAATTAAAACAGAGAGGAAGGTATAGTTCAACATTTTTTATGATATGTATGTATGTATGTACATATGTGACTCACGCTTAGCCATGCCTGAAATTTTACAATTGTAAGCATATAGAAGGTATTGAAAATTACTGATTACGACAAAAGCATTTGCCCCATGGAAGGGAATTTCTTTTCTCTTAGACATGTAATGCATGACAGACGAACAAAGGTTCAGGTTACGTAAATATAAGTTAATCACAGAGTACTGGCCTGGATGAGATGAAGAGGGAGAAACAAATGATTGGACAGACATGTTAGGTAGTGCACTTACAACAATGGTGGGCTGTGATGTAAGGTCTGTTCTGTCATTAACTCCAGCAGCCATAACCCCTTATGAAAATGAGCATAGGGTGATGATGTAAGCTCATCGTAGTTTATCTTTGAAAAACCTAACAAACATACACTCACAAAGAAAAAAACATCATCCTAACACTTATCATAACATCATGGTTGGTGTTAAGTGAAGTCCTCTGTCTGTCTGTCTGTCTCTCTCTCTCTCTCTCTCTATATATATATATATTACATGATCATGATGTATAAACCCCATCTGTCAACCCGTACAACTAGTCAAGATCATCCATAAGTCACCTGAAGTTATTATTCATTATAAGTTCACGTCTATATTGTTTTCTGACTGTTGATATAGTGCATCAGAAAACATTGTTTATGTTTCTGAGTGCAGTCATTAAGCATTGTAAATGCATTATGATTCATTATGTCTGCCCCCATAATGCACTAAAGATGCTGTCATCATAGAAAGTGCTAGGGACTACTTTTCAAGTTTAAAAATTAGCTTAAGTATGTTGATGTTATGCAACTGAAATTGTGTAATTACTTATTTTTCACCTTGCATAACACTTGATGTCATCCTCAGTACTCTAATCCTCACTAATCCACCCACGGGTCGACCTATTCTTTCATTAAGCCTTTTTGTTTGGTTTATAAGTACATGGTGTGCGCCTCCTCACCATCATGTAACACACAATATATTAGAAGAAACTAATCCCTTAGGGTGTCCAAAACTGTCTTATATCTCACAAATGAAATGCAGTTTTTTACCATTTCAAGATGAAAACACTGCTAAGTTATAGCCAAGAATAACCTAATTGTGTCCAGAAGTGCACAGAACAATCCAGAACAGACACTCTATGGATCAAGAGAGGCCACATACATTAACAATATGAATATAATCCATTATTGCAACGAGTTTTGCCCCGTTGGCCCTAAAGATGATGAGGTCATCAGCTGATTGATTTGGTCGGCCTGTCCATCTAACACTTCAGTCTGGAGCAAGTCATTATGACCTCCACCAGCCAGATTACTGTGAAATGTGATGTGTTTTTGTAGGCTAACCAAAGAGTCAGCATTGAAAATGCTAACTTATTCTCTGGGTTTTAGGATTTATTCCTGTAGCACTCTATAGATACCAGCATATATGATGTTACTTAGGAGCTAAGGTGCATTGTGGGTAATGTTGGCACTAGGTGTTGAAACTGTGTCTAACATTGCCCTCCAATATGATACCTCAGAACCAGAGATATCATCTTTTTTATTACGCGTATTCTTCTTCCTTTTCAAAACCTGTCGACTATATTACCCACAATGCAACTTAGCACTGACTGGCATCACTTTAGGGAATTCAGATTACTTGTAGCCTCCTCTAGAGCCACAAAGGGTTCTATACTACTGTTTCACATATACTGTACAGTAGTACACCCCAAAACCTGTAACCACACTTTAATGTGTTAAATTGTTGGAGATTGGAAGAGGCGAACTGTGACAGGGTCTGAAGTCACAAGACGTCTCTGTAAATATTCTCCATTTATTGATCCCTTCCATGAATAACAGTCGTCATTACTAAGAAACACTAAGCAGCGGGTAAACACAAGTTTTGCCAAAAAGTCTCTTTGCCGTTTTCTGCTGTGACTCAGAGTAGATGTCTAAATGCTATTAAGCCACTGACCATGTGAGCAACTGTTTGCAAGTGTTTGTGCATGACCCTCTGGGTTTTCAGTGTTTCCAAGAAAATGCTTGGCCCATCCTGTCTCATGCAATCTGGCCTTAGGAGATTTTGATTTTTATCCCCATTATGCTGCCTGGGCTTGGTGTGCCACATGGCTCTTGGCCTGTCCTGCTCTCCAGGAAAAGGGGCCAACATCTGAAACACACATTAATCGGTGAGTCACTGTGGTTTTCTAAAAGGAGTATACTTGAGCCTTTTGTCCACCTCATCAACCCTTGTTGTGCGTGAACAGTTAAGGGGTAAGCTACCGTAGCATTCACACATTCATAAGAGTGTTACCTTTCAAGCAAGCTTCGTATTGCTTTGTGTTGCTATCAGCATAATTGGTCGATTTTCTCTCCTTTGTCACTCTCCTTTTATGCTTTTCAGTAATGAGGCACTTGTCACAAGTTGTCACGAGAACTGTCATATGGATTCCTGTTTTTAATCTTTTGAATCAGAAAAAGAGAAAGGGGCTTTTGTCATCAACTCTAAAGGACCCTGACTGGGATTTTTGCTGTTCATTTAGTCACAAGGCGAGCGCACTGAGTTAGCTTTTATGTGTGGCTGAAGCTCGCAGCACACAAAATTAATATCTAATAAAAAAAAGAGGAAATCACGCAATGCTTTACACTTTTAACTCTCTTAAAAATCAAATTTTACATGATTTTTATAAAGCGAGGTGGTGAATTGCTCTGGGGTGCTCCCAAGGGCGCTTGATGGTATTGAGATCTGGGAGTTTGTGGGCCAGGTCTGCACCTTGGGCTCTGTGTGTGTCTTGGGCCATCCCTGAACGTTTTTTGTGATGTTGATTTTCTTTTCTTTTTGATTCTATGTAATACACTATTTTGCATATAGCTTATAAGAATGTGTGCTGTCTTCTAAGGGCTGGTTATACTTCTATAAATGACACTTGAATGATACAAAAAATGTATTTACTCATTCTAAAAGAGGGATGACACTGCTTGAAAGATGGCCCTTGCCTAATACTGGGCTGTTGAAATCAGTGCTACATGACCAGAGAGAAAGGGCTGTGGTACTCCTTTTGCTCAAAAAGGTAGAAAACCTACAACAACCAGAATGCACTGCACACTTTGATGGCAGAAGAGCGGGGGGCCTCTGGGTTTGGCAGGCAAAATGGAGAAAAGATGATTGTTCATTTGCATACCAACATTGCCGTGATGCAAAGCTGGCTTACTGGCTGCCAAATGCCACAGCAAAGTAAATGTCAATTGTGTGTGTAATCTGTGGTGGAAAAATGGTTGTGGAGGTTCTGAGAGGTAGAAAACATGTATCTGTGTTGATCAAAGCAATTAGTTTACCAGTTAAATAGTAAATTTTAAACTCATAATAGATATTAGTAGTGTTATAAATTGTAGTTTATTCTCTTTCCTTCTGTCTGGTGAGACTCAATAGCCACTTTCATGTAGCTGATGTTATATGATTTCTGACAGTGTTTCCTGCTTAGGAAATTTGAGTTTTCTGACAAACCTAAACTTAAGAATTTAACACTAATTTTACATTTCACCCCTTTCTCTTTTTCTCCTACCCCACTCTCTCTTTTCCATTCCGTTGTCTTGCAGTGACAGGAAAGCCATTTTTCGTTGTATCTAGTTTCTCCCACCGCTGGTTGTTCGGCTGGGAGGGTTGTCGTTTCTACGGCTGGGCTGGGTTCTTTTTTGGCTGCGGGAGCCTCATCACGATGACTGTGGTCAGTCTGGACCGGTACCTCAAGATCTGCCATCTCAGATACGGTAAGTCAGGAGCTCCTTAAACGTCATTGAAACGCCATACAGTCATTAATTTTTCACCTATACACATAAATTAGACCACTGACTGTGGAGTGAGCTTTGATTTGAGCAAAAATCAGTAACTTTCCACAATGCAGACCAAGATCCATTCCTAGAATATTATATATTATATATACACTCCATTCAAGAAAGTAACATTTAAGTCTTTTGTCTCTCTCACCACTAGTCTATCATACTTCATTCCTAGGAACATGGCTAAAGCGCCACCACGCCTTCCTGTGCCTGGCCTTTGTGTGGGCGTATGCAGGTTTCTGGGCCACCATGCCTCTGGTCGGCTGGGGGAGCTATGCCCCGGAGCCCTTCGGCACCTCCTGCACATTGGACTGGTGGCTGGCGCAGGCCTCCATCTCCGGCCAGAGCTTCGTCATGGCAATCCTGTTCTTTTGTCTGGTCCTCCCCACAGGCATCATCGTCTTTTCCTATGTCATGATCATCTTTAAGGTCAAGTCGTCCGCAAAGGAGATTTCCCACTTCGACGCCCGCATCAGAAACAGCCACAACCTTGAGATGAAACTCACAAAGGTGGGTGAGAGGTGGGAGAGAAAGAGTAAAGCTCTTTTTAGTCTTGCTCAGAGAAGAAAAATGTTAGGGACAAATCTCTGATCTGAATATTTCTTTGTATCCTCTCCCAGGTGGCAATGCTGATCTGTGCAGGCTTCTTGATTGCGTGGATCCCTTATGCAGTGGTGTCAGTGGTGTCAGCGTTTGGCGAGCCCGACTCGGTGCCCATCCCCGTGTCTGTCATTCCCACGTTGCTTGCCAAGTCCGCAGCCATGTACAACCCCATCATCTAC
Source organism: Pagrus pagrus (assembly GCF_965226575.1). Taxonomy (NCBI): domain Eukaryota; kingdom Metazoa; phylum Chordata; class Actinopteri; order Spariformes; family Sparidae; genus Pagrus; species Pagrus pagrus. The sequence goes on along the minus strand of NC_140200.1, from coordinate 24,308,723 downwards.
CAGGTCTTGGACCTGAAAAATTCCTGTGCCAAATACTCCTGTTTTAAGGCCCTGAAGGAGCGCAGGCACTTCAGAAAGTCGAGGTAAGACAGAGGGAGTTAATGTTAAGAGTCTGTATTCCTGTGAAACTGTTGACGCATAGCAGCGCTTCGAGCAGACCACTGTTGGCACCAGCCGTTTCTTTAATGCTTCAAAACCATTGACTGATGCACCACTTGTGTGGCTACCAGCTGAGCAGATCCATCAACATATTCATTATAACCTGACTAAACTGATGTTACTGACTGCTCAGACTGTGTTTATTTCATAATTTCTCCATGGTTACGTAGTTAAACTGTTTCGTTATACATCTTATTTAAGTGTTTATTGTTAATATTTTTCGGACTTTGTTGTGCTGTAGAGCCTGAGTTGGCACACATTGTTTTATTTGAAAACTGACTGGATGCACTATGCTGTTCCGCTGTAAGACTTCCTGTCGGGCTCAATCTGCTCTGTGCTGTCCGCTCCCATCAAAAATAGACTAGGTGCGTATTCTCCGCGGAGCAGACACTGGATTGAACACTGGGTTGATGAAATATGCCGTGGCACAGCCAGTGGAAACACGAGCTTGGTCTAGAATGGCAATGATCAGCTCTGTCGCCCGTATCGCAGCCGTAACGCTACTGAGACGGTCCTAGTGGAATCTGGGGGTTACTCAGTTTCTGTGGTATATTTATGAGACCTATTTGCTTCTACGGTACCTGCCCTTTCGCACTCATGATGTACATAAGACTGTTTTTAATGGTGTGCTGTGCCACTTGTTGTGTATGTACTTTCGTTGTGATTTGGGAGAAGCCAAAGGCAAATTGGCAATAAAGTCAGTCCATCTAACACACTATGAACCGTTTTAGAAGCCCAACTTTCAAAAAAGTTGTGGAGCAGTGTAAAATATCAATAAAACATGATAACTTGGTACAGTCACTCACATGTAGGCTGGGACAGTGAGCCCGAGCGCAGGCCGAGGGCTCCCAGGGTGGTGCCGGTGAAGACTCACGGTTTACGCGGGAGGCTGGCTCAAGCAGTAGAGGTTGTGAGGGGTGGCAGGGGTGCGGGAGGCTGGGTGGTTGAGGAGCTGGTTCACAGGTATGGTCTGGTCACACACTGGAGCTGGCAACAATAATCTGGCACCTTGCAGAGGGATGGTCTGGGTAAAAGAGCAGGTGCTGATTACACTGAATGCGCTGCAGGTGTGTGGACCGGCACAGCTCCGACCAGCAGCAAAGCCACGCCCAGCCTCACCAGAGTCCAATCATAACACAACTGGCAGAAAGCAAAGAATACATATGTAGTGATTAGCAGAATACAATGAATATGAAGCAAGTACAAAGTACAATGAAGAAGACTACATGACATAACTAGAATATAGAATATGACACAACTTACCAGAACAATGGATGTAAACCCACTAACCCAAATACGAGGAATATGAGCAATTAGCCTTGAGCAATGAATGTAATAATTAGCAGAATACAATGAATTGCTGAAATGACAGACTACAGTGAATAAACGCAATTAACTGTACAGAATGTGATGAATGTGTATTATTTATTATTTACCAGCAATCTAATATGCCCAATGTCAGCAAAGACTGTAATGTTGCTGGAAATGATCCTAATGGAATAATATATGGAGAAGTTGATACCAACAAAGCGTATTAAACATTTAACAAAAACTCTAATCATTGTATGACAAAAACTGTCGAAAAAATGATGCAGCAGCGATCTAAAATGTACAGATAGTCCTTGGGCCAAAAAGTGTCTTTTAAAAACAATGACTACATTGAGAAGTAATTAAGTATAGAAAGTGGAAAATTAATATGAAAGCATAAAAATAAGAAATGTAGAAATGTGAAAAGGAATATTATAATACAGTTTTAGAGGATAAGAAAAACAGCAACGGGGGAAATAAAGAGTGCATTATTAGAAACTCAAGTTACCCTCTGTACTCAACTGAAAATGATAAGGCCATAAATAATATGAAGGATGTGGTTAAAGGGGCTGATAATTTTAGATCAAAATCGCAAGGAGCAATCAACAGAGGGGGAGTCTGTTGATGTTTTTGGGGATAGAAGTCCAAGATTGTTCTTCGAGCAGTAGAAGAAAAGGAAATTATCAGTATCATAAGTACGTGTAATACAAAATGTGTACTGGCTGGAGTGAAATTGATATGATGATAGTAAAGAACATCACTGATATTGTAAAGCCACTAACTTACATTTGTAAACATCCTTCCTAAAGGGTAAATTTCCAATGAAATGAAGAAAGGATGTAACTTTACTAATTACAGGCCTGCGTCTTTACTATCCCAGTTTTCTAAGGCTGGAAAAACTCATCATTGAGAGGTTACACAATTTCATTGACAAGCCATTGACAGTTGAATTGTTGACTTGCTGTCAGTATGGATTTGGACCAAACAGATCAACATCTATGTTGTCCAAGTTTAGTTAATAGAATGAATAACTAAAGAAATATGCAGCAGCATTTATAGATCTTTACCCTTGATCATGATAAATTACTCATTAAAATAGAAATGAATGGTATTATAGGGATGTGCTGAATTAGTTGAAAAGCTATAAATAGACAACAATTTGTAAAGATAGGTGAGTTTAAATCAGTTTTAATCATTAGTTTCTCTGCAGGGACAGAGGCTAAATCTTCATTGCACACAACGAAATCCTCACAGGACTTATCATTTCATTTTTTCTGTTCCTTTCAACCCAAGATCATTCTAAAGGCCTTCAGCACTAGTTTTCAGGCTTTTATCTTCTTTTTTTATTGGCTGCTTGGAGTGTCTGTGAGGATGGCGATCACTTCCTTCTTTCTTGCCTTGGCAACACTTGTCTGTTGTCCAGCCTCTGAATGCAGGAGTGGGCTCAGAGGAGTTGACGCAGGCAGTGTTCGGTTTCAGCCTTTCACTTACAAAAGGCAAGGTCATTTTCACTTAAGTTTTCTGAATTATAGAGCGTAATGCCTGTGACAAGGCTTTGCTAACAATGCCAGGAGGTCACACATACAGTAGTCACATTGATGCCTGAGTGGGTAGCTGTGGTCGTTGGGTTAGTCATTCAAATAAAATAAAATAAAATAAAATCAATTCTATTTATATAGCCAAACAAAATCACAATCACATTGCCTCAGTGGGCTTTACAGTCTGTACAGTAAACAACATCCTCTGTCCTTAGACCCTCGAGTCGACTGAAGAAAAACTTGCCATAATTGAAAAAAAATAAAGAAGAGGAGGGATCAACAAAACAGAACAGAACAACAAAATCACAGTTTACAAGTTGGATTGACACAATATCTGATACAAATGATATAATATATGTAAAGTGTGAGGATCCAGGAGACGACTGAGCAGCCTGAAGCATCACCAAGTGGTGCCCGAGCCACACAACCTCCTCTCCACCGTGGTGACCTGGAAGAGGTCAGGACACACAAGATAATTAGCCGTAGAAAAAGAAAACATCAGAGTGAAGAGGCATCACATTTTACAATGTGAATTCTAATACCATAGGGAAGAGACTCATTAGCCCTTTTCACACAGAGACGCCGCATTATCTCCACAGCGGAGGTTCGCCAATTCTCCACCTCTGTTTGTTCCCACAGAACTAAGCAGCTCAATTGATACAGCACGGCGGCGCTTTTTTTCCTTACCAAAGACACAACCAGTTACTACATTACTGTTGTTTGGTCCACACCATCATTGGTGAACACCATCAGACCGACACGGCCCCGCTCCGCGCCGCCGGCTTATCCATTCACACAGGTTCGGTAAGCCAATACTGCACCTCTGATACTACCTCCGGAGGTGCATCAGAGGTGCAGCGAAATTTCACCCCCCGCCGCATCAGAAACTTTCACACAGAGGAGGATGCGGAGGATTGGCGCAGGATCCCTGCACTCAAAGGGCAGTGTGAATGGGGCTAGTGTTCTGGGACCTTATTTTCCTCTGAGAACAGCTTGTTTATTCACTTATGGACAAAAGTTTGTATCATTACCTCATTAATATTGTAAATATTAAAATTCTGAGTTTGGATTTCTTCTCCAAAACTACATAGTGCTCCTTTTCATTCCAAAAGTCATAATATGTTTTACAATATGAAGAATGTATCCCCACGCTTTATTTTGAAAGTCTTACCAGATGTTTTAGTGCTAACTTGACTGTGGAGTCTTTCACATGCAAAACTGACACTAGAGGGACAGGTAGAGCATCATAGATAATCTTAAGGCCACTGACAAAGCTGCTGTAGTTGACAAGTTGGGAGTGAGAACATGTTGTAAAACTGTATGGATTTACTTTACCACTGCTGGTAAAAACCAACAATTGCAGTCCCTTGAGCTAAACTGGATGAACAAACTTGGTTGACATATTATGTGATCATATGTTGTCAAAGAAAAAGGGAAAATGCAAAGCCAGGAGGATTTGTTCCTCTGTCGTCTTAGCAGTTTCTATAAGTGGTTATATTGGAACGCCTGACCGGCCTCGTCGGCCTCAGGTCATTATGATGTGCAGTGGCAGAGAAGGAATATCCATCACATCCCGTCAGCATGTTGTTTTGATGGTTTGAGGAACATGGACATAATATTGCTCTTACATTACAACTAAATGTCCATTTAATTGTGACGTTGATGCAATCATGTCAGATGCAGCTGCTGAAATCAGTCCCACTGCCCTGGAATATATTACCCTAAAATGGCTGATCTTAGAAGTTTGTCTTTTACATTTTACACATAATTTATACACACATTTCCCAAAGAAGCACTTAAGACCAAGTGCACTTGCATGCACTCCATAATGTCAGCTGTCTGTGGCGCTGAAGAGAATGCATAATACATATTTATAGTTATTGCAGTAACTTTGCATATTTAACTGTCTTTAAGCTGTGCTATGTATTGAAGATACAGTCGTCACAAGGTATAGGTGTTGTAAAGGACACAAAGACATGCCTTTTACCAGAGACTAATAACAGAATAAATCATGCCACTGGGTGAAGTTTAAGGTAAGCAAACTGTAGCGGCATCTTCGCATCAAATTAGGTGACACTAGTCAGCGGGAGTCTGACCTTCGATGCGTGTCCACAAACCAAAAAGCCATTGCTTCTGTCTCAGTTATTTCTTTTATTTCATACGATTCTTTACATCTCAAAATGTTTTTAACTCACGATCAAAAGGTGTGGCGTGACGCTCCCGCTGAGTCTGAACAAAAAGCAATCAGATAACACCTGTACTTCACTCTCTGGCTGCGTCCGCCGTCCCCTTTATCCCCGCCCATAAGCGCTTCAGAAACTGAATGAAATGAAGTGGCCCATACAACCCGGCCCCTAATTATAAGGCAGGGGGACTTATAATTAACTTATAATTATAATTAACTTAAGCAGAGCATCATCACTGTTATGACACCTTTAGCAATATTTTCTAACTACTTACTATATTTTCTAACCCATGCTATCTTTTTCATCTTTACAGTTCATACATGTACATAACATAATTTAGCAATACAGAAATATACTTGATCCTTGAACTTCTGGGTCTTTGCTGCAAAAAGAAAATAGTCTTTTCTGGGGCAGCGATCCGCCTACACCCCTTTGTAAATGTCAATCAGTCGTCAGTCATTAGTTATTAGTCAGGTGTCAGTCTCACAGACAAGGCAGAGCTTGTCGATGGGCCTTTCGAGGGTGCTGCTCCTAGTCTTGACCTGCACTCGACGAACAAGACCTCTGGTGTCCAACGTAGTCTGCACCACTCTGCCAAGCAGCCACGAATTTCTTGGCGAGTTTTCATCCATTATCATGACAACATCTCCTGGCTTGAGGTTCCTTTTCATCCTGTTCCACTTTTGGCGCTCTTGAAGGCTTGGGAGATACTCTTTTGTCCATCTTCTCCAAAATAAGTCGGCCAGATACTGGGCTTGCTTCCACCGCCTTCGGGAGTAACAATCACGCTGACTGAAGAGGCCAGGGGGAAGCAATGGCTTTTTCTTAAGTAGTAACAAGTGATTTGGCGTTAGTGCCCCTACGTCACCCGGATCATCGGATGTAGTGGTTATGGGCCTATCATTAACAATTGCTTCCACTTCACAAAGCAGAGTCTGTAGGCACTCGTCGTCCATAGTTTGTTCTCCCAGCACTGACTTCAATATTCTCTTCACCACCCTTACTTGCCTCTCCCATATTCCACCAAAGTGTGGTCCAGCCGGTGGGTTAAAGAGCCACTGTATTCCTTTTTTTGCCAGAGTGTTTTTGATCTTGGCTTGATTCATTTCTCTTATAGCAGCTTTGAGTTCTCTCTCGGCCCCAACTAGGTTCGTCCCATTATCGGATCGGATGAGATCCACCTGTCCTCTCCTACACATGAAGCGCCGGATCGCATGTATGCATGAGCTTGTGTCCAGGCTGTGAGCAACTTCGATGTGCAGTGCACGAGTTGTTAAGCAGGTAAACAATACACCGTACCTTTTAATGATGGTGCGACCTCTTTTGACCTCTATGGGCCCAAAGTAGTCCATCCCTACGTGTGTGAAGGGGGGTTTGTCAGGAATCAGCTGATCTACAGGCAAGTCTGCCATTTTCTGCTCCTGACCTCTTGCATGACATTTTCTGCAAACGACACAACGAAATATAACTTTTCTTACTGCTGCGTTTGCTGCGGGTATCCAGTAATGCTGTCGCAGGCGAGAAAACATAAAGTTCCTGCCAGAGTGTCCAGTTGTTTCATGTATGTCTTGCAATAACAGGTTAGTAGCATGGAGACCTTTCGGCATTATTATGGGATGTTTTGAGCTTTCAGGCAGGGCGGAATTATGCAATCGTCCACCAACTCTGAGCAGGCCATCCTGAAGACAAGGATCCAATCTATAGATCTGGCTGCTTCTTTTTGGCGCTTGTTTTCCTTTTTCCAGAGCTGAGATTTCTGATTGGAAGCTGCGACGCTGACAGTACCGCACAACTGCTACCTCTGCTCTGCTCAATTCTTCCACAGCCAGCGGCCCTTGGAAGCGGGAAACAGAATTTACCGTTTTTCATCCTTTGTGTGCCTTTGAAATTAGATAGTCTCTTATTCTCAGTATCCAGGCTATGGCCCGTTTTAAGCGCCACCAGCTAGAATAGTAGTCTATTAATTTTTCCACTGGACACAAGCCTACAGCGACTGCAGAGAACGCCAAGATTGTCTTCCTCACCTCTGGATCATCCTCATCAAGATTCAGGCATTGAGGCTTATCCACAGCTCCCACATCTGCGCTCTGTAAGAAGGCAGGCCCTTGCAGCCATGTTTGGTTGGCTAAGAACTGCTCCACTGTGAGTCCCCGTGAGGCACAATCAGCTGGGTTGTCAGAGGTGTTTACAAAGTTCCACTGCTCCACATTTGTGGCCTCCTTAATGATGGTGATTCTATTGGCCACAAAGGTTTTCAGCCTCAATGCTTCATTTGTGATGTAATTTAGCACAGCTGTGCTATCTGTCCAAAAAGCTGAGGCTTGGAGGTCCCACTGGAGCTCCCTTTTCATCACCTTATCCATGTTTACAGCCATCGCCGCTGCAGTAAGCTCTAAGCGTGGGATGGTGGTTTGTTTTAGCGGGGCTACTCTAGCCTTACCCATCATAAAGGCACAATGAACATGGCCGCTCTTATTTGTCAGCTTCAGGTATGACACCGTCCCATAGCCACTCTCACTGGCATCTGAAAAGTGATTGAGCTGGGCTGTGGTAATCGGACCAAAATCCCTTGGCTTGATGCACCTCGCTATTTGGAAGTCGGCTATCTGGGGCAATTGGTTCACCCAGTTTCCCCAGTCATGCAAAAGGTGTTGAGGGATTTCTTCATCCCAGGTGATTTTTTCCTTGCACAGCCTTTGCAAAATGGATTTGGCAGGGAGTATGACAGGGGCAAGAAACCCAAGAGGGTCGTATATGGAGCTGACCGTAGAAAGAACTGGTCTTCTTGTGTTTGGCTTCTCTTTCATGGATACTCTGAATCTGAAAGAGTCTGAGTTTTCACACAACACACCCAAAGCTCTTTCTATGGGAAGAGCGTCTTTAATAAGGTCCAATGCTTTCACCTCTTTTGCTCTGTCATTCTCCGGCACCGACTTCAAAAGTGCACGACTGTTACTCGTCCGTCTAGACAGTTTGAAGCCTCCGGCGGCGCATAGTGTTGTGAGGTCTTTCCTTAATGCTATGGCAGCCTTCTCACTGCTAACTGACTTTAAGCAGTCGTCAACATAAAAGTTTCTCATTATTGTTTCCACAGCTTCTGGTGATGACCTTGTCCTGTTGTCCTCCGCGGTTTTGCGCAAGGCAAAGTTCGCACAGCTGGCAGATGAGGTGGCCCCGAAAAGATGAACTACTACCTTGTGCTCAGCCATCTCTTGTGACAGGTCTCTGTCTGGCCACCAGAAAAAGCGCAGAAGGTCAGTGGCCTTCTCCGGGACCCTCACCTGGTGGTACATGGCCTCTATGTCGGCCATCATGGCCACGCTTTCTACTCTGAAGCGAGTCAGCACACCTATGAGTGTGTTGGTCAAATCTGGGCCTTGGAGCAGCCTTTGGTTGAGAGACATCCCCTGATAACTGGCTGCGCAGTCAAACGCGACACAAAGCTTTTTCTTTCGTGGATGGTATACACCATGGTGTGGTATATACCAAGCTGTGTCAACCTGCCCCTTTAGCTGCGTTTCAGGGAGCTTGACTGCATATCCTTTATTCAACATGTCTGCCAGGCAGTTAGAATACTCTCTATGAAAGTCAGGGTTCCTGCTGAGCCTTTTCTTGAGGGTGAGTGCACGCTGGATTGCTGTGTCTCGATTGTTTGGCATCTTTATCTCTGAGTCTTTCATTGGTAGCTCAATGTAATAGTGTCCCTCCTTGAATTCCACAGACTTTGAAACGGATTCCATGAACCTTTTGTCTTCGATCGACATTTCCAGTTTTTCACCACGACTGTGTTCTGGAAAGTCTATGCTGTGCTGCTGCAACAGCATCTTTTCTATGTTTTCCACTGCTATCCGGTTAACTGTGACAGCCTGCTGTTCATCTTTCCACATGTACCCTGATTGGTCCATTAACTGTCCATCCCAGGATTGTTTTGACATCATATGGTCCCCTGTGTCGACTGTGGATCACTCTCCAGGGCTCAAAAACCTCAGGAGTGTCATTGCCAATCAGGAGTCCTACATCGGCATCGATGTGCAGTAATTTCACATCTCTACTGTAAGACCACTTGTTAATGTCCTTTTGTTGAGGGATGTTTTTCTTTCCAACTGGAATCCTTTTTTACGAGTTACGTATTTGTCCTCATTGATCCCACAAACTTCCAAGTTTCTTACAAGACAGCCCTTTACATGCTTGGTTGAGTTCATGGTGCTTAAAACTATCTCTGTTCCTTTACCATGCAGGTTAAGCTGTTTGACCAGTGCATCAGTGCAAAAGGTTCCGGAGCTCCCCGGATCAATGAATGCATAGGTCTCCACAATCTTTGTCCCCAGTTTTGCTTTGACACACACTGGAAGAATTGCCAGGATGCAGCTGTCTCCGGCCCCAGTAGCAAGAGACGCCTCCTCATCCAGACCCACGAGGGCACTTGAAATTGTTTGTTTGCACTCAGTGTATTCAGTTTGACAGCTTGTGTTAGTTTGCTTTGTAACATTTCCATTTTTATGAATGTGCAATAAGCGTGGGTGTTTTTGTGCGCACACCTGACATGTCATTCTTCTGCTGCAATGTTTGCCGAGATGCCCCTTCAACAGACAGCCGAAACATTAGCCATTCTTTCGTAAAAAGTCCAGTTTCTCTTTGTGTGATTTTTTCTAGGATTTGGTGACAGGATTTGTGTGATTTTTCCTGCAATACAGACATGGCCTGGTGAGGGCAGCGTTGTTACATGATGTGGTGGGTCTGTTGCTTGTATTGACAGCTTCACTGTACAATGACACGCTGGTGGCAAAACTACTGCCTCTTGGATTTTCTTTCCTTGACATTTTTACAGCAACGGGTATTTTTCTTTCCTTTCCTTCACCTGGCGTTCCATGCAGGTAGCCAAAGAGGGGGTCATTTGCTATTCTTGCCTCTTTGTCCACAAAGGTTACCAAATCCACAAATCTTACCCGACTTTGCTTTCGCTCAGTGATGTCAAAGGCCACGGCTCTCCATCTTTCTCTCATTTTATACGGGAGTTTTGCAATCACCACTCTCATATTGGCTGGGTTTTCCAGTTCCTCCATATAGTCAACATCTCCCAAAGCATTCATGCAGATCACGAGAAAAAGGGAAAAACTGTGGAGGCTTTTGGCATCCTCAGATTTAATCTGCGGCCAGTCTAACAGTTTGCCAACCAACGCTGTTGCAATCTTGAGGGGGTTTCCATAGCGGTCCTCCAGTAGGCGTACAGCTTCTCTATAACCCCGGCCAGAGGGCATATGTTGGCAACTTTTCACCAGGTCATGTGGCTCCCCTTTAGTAAACTGCTCCAAAAAGAAGAGTTTATCTGCATTGTTATCAGTTTTTGAGTCGATAACATGTTCAAATGCCTTCAAAAAAGACCTGAAATCCAGCGGGTTACCACAAAACACGGGCACATCACGATGAGGTAAACAAGTTGACTGTTGTTGTTTGACAAGCAATTCTGTTATATCCGTCTGTGTCTTTATAACATCATATAATTCATTGTCATGATTTATTGTTCGTTGATGACCAGCATTAGGCTCATGCATTGTGATTGTCTCATATGGCCCTTTAACCTTGGGTTTGGCTCCCAGTGATGAGACTGGAGGCTGCATGAGTTATGTGGGGGGATTGTCACCTTTTGCACATCAACACCCTTTTGAACATGTGAAACAAGTGCTTCATCAAGATATTCATTCATCCCATCAATTGCTTCAGAAACACCATATTCTTCATACACTTTAATCTTTGCATTAGACACCGCCAGGGCCGTTTGAATCCTTAGCTCCTCCTTTTCAGCCGCAAGCTGTGCCTCCTTTAATGCCAGTGCTTGCTTTTGTCTCAATGCGGCTGCCTTTGCCACCAAGGCTGCTCTCCTTGTTTCCTCTTTCATGCGCGCGGAGGCTGCCGATGATGCGCTAGAGCGCGCACTGTGTGACGTTGATGATCTTTGTTTTGACACATTTGACACACTGTCCAGCTGAGATAACTCATCCTCCCCAGCAGCAGCGAGGTCATTACGGAGTTTTGCCTCGGCATCTTTGCACCACAATGATACTCTTTGGATGAATTCTTCAGACTTCTTTAACTTTGGCTGAAACCATTGCTCCTGGTCGGTGCGCAGCTCCTCTGCATCTAAACGTTGTTGAACGGATTGGTTAAGCTCTTTGAACGTCTCAAACACAGCGTTGAAATCCTTCACCTTTATTTTTATGTCTCGATAATCCGCTTCTTTTCCCAAAAGATCCTCAATCTGATTTGATTTTAAGGTGAGCTGCCTTAACTTTGTCCTCCTTGCACCGATGTCATGATACAACTTATCGTCCTCGCCTCTTTCCGCGAGGCCAGTATCACCGTCGTTTTCATTCGTTATGTTCCACAGTCAAGTCATGTATTTAATTCATTGCAGAGGCAGAAATCACGGCTTTCACTCTTATTGCACGTTTGATCCAATGGATTTCAATTCAATGCGACAGTCAATCTTCACGTTACCTTTTGATTTATTGTAGCGGCACCTTCGCATCAAATTAGGTGACACTAGTCAGCGGGAGTCCGACCTTCGATGCGTGTCCACAAACCAAAAAGTCATTGCTTCTGTCTCAGTTATTTCTTTTATGTCATATGATTCTTTACATCTCAAAATGTTTTTAACTCACGATCAAAAGGTGTGGCGTGACGCTCCCGCTGAGTCTGAACAAAAAGCAATCAATACAATCAGATAACACCTGTACTTCACTCTCTGGCTGCGTCCGCCGTCCCCATTATCCCCGCCCATAAGCGCTTCAGAAACTGAATGAAATGAAGTGGCCCATACCACGAAAATGCAAAGCCAGGAGGATTTGTTCCTCTGTCGTCTTAGCAGTTTCTATAAGTGGTTATATTGGAACGCCTGACCGGCCTCTTCGGCCTCAGGTCATTATGATGTGCAGTGGCAGAGAAGGAATATCCATCACATCCCGTCAGCATGTTGTTTTGATGGTTTGAGGAACATGGACATAATATTGCTCTTACATTACAACTAAATGTCCATTTAATTGTGACGTTGATGCAATCATGTCAGATGCAGCTGCTGAAATCAGTCCCACTGCCCTGGAATATATTACCCTTACACATAATTTATACACACATTTCCCAAAGAAGCACTTAAGACCAAGTGCACTTGCATGCACTCCATAATGTCAGCTTTCTGTGGCGCTGAAGAGGATGCATAATACAGTACATATTTATAGTTGAAGATACAGCCGTCACAAGGTATAGGTGTTGTAAAGGACACAAAGACATGCCTTTTACCAGAGACTAATAACAGAATAAATCATGCCACTGGGTGAAGTTTAAGGTAAGCAAACTCTGATTCGGTTACATGCTGGCATTCCGACATCCCAAAATTCCGACATACCGCCATTCCGACATGTCACCACTCCGACATACCGCTATTCTGACCTGCGAACGTTCCGCCATTCCGACAAAGTTTCGACCCGGCATTCCGACAAGGTTAATACTAACCCAACCCATAACCCTAACCCTAACCTTAACCCTTTTAAAAGATGTGTCGCCTTAGGAGGAAAAATTTGTCGGAATGGTGGGACGTTTAATTAAAGGTTTAAGTGTGAATGGCGGTTGCCCCCCCTCTGATTCACAGTAGATACTACTGGAGTATGTTATTCTGTTAGCTCATATAAAACCTAAAATGACGTAGTGCCAGTTACTGAAGTTTCATCAACATTTAACTCATCGAATACCTAACCTTAACTCTGCCCTGCTGTTTTGATGTTTGATGTTTGATACAGTACATAAATGTACTGTAGGTGATAGTACTTCGGCACTTTGATTAAAGCTGGGGTTGGTCAGATTGGAGAAACCAGCAACTACACTTCCTGACTACACCAGCTGCCTTTAGCTCTCGCTAGCTGGCTGAGAGATGTGTGTGAATGACTAGTTTGCTACATTCAACAAGCTCTTTTCCCTGTTTAAGTCTCATAAATCCATAAATCAACAACTTTGTGAAAAGGCACAATCACAGAAGCTCAAGCAAAGTCAGCTCAGTCAGAAGAGGCATCCCAGTTCCTGTGTCCTGTGATCACAGCACATCATTGAATTTGCTCACCATTTCCAACTTAATCTTGTATAACATTATAATGAATGTAAACAAAGAACACATCTATCGTTGGTACTCACCCCTGTCAAACTAGCATGTTAGTACCGGGAAATTTGAACTGCATTTTCTCTGCCATTCTTGTGGAAGACTCCCCAGAGTGCTCACAGAGGCAGAAGGTGTACGAAGGTAGACAGGCAAGAGGGCCGGCCAATCATTTCATATGGGTTTAATGAAATACTTGGATGGCTTAATTAGAGCCCTGCAACAGCCACAGATTGCAGATTTTTTTATTTAGTTGTCAGAGCATTTGATTGTTTGATTGCTGTCGGGATGTGAGAGATTTTTTTACAAAAAAATAACAAACCAATACTTTACGTTTAAGTGTTCTAGCTTGAGGTATTTTTTATGCAGGACCTTAAGTTGTAACAGAGTTTTTCCATTAATGTATCAGTGCTTTTACACAGAGGTCCAGTTTGTGAGAAAGTAGATTTCAGTCTCATTCTCAATTGTCTGGCTGAAAGCCCAGCTGTACGAGTGCCCTCTATTTCCTTGCCGACATTTAATGTGTCCAAAGTGTACGTTTTATGGACATGAGCCCAAACTTAATGTGATAATGTCATGCCAGTGTGTGTGGATCATAATGTGTGAGGATTTTTTATATGTTCTGACGAGATGAATTAAAATTGCTTCACTATTAAACAGTTACTTATTTTTTTGAAATGTGGCTAAATGTACATTTATGTGTTTTTAAGTGTTAAACACAGACATTTCTTACTGATGTCTTTTTCTCCTCCCTCGCAGGTTCTACACCATATCTGGCTCGTTAAGGGACACTCCACCGGCCAAAGAAGCTCATATCGAGATGTGAGAAAAGACACTTTAGACTGTGTGAACTTCTTACCTCTTCTACTTGGACAGTTTGCCTTGTTCCCTGCCCTCTGTGCCCTACACCTATCCGATCACACACTGCCTGTCACCTGCTCTGACATCATCATTCGCTCACCTCTGCTGCTGGTGGTTGCAGAGTCTCGCTGCTTGTACTTGCACCCACGCTGGATCTCCGTGTGCTCCCGCAGCTCTCCATCTCCTCTTCCTTGGAAACACATCTTTCCCAGCAAGGTTTTCCTTAATGTGTGGAGTTGCCTTGTCTTTACAGTGGTTATAACATACAAGTGACATGTTGTGTGAGCGTCTCGACTTTGTTGTTTTTCAGTATTACAGACACACCTTCTGTCACTGCTATGAAAGAGACAACACACATCGACCTGACACCAGCTGACTGCTTACAGTGATGTTCTCATAATACAGCTCCACTCAGGTTTGAAACAGTGGGAGGATTCCAACCAAAGTCACGTGACAACTGGAGCTATAGTGTTAAATTGCTACACAATGTTCAGATATTGAATTTATTTTCAACAATGTTTCTAAAATAGAAAACAATCATCCTGATGTGAGCCGTGTCCAATCAGGCGTGAGTGTAACGTTCAAGCTCAAAGTTGTATTTTTACTGTTTGTACAGGCTGTTGTCTTTTGTACTCCTACACCTGTGGCTTGTATAGATATGTTTCAGGATGCACTGATTCACTCCAGCTTATGTTCTCATCAGCTGTTAAACTGCACTCAAGGAGACTTCATGTGACTATAATGAGTGAGACTTAAACGTTGCATTTACAGGGTGTTGACATTTTTTACAGCATTTATCAGAAACTAATGAGGTTGAAGTTCAAAAGAAAACACACACACAGGATAATTGCACTTTACTTGCGAAAACCATTCAATATGCATTTATAACAGTTTTGTGTGACACACATATATACATATAGTGGATTCACATGTTCATTAAAAGAGAAAAGTTTATGTCACTCTTTCACTAAATACCAGACCTACAGTTGTGGCCACAGGAACAATTATGATTAATTCAGGGACCATTTTGAATCTATTTATTGTTTGTTTGTTTGTTGTCTGGTTTTTGCCACAGCCAGAGATAGCAGTGTTGTTTTCATGATGCATCAAAGAAATGGAGTACCTCATACAAAAAGGCAATGCAGGCACTCCAAATATAAGGGCTTCACCCTGACAAAGACCTGCAGTAGTCGGAGCATGTTGTGTATTTTTGAAGATTTAGCCACTTAAGGCTTTTTAATATTTCCTTCCTTGTTTGTTGCATTTTCTTATATTTCATAGAGCCTGGATTGTCTTTTTGGTTGATTTACCCTGTTTTTTTCCCCATGTCCCAAGAGCACCTAACACATTTTGATCTACATTGAATTATATAGAGCAACCAGTTATCTCCTTTCCTTGTATTAATAGTTTTACATTTTAGGAAACATGCTTATTCGCTTTCTTGTCAGAAATTCCAGTTAGTCGACAGATAGAATAAATAAGCCATAAACAAGAAATAACATATTAATCGATGAGCTCCAGAGCGTCTGGGGGCTACATTTTGAACTTTGGTCAGATACTGGTAGCCACTTCCCCCAACACCCATTTTTAGGCTAACCCTTCTCTGCCTCCAGCTCCATGCATAATGGAGATAAATGAGAATGGTGTAAATGAGTCTGTTGCATGATAAAGCACTAACTTGAGTACCCCGATCTCAAGAAAGCAAATAAGCATGTTTCACAAGAAAAAGCATCTAAGAATTTGTTTTTGAACATCTACTTGGTTAAGCATTTTCCTCTGTTGTACACACCTGGGGTCGCATTCATGAAAATGTTATTTAAATTCATGTTTATTGTTCATGTATGCACATTACTGGAATGAAGATAAGCAATATTCAAAAAAAAAATTGGCTTTGCTCAATGAAAATTGTGTCTTTTCTTGCGGTCCTTCACTTCATGAATCATTAATGAGCACTAATGTGAAGCTTTTCAAAATGTCATCCACTAGGAGAAAGGAAGGAAGTTAATGAAGGGGATTGATTCTCTGTTGACATACAGGGAGGCTCATGAGTGCTCAGAGGGTTCAACAGCAGGATTAGCTGGAATGAAGTGGGTGGAGTGGGAAAAATAAGGAAAGATGGTGCCTGCAGCATCAGGGTAAATCAAAGGTCACTGCTCACATGTCTACTGTGGAGGCAAAGAGGAGTGATGGCACAGTGCCTGATAAATGAGTACAGCATTGTGCCTGATCAAATCAGCAGATAGAACAAAGAAGCTCAGGTTCATTTGTGTTAATTGTCTAATGAAATGTTCTGGTGTGATCATAATGCCTGAGATACTTCAGCAGGTGAAGTTCATGTCGAGTGAAGACCTGAGGGTATGAATCCACATTGAGCTCTATAAGTTTCTTCACTCAATATTTTTTTGATCAGATTTAGTTGTGTAATTATTCTAGACACCAACTACACACTGATTTGCAAGATTATGGTTATGACTAACATTAAGTTTGAGCGAGCACTTGATTGAAATGAGTATCCAGCACGTATAGTGTACAGATTATGTTCTCTACAAGAACGAGTAGCAAGAGCATGTGTCAATCATCCATACTCTTGATGAAGGAAAATGCTCACTGGGTAGCTGACTGAAGTTATTCATTCAGGTTTATAAAAACCTATAAGATAGAAAACATTGATCTGAAGCTCAACTCTGAGGCAAAACTATAGCGACAGCTGATCAACTTGCATCAATTTGCGCCTCGCCTACTCGGAGTACGGATATGGATACAGGTCATTCTGGTGGCTGAACATAAACAGATAAGATTAGTGGCCACTTATCCCTAGCTAACATGATATAAATGGCATAAATTGCCAGTGGAAGTTGAATATTGCAGTATTTAAGTCATGAATGCCACAGGAATTAGTCCTAGCCCTGGGAAGGAGCATTTTTGCACTTCTAGTTCCCTCGTCTCAAAGTCAGTGGGTGTTTTTAATGGACTTTTGGTTAAACGCCCAAGGTTTAGTCTGTGGTTACCCTAAGCTTTAGTTTTGCTCTAAAACACAAGATACACCAAATACCCCAGTTGTGAAATTTAAAGTGTTCTAAGTTAGTGTTCTAGTTAGCGGAGACATCGAACAGAGATTATTTTTCGGAATGATCCAAAATCCATTTAGAAAATCCCATAGGAGCTTGATTTAGCCGACAAAAACACGTCATCCCCGCTATTCTCTATAGCTAGTGGGTTTAAGATTTTCTCTTTGCAAATGGTAAAACCAATGCAATAATTTTCAACCATTAAGAATGTTTCTACTAGGGGACTTCCCTTGTTATGCATACGTCTCAAGTTTATTGCATTAACTAAACACGATTTTCCATATGGTTATTCTATCTAAAATAATGTACAAGAAGATTTACTATTTCCTGGTATATATTGATATGGTGGTGTAAAAATACATACCACAAAAATACATATATTATCCACATTGCTCAATCATATTTTGAAACAAATACAAATATGACAAAGAAGAGAAAAGTAATGTGTTTTTGTGCCCACATCTTCATGCCTTCAGTATTTGAAACACCTGAACACATATGGTGTACACTATTAAATGAAATTGTCCCACCACAGTTAAATATAAGGGTAGAATAGTGGTTTGTCAGTTTTAGTAGTGAAATCAATCACCAGAACATATTTGAACCTACCTCAAATATTATATTTGACAATGCCAAAGCAATCAGTCATAGTAACAGTAACACACGGTAGTAAAGTGCAGATCTCTGTTTCTAGGATTCTTCAGTTGTTGCCAATGAACCCTTCATTATGACACTTCTCTCCCAACTGTTTGTGGCATTTTCTGGCAGGCTTTCACTTGTAAGGCGATGACGCCTTTCCTTTCCTGCTGAACCTTGTTTGTCATTGTCTTGCCGAGTCTTTTGTAACCATGGAGCATAGAGCCTCTTGTTTTCCTGCATGTGTCAGCACTCTGATGCTGAAGCACAAGTGTTTGGACATGCCCTACTGTCTTTAACACCTGACTGACCTCCATTATGACTGCATCTTGAGTAGGTCGGACAGTTTGTGGATTCTCTAGCCATCCTTTAGTGCCACCTATCCTTCTAATCTAAATGTATCCACAAGGAGAGACAGTTCTTTAGAAGCAACTGTTGTATTGTAACAAACATGCCTGCTTCTTTCTTTTTATTTACCCAAATATTATATATATTGGAAAGACATTTGCCAGATGTTGGTTGTATTTAATAAAAGAAAATATAAAAAAAAGACACGATGTTCACATCTTTGGACCTGGTATGAGTCCAAAAATGTTCCCAATTTCAATTAGTCTGTGGTCAGATGGTGACGCTTTAAGAGAACACTCTAACATGTTACAGATTTATACCAGTTTCACCATATATACCAATTCACCATAGGTTGTCAATGTGCTTTGGTCTATGATTTTCACTTACAAATACTCGATGTCATGATAAATTGTCTAAACGTGTCACAACCAGGGAAAGACCGGTCTGCTAATGTCCATCCATCCTTCTCCAAATGTGGCAAAATCAGTTCGAGGGTGTTTCAAGTAAAAGAGAAGCCATATTTCATGAGTGTGATGTTCGATACCTGACAACCCGACATACATAGTCTATAAATGTGTGCCCATACTGAATGCTACAATATGAAAATAACTACTAAATAAATTAATTAAGTTTAGTGAAAAAATACAAAAATGTTTCTTCAATTCAGAATGATTGAGGAAAAAGTATCATTGTAAGAGCCAATGAGACATTTAGCAGCTCATTCATTCATAAAATAATATGTTACTACCTATCATTACAACAGCCACAGTGGTTCAGATAAGGCCACAATTTATACATACAGTATAAAATAGTGGCTTGCTAAAATCAGCATTTTACCATCTATAATTTAACAAAATTACAAAAGCATAGCAAGAGTATTTATTGTATGGGATTACATTACTTTATAATGTTCTGGTGTTTATGTTATTTCTGCCACTGAAGATGCTGTAAAATCAAACATCTCCATGTTCTCTGCACACAATAATCCACTTCCACTAAACTTAAAACACCGCTGTGACACCAACTCATTGTTTTTTTTCTGCACTTTATGCATTTTTCTAATATTTCTAGTCTACTTGGACCCGCATGACCTGCTGCTGGCATTCTTTGTCAACAATTATAGATGGACTATTTGATAAAATATTTTATTTTTAAAGGACTTTTTTGTATATTTGCTTCTGATTCTGATGGTAATGTGATTTCAGTCAGGCCTGTAAGACACTGCTACAAAAAGGAAACTGACATTTACTTTTCTAGAAGGCAAACTATACTGCGTACCTTGTATGTTTAAGCCTTAAGATAACACTACATTACAGGAGTTATTTTTGAAATGCTGAAGTGAGGGTGAAGCAGCCCGTTGTGAGATGGTGGAGACTGCAATGATGTCCTTGTTTGGCGTCAAACTGAATCTCAGGAAATGGTTAGAGGTAGTTGGGTCTGTTTCTAGTCTGTTGGTCGATGCAGATGCACAGGGTTACATTTGTGCCAACAATGTGTTGCACATAAACCCTGTTATGAAAAATTAAAGTGTAAATTACTGTTGTTTTTTATTGTCGTATTCAGTGATACAGCTGAACAGTGTTAAGTCCGTTTTGTAATTATTATGAAAAGGCATGCCATTATTCATTTAACCTAATTCACACTGATGTAATGTATGAAAGTGCAAATAAAGGTGCAACCGTGCACATATATTCAGATGAAATGTGTTTCTTTTCATCTTTCACACTCATCACTTCTTATCACACAGCTGCTCTCTTGAGTCAAAAACCTGTGAATCAACTGACTTACCAGCTTTAACACTGATCTGCTTTCCACTCTGGATTTGTCGCAACAGTAGCACCAGCGATCCAGTCAAGTGAATCTCTGAGAAAAACAAACAAACTCACTTTCTCACTGTTTCAACTGATTTCATCATTTACACAAAATGTACGATACCACCTACATTAAATGACAGTAAACATGTCACATTTTGCAAATAAAGTAAACCGTGAACAAATATAGACAAGTTCTTTGAAATCTGTGGAAAAAGTCTCCAGACTACCCTGAAAAAATGCTGTTTTGTGAGTAATTGAGTTAGGAAGAGCTTCATAAACTGACGACATCAAATACTACATTTGGGCCTTCTTGTTAATTTGGCAAACGTTATACATACACCAGAATGCTGATGATCAATTGGATCAGTAAAACTGACCTCATGAAAAGAGGGATTCAATATGACAAACATTTTTATCTTGTTGGTTTTATGTTTTATCTGAATTTCAAAACAAGTCAGAACAGTTTGAGGTAAAGCTAATGTTTGTGCTTGGTCAATCATGAACTCCTGTGGAGTGACAGGAACTAGCAATACATTATATGTTGACACAGCTGCCCACTCGTGTGTAATTTTGACCTGGGTTATTTTTCATGGTTTGTTCTCACCCCTTTAGTTTCAGTAAAGGAAACACTGCAGCACTCAATATCTTTTTTTTGAGTGCTTCCAGCTCTGGAGCAACAGTTGATCTAAACAGAGAAGGTTTTTACAAATTCGGTATGAAAGAACATGACCGGCCTCTGCACGTAGCCCCGACCTCGACCACAACAGGCTGTGTGAGTCAGGTCTTATCACCAACATCAGTTTTGGACCTCGCTCATGCTCATGTGGCTGCATGAGTGCAAGTCCCTGCAGCGAGGACCGGCTTCATAGACTCCAGTGTGCAGCGTGAAAGACTGGCCTCATTTGATTTTCTTTGATGCAGACAGATTCACAAAAATAAAAAATGACTTCTTTTTATGCTTAAACCTTCCTCCAGGCTAATTCTGAACCCTAACAACAAAGGACAACTGCTGACCAGCGGAACCAAATGACAAAAATGCAGAAAACATCATAATATGTGGTTTATTGACAATATGAGTGGTAAGAAGGGAAAAAGTAGGAAATATACAGCAGTGCCGAAGATCCAGAGCCTGACTGACCACAGCATCAAGAGTTTATGCAAAAGTTTTGTATTGCTTCACTCTTCACTGAATCATTCCTGTGGGAATTAAACAGTTTTAGATTCAGAAATCAATGTATGGATTAGAACGTATCAGGATGTGAGAGGAGGAGAGATCCTCTTCGTCTGAGGTGTTGGGAGTTGTCAGGTTTAGATCAGGTCAGGAATTCATGGGAGGGGCAGTTCTCTGTACCTGAGGTTGGTGGTTTTTGAGACTGTCCCACAAAGAAAAGTGTGAATTCTGTTGAAAACAAATGAATGAATGAATTTTCTTGTTTGAAATAATCATGGTTGATCGTTAGTGGGTCTTTTGCACATGGGTTACATTTTTACAGAAGTTTGTTTAAAAAATAAATAATTTATATGATTATATGTCAGCCCAGTACCCGCCAGTTGTCCCAAAACAAGAGAATAACATTTCAATTTGATAAAAACTGTGAAAAAAATCAAGTAAAATATATCATACATATTCCAGATGAGTAGAATGTAAAACATCTGTTAAACTAAAAGCAGTGAATTTTCAAACAATATATATATATATATATATATATATATATATATATATATATGTGTGTATATATATATTTTTTTTTTTCGGTCAAAAAAAGTCAAAACATCACAACAGTTTTTGTCAACACTGTCAGATATTTATGAAAAGACAATAAAATCAGTCACCCATGTGGTCAGCTATATTCCCGAGGACCTCCTTTCCACCCTCCATGTTTGCTAACTGAAGTGAAATGTGTAAACTATTGTAACACTGGTATGATGACTTATTAGTTTGATCCAAGCCACAGTCAAGGTCTATCTTTGTGAAGATCTTGTGCAGAGCCTGACATAACAAGAGTCTATTCAGAGTCTATGGCAGCAAATTACAGTTTTATCCGTTGCATACGCACAAAAACTAGAATATATTGAAAGCTATATTGCCTTTCAGCTCAGCTCCCTTTTCATCACGGCTGTCCATCTCACACTCCACTTTCCCATCACTTGTGAACAAAACCCCGAGATACTTCAATTCCTTCACATGGGGCAGCAGCTCACCATAATATGAACCGGTGAACCGGAAGGGGGAATCCCACGTTTTCCTAGTGAGGCGCATGGCTTCAGACTTAGATGTGCTGACCCTCATCATATGTACAGTGCCTATAACAAGTAACACCTTGGATATTTTCCCCTTTTACTGCTATTATAAATGGAATCACAATGACTTGTTGACAAGAATTTATAAAAATAAATTCTTTAGTGTCAAAGTGAAAACAGATTTCAACAAAGTAATGTCAATTAATTAGAACTATAATGTAAAATAAGTGATTGCATAAGTGTTCAGAACATTCACCTTGTTGTCTTTAAAGCATGTCTGTGTAGCTTTCGCTGTATGCTTTGGGTCATTGTCTTGCTGGAAAATAAATCTTCTCCCAAGTCATAATTCTCTTGCAGACTGAATCAGGTTGTCCTCCAGAATTCCCTATATTTTGCTGCATTCATTTTACCCTCTACCTTTACAAGCCTTCCAGGGCCCACTGCTGAGAAGCATCAGACCAAAGAACCTTCTTCCAGTTTACCTTGGAGTCTCCCACATGCCTTTGGGTGAATGCTATAGGAGATTTAATGAGCTTTCTTCAACAGTGGCTTTCTCTTGTCCACTCTCCCATAAAGCTCTGACTGAAGAACCCGGACAACCGTTGTTGTATGCGAGGCTCTCCCATCTCAGCTGCTGAAGATTTTAACTCCTTCAGAGTAGTCACAGGTGTCTTAGTGGCCTCCCTCACTAGTCTCCTTGCACGGTCACTCAGTTTGTGAAGATGTGCTATATTCCTTCCATTTCTTAATGACGGATTTAACTGAATTCTGGGGGATGTTCAGTGACTTGGAAATGTTTTTGTTTCCATGAGCTGTCCCCTTCAGACACAGGTATCTTTCTACTACAATCACTTGAGACACATTCACTGCACTGAGGTGATCTCCATTTCTCTAATTGTGTGTGTTTAACTTAATGTTACAATGATGGCCTCATGAAGCCAAAAATATTTTGATGGTCTTATATTTATCACACCAGTGTTTCAATGATGCTCTTTAAGAACTATTCATATGATAGCTGTGTGTATTGTTTTGGTGGAAAGAATACATTTTGAGGAGACAGGACAAGGTTTGAGTGCAGTGTCACATTTGGCAAGAGATCTGTGGAGTTTTCGACAAAATGCGGAACTGTTCTCAGTTTTCTGTTTAGTGTTCTGAGAATTTGAGCTGAGTTTCAGGAAACGTGTTAAAATTAACGGGAAAAACAGTTAAGCCATGACTCACATGTTCAACAGTCATTTATGGCCATGAAGTTTGGGTGTCATGACGAAATTCTAATAATGTGGCCATTGTGCTGGGAAAAGGCCCAGACTTCTAAGAAATACTTTTGGTAGAAACCACATCCAAAATATTTCTATCTTGTGCCTCTACATTCTATTTTTGGTATGAATAATTTTAAGGATGGCCTTGACTTGCAATACAGCAGCACTGATAACAAGTTCTTATAATCTCCTGTGTTTTCAGTAGCTAAAACACTCAAGAGACTGCTCTCTGTGAGGACTGAAAAGCCTCCCAGTTAAAAGAGAGCTCTTCCTAAACCAGTCTTACCCATAGTTTCCACTGGGACCGCCACAGCTGCGATAAGGTCGCATCAAGCTGAACAGAGCAGATCGTGCTGGGCAGGAAGTCAAACACAGGAACAGCATAGTGCACCCGGTCAATTTTCAAAATAAAACACCCTTAACGGTTCAGGATCATGTTTCAGTTCACTACAATGAACATTTAAGTACATTTAAGTACATAGCCTACTCACTCACCCATAGTAAAAAAGGAGAATGTGACAAAATAAGCAAAATCTCAAGAGGTCTATAGTAGCAGCCAGCGGCAAGCTTCGCTCCTGTAACGCTCTCGGTGGGATATGCATTCGCGTGGAGGATGGAGGAAAATAGCGGCGCACACATAATGTCATAGACACGAGCCTGATGGAAATCAGGGATTACTGCTTGACTAGGGATCAAGCAGTACCCGATAGGCCTCTAGACCACCAAGGACTGAACCTTGGCAGGCTAATTAAATGTAATTCTCCCATTACCATCTGCCCCGTGACACCAACAAGTAGTGCTGTTTAGAAATTGAAAATTCTGTTAAGGAAATAGGTCAAGCTGCTGTAACTCTGAACTGAGGAATGTGGACAGAACAGGATGAGCCAGCGCCTGATGTCACTTGGGACTGACAGATCCTGAGTGGATTTGGCTTTAGGATGGACTTTAAGCTTGTGGTCAGTCTCTGTCCTGTCCTGCTGCAGCACCTAGTGGCTGAATCGAAACATCAGACAATTCTCTGAATATGTGGAGCATTTCAGTGGCAGGAAACTAAGTATACAAATATCAGCATGTTTTCACTGATATTGATTTAGATATTCAGACGACATAAACACAAATACAGTATAATCTCTGTTAATATACTGCATTCTGATTACAGAGAGGAGTACTTTAATATCACTGAGGTAAAAGCCGTGGTGGAAAGTAACTAAGTGCGTATACTTAGGTTTTGTACTTAAAGGGACAGTTCACCTGAAAATCAAAAGCGCATATTTTCCTCTTACCTGTAGTGTTATTTATCCATCTCACAGCCGGCTGCGACAAAAAAGTTAACTTAGTTTGGCATTGTACACCAGTTAAAAACATATCTGTGGATGCCAACGGTCACTGTAGGACCGGCATGCTTCACCTACTGTTGCAGAGGCATGACTGGAGATCCTAAACAGAGCAGAACGGGTCAGTAGCAGGACATGTTATTTAGCATAGATAAATACTACATAGGGAACACAACAGACGTTACTCTGTGTAGCTGATGCTCACTTGCGATCACTTGGTGTGGTTTTGTGTCCCAGTTTAAAACACACAGTAATGATCTGCCTCATCCTGGTTGTTTACTTTTATTTTTAATGAGTCGATGAGGACAAATGATCACTAGTAGGACCAGCATGCCAGTAACAACATAGCAGATTAGTCTTTTGGCAAACTGATCAGTGGGGGTTCCCAACATGTCACACACACGGACCATGGAGTGATATTTTTCAGGTTTTTCTTTAACATTATTTCAGTTGTTTAGGACAATGTTGTAACGCTGTTTTGCTGCGCAGCTCCAGAAACATTCTGTGAACTATGAAACTTCACCTGACCATGAGGTTGAGTAGATAATTAATTTTCATTATTGATTGTGGTAGAAAAGTTGCTGAAATGTAAATGTCAATTGCTGAATTTCCACTTAATGAAAAGCAACATTGTGACCTTTGACGTCAGAGGAAATTCTCACTGTCTAGTGATACAGATCAGAAGAGCTTGAGGTGTTTCAATGTTTTTAGATATGCTTGTTGGAAACTGGTTCTTATTGAATGTTGTTGTTTAGAGAAGAAGTCATGATATCCCACTTTACCAACCTGACAGTCGTCAGCTTGATTGTATTCTACTCAATACCGTTACCTCCTGGTGCCAGTACTTCATAAATATATTCATATAATGGAAAGGTGACTGACCAGAAAGTGCTTCCTTATTCATCATATCATTTTGCTGGATTCACAACTTAAGAACATGTTGAATCTGTGCTAATGTCATGGCCCTGTCATTTCAGTTTCACTTTATGTGTGTTCTGTGTGTTTAAAAGTTTTTTGTGGCATTTTTGCCCTTTTTCTTGTGCTCCTCACCAGCCTTAATTTTCCTCCCACACCTGTCCCCTGGTTAACCCTAACCTGACATGTTTGATTAGATCAGGCCTGTTGTCTGAGTTCCTCCCAGGGGTCTCATTTATAAAACATTGCGTAGGATCCATAATTAAAGTGTACCTGCCCAAAAGCTGAGAATGGTGTGCAGCAAAAAAAAAAACCCTCAGATTTAAAAAAACTGTGCACACCTGCAGTCAATGCAGACCCGGCTGCAGAAAACAATTTAAGGGGGGGCATTACATTTTTTCAGGGGGGCAAACTTTTTCAACCTACATTTTATTTGCTTCAGGCTGAACAATGGCTCTGTGACCACTCCTACAGTGCGGAGAAATAATTTTCCTCTTACTAAAAAGGGGCAGTTCATCCCAAAATCTAAAAAACAAACAAACAAAATAGTGTAGTGCTGTGTCCATTTATTCAACTCAAGCATTTATTCAAATTCTATCAAGTTTTACTCTTTCAAATAATCAACCATCTACAGAACTTTTCAGTACGCTATTTTTCTACTTCTTCTCATCATCATTATCATTAATTATTATTATTAATAATATTGTTTAAAGTGAGCCTCTTATCGTTTAACAGAAAAATACATCATACAAGCAGCAACTTTTGCAGCCTTGTCAGTCTGATGGCGAGTTCTCACTTTCTGTCGTCACTAACATGCTGTTTATAATCAAAGAAGCTCTGAGGCTTTGTTCTATATGTTATAATACAAGATTTCAGCATTGAGCTACAATCAGGCAACATTCATGACTCTGTACAGTCAAACTAACCAAAAGCTTATTATTGATCATCAGTATAAAGTTTCAGGGCTGTAACCATGGTAACTCACGGTGCCAGAGGGGAGGGAGAGACCTGAATGAAGCCGTTTACACAGATACACTGCAGACAAAGTCCAGACTATAGTTGTTATTTCACACATGTAGCACACAACAGGAGACTCTCCGTGTCAGACGAGTTCTCACGTGCTGACTGAACTCAGTTGATAACGTAGCAGCGCGACGAGTCCCTGCTAGCTAAGCAGCTAAACTTTAGCGCCGCTCCGTGTTGAGATCCCGCCCCTACACTGTCATTGGTCAGGCGAGCACGCTGTTAACGATACCATTGGCTGTAGAGTGTGACAATCTGTCAATAAACATCAGCCAACAGTTCTCCTCCGATCTACATTGATCTCACAAGTCGCCTCTGTTAAGTTTGAATGACGGAAGTCCGTCGTAGCGACGGAGAACTTTAATCCATGCGAACGCCACAGCTAACTAGCGACTCTATAAGCAACTGCGACCATGAACGTCAAGTACTAACAGCGTTACCCTCTCATGAGTATGACTCAGTGACCCGCCCCCCCACCACCTGTAATTGACCAGCACGTTTCCTTCGTTCGTTGGTTGAATTGTATGATCGACAAATCGAGATAGGAATAATAGAGCGTTGGCCACTCCGAGGTAATAAACAAAACCCAAATAAAATAAACAGCTTCCAGCCCCGGGCGGGCACGGCTGACTCTGTGGGCGGGCACGGCCCGCCAATGCCCGCCCATGCCGCCGGGACTGAGTCAATGTTTCCTTTATAAATCACAATCCACCTTGAAATGTGCACACATGAAACCGCCCTCATATCCCGCCCTCTACACACCTACATTCAACCAAAAATGGTTAATGGTCACCTCCTGAATGCTGATGCATATAAATGAGCCTGCTGATCAGTGGTTTTTAATAGTTGAATCATGGCGACTACTGAGAAAAAGACAAAACAGAGGAACTTTTTCCGAAGTTGAAGTGCTTGTTGGTAAAGTGGAGGTGAGAAGAGACATATTGTTTGGTGGCCACAGCAGCGGGGTGAGAAATAAAAGAAAAAGCAGTGAGTGGCAACACATTGCTGCTGCTGTGAGCCAAGTCAGAGAGGACCATGCCTGAAATTATAAGAAATGGTCAGACCTTAAGTTGGAGGCGAAAAAGAGGATTGCCTCTCACCGCTCTCACTGTGGGTCAAGGTCCTCATGCTGGGGGTGAGGGGGTTAGGGTGAAGAGGAAGGCTAAGCCTCTGTGCCTTGTTCTGTAGAACACCACATGACCTGACTATTTTACACATTTTGGCAGGGTGGTACAAAAGTCTGCCACCTTAGGCATTTAAACACCGCCATCGGCGTTTGAGTAGGCCGATGGCACACTGAGCGCACATGGCCATGAGCACCATTATCCTGTAGCGCATTTCCTCTGCATTCTGTGGGTCTGGGTGTGGAGCCAGCGCCTGAGGAGGTAACCACTGTCACCTGCAGGTCATATTGAAAGAGTCATTATACAGTACATGTTTGACTTGTTAAGAGCTTTACAATGTGTTTATTTTTTTATTTTATTTTATTTTATTATTATTATTATTATTATTATTATTTTTATTACTGGCTGTAAAGCACTTTGGGACACTGAAAGGTTTGTTGTTAAGGGCTGTATAAATAAAGTACATTTACATTTACATTAGTAACTTACCAAGAAGCCAGGCATCAGGCACAGTGCCTGCCTGCGGTCGCTTCCCCACACTGCTGTGTGCCAGGATGAAAGAGTCATGTGTTGAGTCAGGCCATCATGCCACTGGTTTACGTATTGGTTTACGTATACAAATCCACTGTCATATGGAGCCCTGATAGCAATATGAGTGCAGTCAATTGCGCCCATTACATTTGGGAAACCGGACATCACTGCAAATTGTCTTTTATTGTTGGCCTGTTCTCCCACAGAGTAGGGAAATCTAATGTATCGACTAGTCAAATGAATAATACCATTCAGGAGGGCAGGCAGAATCGCAATATCCCCGACCTAAGGACACAATTGAACAGAATTGTATTATTTCCACAGTGGGCTTCAAACAGAAAGGTGAATTTGTAGGTATGATATCAAACATACCTGTCGGCTTCTTCCTGCTGGTTTGAGCCAGTTGCCAGAAACTCCAGAGTAGTCAGTACTTGAAATTATACAGGGATGGCATGGTTGCCTCTGGTTGGCCTGTCTAATGCTGGACCCAGCTCAACACATAGATCCAAGAGCACAGCTCTAGGGAATCTAAATTGGCTTATTAGCCAGTCATCATCATCATGGGCCAGTAAATCTCCGTGGTCTCTGATTACCCTCTCCCTTCTGATCCTTCCATTTGCGTGGTCCTCAGTAGTGCCAGTGCATCCATTTTGCAGCATTACTGGTACCCACCACCCTGGGATATCATTTAAAGAACATTTAAAATATATATATTTGGATTTTATTCTGGTGTCTGCATTATGACTAGAACTCGCTATGAGGACATGGAGTGAAACGTGTGAGAGCTGTTGCTGCCTTTATTTGCAGGCTTTGATCATTTATATGTAACAGAGTTAAAATGCACTTTATTAGTTCTGATTTCCAATTTGTTTTTGTGAATTTTATTTATCACTTAATGATTCTGTTGAGTATGTGTGAATTTTATCTCATTGAGTTATTTTTATTTACCATTATTTTCATTAATATTTCCTATTTCCTTACATCATCTTTTCTGTACCTCCTGAGCTTCCGTAGCCCCGACTGACCCTCACAGTGCCGCCTTGCATTGCTGGGGGTAAGTTGTGTGGAAAAATGCTCTTTGGGAATTTGAACCGTTTATGTTGTAAACTTTACTGTATATTGGTTACTGTTAAAACTATTACATCTTAGGTGTTTTGTGCTGTTCTGACCATTGATAATAAGTTTGTAGATGTTCTCATCTAACTTTTTTGGGCATCATTTGTAACACGGATGGCCGCCCTGCGTCGCTGCAGAGATCTCAGCATCCATTTCCTAGTGTTAAACTCTGTTATTGTGCCTGTTTAG
The DNA here is from genome assembly GCF_965226575.1 of Pagrus pagrus. Taxonomy (NCBI): domain Eukaryota; kingdom Metazoa; phylum Chordata; class Actinopteri; order Spariformes; family Sparidae; genus Pagrus; species Pagrus pagrus. The sequence goes on along the minus strand of NC_140200.1, from coordinate 24,278,933 downwards.
GAATCGAGGTGCAGAAAAGACGAGAAGGCAATGAATGTGTATTACTGTCTTCTGCAGGCATGTGCTTTTCTTTGCCATTATTTCCCTTGTCTCTGTTAAGTCACCTTCACCCACGCACCATTTTATTTTGCCTACCAGGGGTCACTGTTTTCCCCTTTTGTGTATTGTTTCTCATGGTTTTGAGGTTAAAAAAAGGTTAAATGTTTTCCTATCAATTCCAATAGTTCTGTGCTAGCAATGTACACAGTGCACTGAGAATGTATTGTAATGTTAAATTAATGTATTTGTATGTGTATGGAGGGGAAAAAAAAGAAAGAATGGACTGATAACACAGTGCCGCCTTGCATTACCGGGGGAACCGAGGTGAAGAAAAGACCAGAAGGCAATTACTGTGTATTATTGTCTTCGGCAGGAGCAATATATGTATATATATATATATATATATGAATAAAATATAAATGCAGGAAAACACATCCGTGAGTCGTCTCCCTTTCATGCCCTATCCGCATCTGTAACCTATACAATCCATATGTGCAGGTGGTGAAGATGTACCAGGTGAGCTGGCTGGAGAAGGCTGTGTGTGTGTGGCAGCCACAGTGCTGTCTCCAGCAGTGCGCTCTGTGTGTCGGTGGTGTTCACTTCAGTTAGTTACACACAACTACACAACTATGAAAACTAAAATCCTACTTGTGTTATATGTGGACAGTATTGTACATCATATTATCTGCTGTAATCTTGGATTTCTACAACCGATGATAGAAGACAAGCGCGGTGGACCCAAACTAGTGTTAACACTAGTTACATCTAAGGACAGTGATGAATTGAAAAAGCTACTCACATCATCTTATTAAACATTAAATTAGATAATCTAATCCACCATATGAGTTTTTATTCCTCTGAAAAACAGAGGCTCCAAGAGTCTTCATAGTGCTGCTTCTTACATAATGTCCTTGCTCTCTTTCCCTTGGTTGCACTAAGGGGCAAAAATGAACCATTGCCCCCTCTGATCTCTGTTCCCCTGACTGTCTGTGCGGTGTGCACCCTTCAAGCATAGAGCAGCCTTTAAAACTTCCATTTTGCCCACAGTCCCAGAAATCAGGGGCCGTATTCATAAAGTTTCCTAGAACTAAGAGGTGCTCCTAGTGATGACATTCTGAGAAAATTCTGAGAATTTTCTAAGAATTTTTGACTTAACATAAAAGCTTGATCCTTGCAAAGGGACCCTTCAGAGAGTTGGGGGGTGAACATCTTTTAGGAGTGGGGAAGAGGACTTGTAAGAGCCTTAGGAGTGTCTGAAGCAGAGGAGAAGATGGTGGAAGGACAGAGAGGGTGGATAAATATTCTCCAAGCACTGAATGACAGTAAGTTAATGAAACGCTACAATTTAGAGTGCAGGGATAATAATGTTTGTGACACCACTTAGATATTTGCCAAAACAACCAAAAAACAGCCGCAACAATTTCTATCATGATCAATAAATAGAATGATCACACTAATACAGATTCAGTGTTCCCCTCTTCTAATATAGCACTCCTCAGTGGTATGCTCTCCTTTTAAAATGGTTTTACGCTCGTTAATATCAAATAGATCAAGCAGGCCTACTAAATCACAAGGGGTTCGAAAAATTAAATGATGTTTGAGTCCTGCTTCATCTATTTTGTAGTGTGTGGTGGAGTGTTGATGATGAATTGGAGTTACAGTCTGGGGAATGAAGGTGGTACAGCAGCAGGTACTTCTGTATCTGTTGTCAGATGGCAGCAGGGTGAACAGACTGTGGCTGGGTGGGTGTTGTCTTTTAGTATCTCTGGGCTCTGTGCAGACATCTCACTTCACTGATGTCACTGGTGCTCTGTAGATGGTATCAGTGATGTTCTGGTGGTTTTAATCACCCGCTGTAGAGCCTTCCTGTCCTGGGCCATGATGAACCATGATAGTTGTGATGCTTTCTTAGGTTTCCTTGGCAAGTAGAGCCTTTTCTGTGCTTTTTTAACCAGGGTGGCGATGTGTGATGACCATGATAGGTTCTCAGTTATGGTAATTCCAAAGAAACTTTAACTGTTCACCTGCTCCACCTCAGCTTCACTGATGTAGACAGGAGTGAGTGTCTTTGCCGCCTTCTTTCTAAAACCAACAATCAGCTCTTTGGTTTTGCTGACATTGAGCAGTGGATTGTTCTCTGTGCACCACTCTGTAAGATTGTTGATTTACTCCAGTTGTTTGGATTGAGGCCAATGATGGTGGTGTCGTCTCCTGATGCCTGGGAGTACAGTCATGGTGTACAATGTGAACAGTAGGGGGCTGAGCACACAGCCCTGGGGGGCTCCGGGTCTGAGCACTAACGTAGAGGAGGTGTGACTGCCAATAAGTACTCTCTGGGGTCTGTCCAATATCCAATTGCTGAGTGTTGTACTCAAGCCCAGAGTGTTTAGTTTTCCAATCACCAATGATGTGCTGGAGAACCAGTTTCTCAAAGCACTTCATCAGGATGATGGTGAGAGCCAGCATGGTTAATACATGTAAGCGACTTAAAAAAGACACACAAACAGGTTACTGCACATGTAAGTCAAACATTTTGTAGGCTTCTTTCAAAGAAGGGTTTACAAATTATCCAACAGATATGTTCCTGACATCAACTTATATCCATAATTGCACCATGTCTTAATAGAGACTTAATTCTATGTCATTGTCATAGAGTGCATTTCATTTATTTTATTAATCAACCAATCACAACCTTTAAAAGAATGTGTTACACCTAGCAAAGGGGTCAACCATGCTAAGATAAAAAATGTCTGTCCTTTCCACACTCAGAGCTGCACTAAGAAGTTTTCTAAATCACTCCTCAGCTCGGCCTCCTTGCTCGAGGTTTTTATGCATTTTTCAGATGATTTTGTGACTTTGTGAATTGGTTTGTCTTAAGAAAGAGGAGAATTGTCTCAACTCATAAAGAAGCATTCCCTTCACTTGTATCAAAAAACTCAAAAACAACAAATCTGGAGATAAGTGGTTTTGACTGAACAGCGATATATACTTATTTATTAATCTACAAATATACATAAACATGTAGACATCTAAGAAACTCTGTTCATCAACTTTGACTGTGGGAGCACCAAGCATCGATGTTAGAAATGCAGAGTCCACCTCTCCTCGTCCAGCTGTAGTGCTGCGCTCTGTCAGCTCAGAAAACAGTCCACCTGTCGAGTTCAACAGCTTGATCCTACATGTAATGGTGGAGACAGGTCTCTGTGGGCACAACAGTCTCTGATTTCATGTTGTTTTGCAGCCTGAGTCCCATTTTGTATGTTATATATAATTTGTACACATGTAAAACGTTTTTGTAGCTGTACAAACACCTTGTGTTTGTTTAATTAAAATTTGTCCCCGAAGATTTTCAAAAGTTAGGTGGATACATCTGCCCCTCAGATTACATCTACAGTGCTTCTCTAACTTTCCTCTTGAAGCAGTACTACTACCTCTGTGTGTGTCTGTGTGTGTGTGTACCAAAATACCCAAATGGTTTATAGATACTGTGGTCACAAGTAGATCTGGACACCTTCTGCTTTCAAGAGATGTAGTGGATCAGCCACTGGACTTTACATTAATAAGATAAATGTTTTTGTTATTTGCCTTTAAAAACTATCTATACTATAAAGTATTTGTGTTGGTATCGGCGATATTGGACTTTGAACTACTTGGTATCAGATCAAAACCAAATTTTGTGGTATCGCTCACCTCTAATAGCATGAGTTTGACTCCTGTAATATTTTTTATTTTCATTTTTTGTTTTCATAGTTTCAGGGTTTCATAGTTATTCAACCTGATGCATGTTTACTCAAACAGACTGCATAGATTAAAAAGTGTATGTAAGTGTAACACCTAATTACTTATCACCCACCTACAATCCAATACTGAGTTCCCTCCCCAGACAGCTTAACAACCATTCACACATGGACCCACCTAACCCTAATGACCCCCATGGATGCCGGTTGGATCAATGGCCCTAACAACCCTGAATCAGAGCTACAATAGACCTTAACAACCCTGTAAGGTCACTCCCACACAGGGTTTAAAGCCTGCAACTCCCCTCCAGTTGGTTATAACTGAAGAAACCTCTTGGATCAGAGGTGACACATCTTCATGAAACCGAAACACGTCCTGTTGCCTACGATACAGCACTTACAATTACCATGACTGCCATGAGTTTAAATAGGCCTTCTAATTGTGGCTTATTTTGGGTTGTTGCAGATGTCCTTGAGTTGTTGGCAGTTCCACTCTAAACCTTTTTCTAAACTGAGAGGTCAAATGATCTCATAAAAAACATGATCAAAAATATGATAGAAAACAACATGTCATTCTACAAAAAACAGTAATGATCAGTCAATAGCAGATACATTTACAAAATCCAGCAACAACATAGAATAAAAGACCAAAATGTCTGACAATAATGAGGTCAAGGCCCCCCAAAACGCAAAACATTACAGAAATGGCTGTAAGACAACTAGACGTTATAGTCATGGATGATTGGGGAGACTTCTAATATCGGCAGTGTACACTGACCTCTACTGGCCAACCATATGAATAAAATACAGCAGGTTCCCTAAAGGCAGAGGCAGTCGACAGCATGCAGCAGGTAAATGTGAACATTTGTTAGTATCTGGGCAATTAAGAACAAGCAACACATTTTTGTTCACAGTGCAGAAGCAAACCAGTGAAGATAGAATAAAAAGGTATCGACATCATTAACATTCTGGATCTATATTTTTTGGAATGCATGAGAACAATGAGCACATAATGTCTCAGCTGGCCACCGTCCTCAGTGTGCAGGCCCAGGTAAGTGTCAGGTGTCCTTCATTGGAACAAATATACCACTGTCTCTTGTCTGTCTGTCTGTCTGTCTGTCTGTCTGTGTCTGTGTGGCATTGGGTTTCAGAAGTCATATTGTCATTCTGAGCAAAGAAGGCGTCAGCATCAAATCATGACTACCTCCAAACACACCTCAAAACTTGTGCAAGAACTACTTGAAGACCAAAGCAGACAGAGGAGTCCTGACTGTCATGCACTGTCTTTCACAGTCACATGACCTCCAACCCATTCAACATTTATGTGGGAACTTGCAGTGCGTTTGTACTGCAGCTGCCTTTACATACTGTAGCATGTATACAGTTGGGACATAAATGGACTTGGATTTCTATAGCGTTTTTCCAGTCTACTGACCGCTCAAAGCACTCGCTACTTCATCATGACAGTGCGCCTTGAACTTTGACCCTCTTGCTGCTATATCTTTCGCAGCCTTAGCACAAAGGTTTGTACTAAGACACGTAGTACTTACACTTACATGTGCTTTCATCTGTCATTGTGGTATCTGTCATCTGTCAGTGAGCTGTCAAATGTTTGTGCTGTTCTACCCAGAGGATTGTGGGTCAGAATAGCGTGCAGGCTTGCACACTGCAAAATGTGAGCGATTGAAGTTGGACATCCTAAATCTTTTTCTGGTAACCTAAGTAGCATAGTAGTATGGGTATTGGAGCTCAGGGTTTAAGACTGCGATAGCCAAGCATTCTGGGACATCACAAGACCCTTTGTGGAACACTGTCAAATTATGCTGGGATAACATGAGTCACAGACTTGTGGAGTCCATGCCAGCTGGAGTGTCTGCTGTCATTAAAGCAAAAGGGGGACAAACCAAATGCTAAGATATTCTGAAATTCTTTGACATTTTTCAAAGATTCAACTTTTCACATTCGAAACAAGTGCAAAAAAGAAGTATCTTAACTAGTGGTGTCAGACTTTTGGACCTCGCTGTATATTTATTGAAGAATAAACATAAAAAACTAAATATGATTTTAAATGCTTTATAGTCATTACATATATTTTTAAGAAATAAGGTATTTTTTAATAATGTGTAATATAACAATAAAATGGAAAATAAAATAGTACATAGTATAAAATCGATACAATTATACAAAAGAAATATAAAATATGAACAAACATTTAAATAGAAAATATAAAATGATGATAAAAGTAAAGTATAACTTTATTATTAATCTTATTATTCCCTTTATTCAGATTTTTGACTCGCTCATAGTCTGTTGTCCATATACTGTATATATACAGTACAGACCAAAAGTTTGGACACACCTTCTCATTCAAAGAGTTTTCTTTATTTTCATGACTATGAAAATTGTAGATTCAGACTGAAGGCATCAAAACTATGAATTAACACATGTGGAATTATATACTTAACAAAAAAGTGTGAAACAACTGAAAATATGTCTTATATTCTAGGTTCTTCAAAGTAGCCACCTTTTGCTTTGATTACTGCTTCGCACACTCTTGGCATTCTCTTGATGAGCTTCAAGAGGTAGTCACCTGAAATGGTCTTCCAACAGTCTTGAAGGAGTTCCCAGAGATGTTTAGCACTTGTTGGCCCTTTTGCCTTCACTCTGCGGTCCAGCTCACCCCAAACCATCTCGATTGGGTTCAGGTCCGGTGACTGTGGAGGCCAGGTCATCTGGCGCAGCACCCCATCACTCTCCTTCTTGGTCAAATAGCCCTTACACAGCCTGAAGGTGTGTTTGGGGTCATTGTCCTGTTGAAAAATAAATGATGGTCCAACTAAACGCAAACCGGATGGAATAGCATGCCGCTGCAAGATGCTGTGGTAGCCATGCTGGTTCAGTATGCCTTCAATTTTGAATAAATCCCCAACAGTGTCACCAGCAAAGCACCCCCACACCATCACACCTCCTCCTCCATGCTTCACGGTGGGAACCAGGCATGTAGAGTCCATCCGTTCACCTTTTCTGCGTCGCACAAAGACACGGTGGTTGGAACCAAAGATCTCAAATTTGGACTCATCAGACCAAAGCACAGATTTCAACTGGTCTAATGTCCATTCCTTGTGTTCTTTAGCCCAAACAAGTCTCTTCTGCTTGTTGCCTGTCCTTAGCAGTGGTTTCCTAGCAGCTATTCTACCATGAAGGCCTGATTCACACAGTCTCCTCTTAACAGTTGTTCTAGAGATGTGTCTGCTGCTAGAACTCTGTGTGGCATTGACCTGGTCTCTAATCTGAGCTGCTGTTAACCTGCGATTTCTGAGGCTGGTGACTCGGATGAACTTATCCTCCGCAGCAGAGGTGACTCTTGGTCTTCCTTTCCTGGGGCGGTCCTCATGTGAGCCAGTTTCTTTGTAGCGCTTGATGGTTTTTGCGACTGCACTTGGGGACACTTTCAAAGTTTTCCCAATTTTTCGGACTGACTGACCTTCATTTCTTAAAGTAATGATGGCTACTCGTTTTTCTTTACATAGCTGCTTTTTTCTTGCCATAATACAAATTCTAACAGTCTATTCAGTAGGACTATCAGCTGTGTATCCACCTGACGTCTGCACAACACAACTGATGGTCCCAACCCCATTTATAAGGCAAGAAATCCCACTTATTAAACCTGACAGGGCACACCTATGAAGTGAAAACCATTTCAGGTGACTACCTCTTGAAGCTCATCAAGAGAATGCAGAGTGTGTGCAAAGCAGTAATCAGAGCAAAAGGTGGCTACTTTGAAGAAACTAGAATATAAGGCGTATTTTCAGTTGTTTTACACTTTTTTGTTAAGTACATATTTCCACATGTGTTAATTCATAGTTTTGATGCCTTCAGTGTGAGTCTACAATGTCAATAGTCATGAAAAGAAAGGAAACTCATTGAATGAGAAGGTGTGTCCAAACTTTTGGTCTGTACTGTATAATACTGTATATGTCCATTTGTGGCACATCTAACTCATATAAAGATCTGTGGTATATGCATGTTTATATCTGTGTCCGTAATGTTGATGTGCTGTCTGTCTGTCTGTCTGTCTGTCTGTCTGTCTGTCTGTTTGTCTGTGTCTAGGGAGGATCTGGGGGACAGGGAGATGGGAAACCCCATTGTTAATGTCATTGTATTTTAAAAAGGAGAAGAGTGTTAAAATAAGTAAAATAAACTCTTTTCTCTTTTCTTAAAAGCAATTACCAAAACCAGGTGAGTTACTCCAAGAAGTGACATCTGTGACTTTAATCACTTTTCCTTTTGTAAAGAGGAAAAAGAAAATCAAACAGTTATGCACAGAGAATCCTCCAGGGGGAGCAGGTGCTCTTCCTCTGAAGTTCCAAAGCCGCTCAGGTTCACAGGATGCAGCTTCAGCATCACCAGCATGAATGCCTGCACATCTCTGAATTTATTTTTCATGCTTTGAAAATTGAGTCAGTGCTGCTTGTTTCCCTTCATTAATATGGAATATGTTTTTCAATATTTCTCTCTGTAGGGTAAAAAAATCCCATGAGCCACTGTGATTTCAGCAGTAGGGAATACCACATGAATAAAATGGTGCTCCATGCTGCACTGTGTCTTCTCCCTCCATTAATCTATTCCTTCCTCTTCACAGTTCTTACTTCCTTATCCCCTCCCTCCCTCCTCCTCATTCCTGTGATATCTATACTCCTTCTCCTTTATTTTCCATTTCACCATTTTGCTCTTCTTCTTGTCTTCCTGTGTGGGTGGGGAGAAGAAAGGGAGGGTGACTGGAGCTGGAGCTGAAACTGGAGCTTGCCCTTGCATATATGCTCTTTGCTCTTCACACAAACAGCAAGAACTTGCAGTAAGGTGTGGACGATGCAATTGGCAGCGGTGGCCTCGCTGCTGTCGTAGTGGCGATCACAGCAGTGGAAGCAGAGCAAGCAGCTGGCAGGATGATAAGCAGCGGATAAAATCCAGGGCTTCCATGAATATTTCATTTCTGCAAGATGCAAGCAGGCAGGAGAGGGCGAGAAGGAGTTCGAGGGGAAAAAAGTGGCAGATTGAGAAGAATTCAGATGTTCAGCTGCTATTTCTATCTCCCCTCCTTCTCACTTTACTCGTCTGCCTGTTACTGCTTTTTCCACCTTCCTCTCACCGTGCCAGATGGGCTGTTTTCATCATCTGCTTGGCTTTTGTAATTAGTACCGATGAGCTTCCCTGCAATGTCATAAATGTTGAGGCAGATGTGGGAATGTCATTTTGTTTCTCTGCCTCTTTACTAGTCAAAAATGCCAAAACACATGCAGATGTGTAAAAGTCCAGGACAACCTGCCTTCCTCACATACACAACTTCTGTTATGTTATGCATGTGATGTAACTTCACTACTATTGGAAGTTAAAACAGCTCAACGTTGACATTCACCTTTCACACTGGACACGAGCAGCCGTCTCCTGGGTGAAAGTCCTGTGCTTGTAAGGATTGGGCCTCGTAAATAGTAAGAACTCATGGTTCATCAAAAAATATGACTATGTTAAATTAGAAGTGAATTCAAAAATATTTGATACTCAATATTTGAATTCAATATGATATAGTAAGTCCAGTTTATGAGATACTAAGCACTAAATGTATAAATGAAGTTATAGTAATTAATTATGAGACACTATTTTCTTCACTTGGTTCGTTTAAAAGCTAACATATTATCTCATCATTTTGACTTATTGTGAATATTTTTATTTTCGTCATGTCTAACTTTTCATATATTCATTTTGGCAGATGTGGGCTTCCATACAGGGGAAGATGTACTGGAGTTAAGGGGGTCTTTACATATTATAGCTTCCTTTTTTTTAACATTTTAAATGTAGCTCAGAATTAGCTCTGACATACATGTGGCCTTTAATGTTCCATAGATTTTGTTTTGGAAAAGCCGGGGATGAATATAGTAGATACCAGGTGGAACATATCTCTTATGTTTCCTCGTACTCAGTATTGTAACATAGCGTATTTTTTTACCCAGGCTGATACTGTGTGTGCCTCTAACCTTGATTTATCCAGGGAAGCTTTGCTGAGTATACACGAGCTGTTTTCACATCGTCCAACTTCCCACTTTAATCATCCGACACTTTCACACGTGGAAGCTGCCCAGTAAAACCTTCCTTTTCTTCCATTTGTCAGAGAGCAGCGCCACTCGAGCAGTGAGTTAATTTGCTAAAGGACACTTTGATGGATGTAATTTGTTGAATGGGGAAGTCGTGAGCGGCAGTTGATGCTAGTTTTCTCTTCACTTCAGCTATCTTGAGATGTCAAAATTTATTTCTTTGTGATTAATTAGGTAATGGATGCATGGTGGTTGCAATGTCTGCCCGTTGTTGACTACAGTAAAATATGATGTGCTGGTTAGTCAGATTGCATCAGTCGCTGTCAGTCTAAGCTCTTTACTACTCTGTCAGGTTTAGTAGGCTCGTCCCTCCTGAAGGCAGCAACACTGGGACAATAGCTGTAAAACACAGACGCATGCTGGCAATTCGGTGATTGCAATGAGTGTTGTAAAAAACAGGAACCACAGCTGCACACAAACTGTCTCAACGGACACCAGACAAAAGCTTCATACCATAGAGGTTGACCTTGAGTGTGACTTCATCAAATAGATCCTGCTGAAAAAACTGTCTTTATTTAACCTAAAGCTGCTGTTGACCCTCCACCGGTAACAAGGCGTGATATTAACAGTGTATGAGAAAACACAGCCCCCTCATTCATTCCAATGAGACCTCTATGATGGATTGGTTGTAATATCCTTGTGTTGGGTGTAAAGTGTTGGGCAGGAATGTAATATTTAGCATTGCTTAACAAAAACGTGGAATACAATTTAATTCTGTAATTATTTGTTAGTAATACTAGCAACACTCTGACTTTGATATTTTCCTGTCTCACCAGTTGATTGAGAGGGTAATTGTGTAAATTTCCATTAAAATGAGCCTATCAGTACCTCCAAAGTTGTCATGTTAATGACACGCTGCAGGTTAGCTGCTGATGTAGACACTTCACAAGACGCACACTGGCTCACCTATATGTCTACGTGTTTGCACTTGTTAAGTAGATAGTAATGGCGTGACTTGTGGGTGTTGAAACTTTGGCTGAGTGTCAAGCCATATGGAAACTTCTGTACGGGCTCAAATATAAGATGTTTGGATTAGACATGTATGTAATTCACAGCAGCAGGGGCTCACTTTAAATATACGAAGTCACTGCATTAAATTACATTATGACAGTGTTGCCTTTTGCAATCAACTGAACAGACCTCGTCTCACCCCTGCCTGCGTTGGCTGCTTAAAATGTAAAAATGCAACATGTTCTCACTCCCAACTATAATTCAGCAGCTTGTTCAGTAGTCTAAAGCATTACACCATGACACTGCACTTCCCCCTCTAGTGTCACATCTCACGTAATGACATGACTTTTGTGCAGATGTACTAAAGGGTTTTACAAGCCGGGACAGGCCGGTGCTAGCTGGTTAGCATGCTAACTTCAGTAGATATCTCTGCAATACAGTACAACACATTACACAGACATCTTTGACCTCACATCAACACTTCATAATATTGTTTTTGGAATGTTTTACATATCTTACAAATTGCCCCTTTTGATATAATCCATAAAAATGTTGCCCACTGGGGCTTTTAAAATGTAATGTTGTCAAAAACAAAGTCAACATTTGTTTTCTCGTCACAATGATACAATTATATTGCAATCAAAAGAATGAAGAAGACTGTTTTATTCTCACTTCCTGTCCACTGCCATGTATTTTTAGCTCACTGACGGAGAATATACTCATGAAATGGTAAAATGATACTCACAACAAAAACAACAGACATCACTCACAGGTGTTTCATAGACAAAAGCTCTTTTAATGAAAATCATGTTTTTTTTTTCTTCTGTCCAGTAAAAAAGATTGATCATATGCATACTATTTATAGCTTCAACATAGCAGGCAGTAGAAAAAGAGTTTACATTTAAAATACTCAGAGCATTCAAAAGCATACATCGTCTAATAAATTGAAACTGAGACATTCCCGTACATCATCGACTCACTACGCTTCTACTTTTGGCTGGTCTGACCGGTGGCGTTCAGCTCCTCGCTACAAGAGAAATGTATACAGTATGCAAGCCTGGGCTCAAATTCTATCCAAAATCCTTCCACGTGTATGCCCACACCAGCGATATCAGGGATATCAGGATCAGGCTGTCAGGAAGCTGCTGTAATGTGTCGAGTGAGCTCAATCTATCACTGTGAGAAGCTTTAGAATTAAGGATTCAGGATAATATTTTCACCCAGGTGATTTCACTCTGACACATCTGACTTTTTTTTGTGTTTCTTTTTTGTGTCAGCGGAGATGGCTAAGCTAGGATGTCCGAGAGGGCTTTGCTGCTGATCATTTATCCGCATTTATGGAAGACTGCTTGTTCATTTGCTGCTGCTGTGAAGCTTTGTGTCATCTCACACAGCTGATGTTGACATCTGAGAGAAAGTTCATGAGTGTACAACTACAACAGAAGTCACACACGTCACAAAAATATACAGAAGCTGATGTATTTCATCGAACCTTCACTGGATACCATGTGTGTTTATTTCACTTGCAACTTTGTTCACTTCTATTACAGGGCCAGTGCATGTCAGCGTATTGATATATTGGTGGTTTTGCATCTGTGTCATGCATGCAGTATGTTGCTGATGCTTGTGTGTGATTCAGTTATTGACTGCAACTGAAGATTTATATTAATTTAAATAGTGCACACTTATTGTTTAACCTAACGTTTGGGCAACGTGATACTAAAGAGCTGGAGTAGGTTCTATGTTACAATAAATACCAAAATATCAGATCTTACACTGTTGTAATGGAAATGAAATGGTTATCATAAGTTCTGTTTTCTAATTAAATTATTTGTTACTTTTTTGTGCTATTCCTTTGTTTGCGAGTCTTGGAAATGATAAACATCTTAACTATTTTATGCTACAGACCAGCAACTTCGCAGTCACACCAGCAGTTTTGTAGCCGTCGGGTGCTACGTCCACACTAAGCCAGCTAATTTTTGTAAAGATTTCCATCTGTCGTTAAAAAAGCCTGACCAGTAGGCAAACCACGTACTGTAGCCTCGGTTTCTTTGTTGCGTTTTGGACGTCACAGAATGGATTCTAGAAGTTTGGCACCACTCAGGGGTCATATGGTAGAAAAGGAATATATGCATGAAAACGTGTAAGGATCGTAAACTGAGCAGATGGATTGCTAAAATTAAACATGGAGGCTAAGTAAGGCTTCTGAACTGTGCATGGCATTCAGAACAAAAGTGGAGAATTTAGTTTGTCACTGAGTTCTCATACCAGCGAAATGAAACAACAGACTATCTGGTAGAATACTGAGAATATTATATTATGTTGTATGCTGTGCCTAATAGACTGGACACAATCCAGTTACAGCATGTTCACATTGTACAAATTCATCTTTCATCGACAGCAGTTGGATCTCAGAACACCTGGCATACACTGATTTACATGTATGTATCAATACAAACCTACACAGTCTACTCAGCCTTCAGTGGCACTAATACTAGTATTATTGTACTAATAATGCTCAGACACGTTTTAATTTTCCATTTTTCTGAAACAGACTATTGACCTATGCTTTTATTCAGTGGTTATAAATAACCTGAACACTACCCGCATATTCTATAGGTCAAAGGTCGATATCGTAAGTCTTATTATTCTCATGAATTTAACCTGTCTGAGCTGTCAAAGCAAACCTTTCCTCCCCTCACAGATTATGAAGCCAAAAGCACCATTTATTAATCAGTGTGCTCAGATCATCTGCTTTAGAATGAAGCTACCAGTTAGCCGGACAGACAGTAACTCCTGCTGAGATCAAATCAATTTTATGATTATGAGGTTGTCTTACAAACTCAACATGAATACATCTTAATGACAACAGCCATATTGATTAATCAGCTAAGATCACATTAAAATGAGTGATTACAGAGAGGGTTAGAAGTAACAAAATGCTTGAACTTAAGCCGCCAACGCCAACAGGTCTAACATCACAGTTTCCTGAAAGCTCAGGTTACCCAACAGAGAAACACACTACCTTACACAATGCCTTGTACAATCCTTTGTGAAGAAAGTGAAATTTTGGCAGCGCAGCAGCTTCAGAATTTCATCTATGTCTACACAGGATGCATTTAGGTGCAGTATTAAGTGTAGGTCAACCACTATTTTGGCAGCTCTCAGAGCCCAGCACACAATCATCTTAGTAATACCCGAAAATGCACTTGAAGCATACAAATAGTCTATGATTTGGAAAGCAGTTATGGCTGCAGTAAAACCAGCCCATCCTCGTCAGAAAAACAACTGTGAAAGCAGCTTATTATGACGTTTCTTTTTATAGGCAATTAATACAGCAGCGAAAGAGGAAGTCAAGCGAAGTAGTATAAAGAGCCATTGTGCCACACTGTTATCCTAACCCTAAACAGAATTTTTGTTCCCTAAACCTAACCAACCTGCGACTGTAGGAGGTCTGGTACATGTGTTGCTAAAGCACGCTCTAAGTGTTTTGGAAACGGTGATGTATATTGTTTTGGGAGTCGCTGGCAATCGACCTATTCATTCATTGTGATATAAGGATGTGTTGGTCTGTGTCTACACGGAATAGTTTCGGGCACAGTATTACATTTAGGTCAACAGCTATTTGGCAGCGCCCAGAGCCCAACACACAGTTACTGTAGTTACACTGGACAAAAAAAAGACTCTCAAACGACTTAAAGCATGAATATTATGTTTCGGGAAGTGGTTAAAGCTGTGTGGCTGGATGAAACACAAGATCTTCCACAGCCTCCGTAGACAGATGGATCGATTAAAATAGGAGCAAATCTGTTCCATGAGACACACCTGACACAGATGACAGATGTGTGGATGGACGGCCAAAACTGAGAGAAAAATGGTTCCTTTTCAAATTTAGCTGGTTTAGTGTGGACGTACTCTGAATGCCAAGTTCAAGAGAATATATCTTTATTATATTTCCAGTGTTTTGTCTCTTAACGCACTATTTTCAACAAACTTTCTATCATCACTCCATCTCTTGTAAGCATCCCTGCACAGTGATAGTCACAAACTGTAAGTAACTAGTAAAGCTCTCGGTTCACTCACTCTCACGTTGGGCAAAAGCTGATGGACCTGCAGTCTCTATGAAATATATATTCATATACCACTCAACCTATTCACTGCCCAAAGTCTTCAGGATCTCTTTTTTTAGCTGGAGAGAGAAAGAGCAGAAGAGAGAATTCTATGGAAGTAATTATCACAGCAGTCCTCAGCAGGGAGTTCAGACTGCCTCAATAGATTGTAAAAAAAAACAACCAATCCAAATGAAACAGATAGTGTGGAAGGGTATATTAAAGGTAAGTAGTGTTGTTAACAAGATTATTGATCCAGTTATATATTTATTTATATATTTGGAGTATGTATGTAGAGAACTGCAGATATATTATATAACCTAATGAAGGAATAAATTATAGAACTGATTGGTTCACAGCCTGGGAGCACACACTTGAAGGCTGGGACTGTGCAGGCACACAATAATGATGTGACACAAATCTGTAAAGGGGGAAGACTGGTGGTGTTAAAGGAAGGCGCTCAGGAGGAGACGATGGGGAAGGAGAGAGAAGGTGAGAAAGAGAGGAGGTGGGGTGAGAGGGGAGGAAGGTGGGATAAGAGAGGAAGCATGAATAATCCATCGGAGAATCACGACAGGATTAAGACAAGGTGGGAGCCAAAAATATCCCCGGCCAAGGAAGCTTGGCGCAATAACGCTGCAACGGAGCACAACACGACAGCAGCCACTCCTGCTGCCAGTCTCCGTCAGCTCAGGAAGTAAAACGTTAGGAGGGATTATAAAAAGCCACTGTGATGTCGCTGTGTACAGTAAAACTTCCAGCGTCATGCAGTACAAAGCTGAGACTCACACCAGTCTGTCTACTTTCCACTGCCGGCATAAAACACATAGAACTTTTAGTGAATATGACAACAAATGAAGGGAAAACTAGACAAGAACTAGAAATGTCCTTCATCCATACAGAATGTTTACTAAATCCCCCAAAATTAATTCGGATTGATTTTAATTTACTGATCTTCAAAAGGGGCACTCCTGCACATATAGTGTGTGTTTGACATGTAGAGTGCTACTCCCTATGTGAAAACAAGACAGAAAACCTGATGATGTCATCTGGGTTATCTTACAGGTACATGAATCTCTCCTTAAAATAACCAAGGCTGCTCTTACCACAGACATAACAAGAACTAGATACCAAAGATGGCCCCTATTTAGTCCAATGAGATTGCTTCCATGGTGCATACATCAAAAAAGTATTTTGCTTCCAGGTCTACTCAGCTCAGCTCACTTTACGACTTTATGACATTGCAGATTTTTAAATCGCTTTTCTCAGCTTGAGGAAAGTTTTACAAACATAAAACCTTCATGGATCAAAAATTCATACTAGGAAAGAGTCATAATTGAACTTGGTTGCAGTTTGAGGTGTCCTGTCAACATGTCCTGTAATGGTGCTCTATGAGGAAATTTTTTGCTGCAATACCACAAGCGGCCACTGGGAAAAATTCATTTAATTTGATATTAAGCTTAAACGTTTTCTTATGCAAATTAGTCTTTAGTCAAATTGTCACAAACTAGTGATGCATTAAACCTTGACAGGGTAATATTCCATTGAGTAAATACTGGTTGGTTTCTGGGGGACGGCTCATTAGGGGCCCAAAACTCATTTTTGCCCCGAGGCCCTATAATGAGTAGATTCGGCTCTACACAGTGGGAACTAAAAGTCAGGCTATCTTGGTCTCTGCTGCATTTATTTTGACCTTTCTTTTATAAAACATTGTCTCTCCCAAGTCACCCACCCTTATGGAAGTGGAATACAAACATGCCAGAGTGCCGCTTTAAACATGCAATAAAATCTGAGATTATTCTGAGGTAATTCCATTTTCTTTCACTGAGGGGGACATTGTCTTGACAGTGGGGAAATCTGCCCTTTTAAAGATAAGAGTCACTTTGTTATGTAACAAGCAATCGGCTTTTGTCACAAGCAGCAACTTTACACGCTGTGAGTAAAATAAGTCAGTAAGACTTGTAACGCCAGCAAAGGACTCGACATGTACATTTCTTGCCGTGCTGCAGTCACCCCCCATTCAGACAACATTACCCATCCCCGGAAAACTTCCCATCATCCCTGCTGCTGGAATCTTCTCAAATTCAGATGAGGGCTTACCTCCTGTTTTGCCTGCATCCTTTTTCTTTATCTCTTCCCTCCTCTAAGACTCTCATCCTTGCCTACGTTTACTCACTCTTTTTCCACCCTGTATTTCTCTCACTGTCACTTAAGTCAAATGAGGTTAAATCTCCCTGCTGCTTGGTAAGAGGCATAGATTAGCAAAACAGAGTTCAAGCTCTGCCAACACCTAAGAAGGCGACCAGAAAAACAAGCACAACAAAGACCTGGCTGGTAATTTTTTCTGTTCTTCTTTAAAGAGTATACCTTGGCAACATGTGTGCACATGTGTTTGTGAACGATACAGCGCCATGCATAGCTGTACACGGGTCTAACAGCTGAGTGACATTAGCATTTACATGACATGGGGAATGTTAACAGTGAACTAGAATTGGTGAGAAGGGGATTACAATGAATTCTTTTGCAAAATCCCAACATGAGAACTGTAATTTCTAGGCACATGCATGCACTTCTCTCAGTTTCGTAGCAACAACATAGGTACAACTTCATGTGACTGTGAGTGATTGTTGTAAGCTGAATAGATATGAGAAAGGCAATAAGAATGAACAGCATTTCAAAGCCTAAATTACACTGTACCACAACAATATCAAATGACAAGTTACCCTCCAACTCAATACACTTGCACCCACCTATTATACACCACACAAACAACCAACATCAGATGACATTGTCATCTCGTCACAGTGTATCTTTACTGCACCTGGTTCTAAAGACGTACTTCACATTGACATCTCAGTCACAATGTAAGAAAAATACTCCACCTGAAAAATATTAACATCTGTACTGAAATATTGGAAAACACATGTAAGGCAATGCCACTGATAATATGAAGAGTACAGACTTATGAAGCTTCCAGGTGTTGACAACACTTAAAGAGGAATACCACCCAGTTTGAGAAACCACACCTGTCAGGTGAACTTTGGAGCAGCTCAGTGAGTTGGCCAGGAAGCTGTCTATTCTGAACTAAATTCTAATGCTGTCACAGGAAGCAAAGCAAATTTTTGGAGCATCGGATTTACAAAAGTCAATGCAAAGACATGAGTAAAGCGGGCGATGAAAATAATGATGCAAAATTTGTGTAATTTGGGCATTTGTTTAAGATGAAAATATTCAACTTTTGATAAAAATGTGCACGTCTCTACATCCATGGTGTACACAATACTCAGCAACAGCCCGCGTCACCATGGATGTAGAGATGTGCACATTTTTATCAAAGACTTGGGTGGGGTGACGGAGCCGCTGCTCAGCTGTTTAAAGCCAGCTAGCTCTGGAGGAGCCGTGCAGAGCCAATCCTTCTGGATGAATTAACACCCAGAATCACATTGGATTCTGCTCTGGTGCTGAGCCATTTACTGAGGTAAGAAGAACTCAGAGATTACTTTTTAACTTTTGGGATTAAAAAGTGGATTTATCTTCACTCCCATTTATCAACCCAACTGCAGCAGTGATCCGCGGAGGTGACCTCCATTGTCGGGTGTTTTTGTTCTGTATTGTTGACTGCTGCCTGGAGCTGGAGGGGAAATGTACTTTACTTCATGAATTTACAGAGAGAAGAGGGGAAAAAGAAGCGAGAGAACCAGAGTCTCTGGTAAGTGCTGATGTTAGTGAGAGGTTTAACTGAATTCCGTCACGGTCATACGTATGCAAAATTAACAGTGTCGAATACTCGCCTCCCGTGCACTTCCATTTTGTGAGAACGAAGAAAAAATTTAACATGTGCATCCAGCAGCGAAGCAAATTGGCATCATGGCTTCATGCGGAGCTCAACTTAGCGAAGTCGCAGCACAACTAATAGCAGAGAAGTGTGAATGGTTGACCCCTCAAACGGACTACAAACAAGCAAACTGAGTTCCCTGTGCCTCACATCCTGCACTGCCCACAATCGGCAAATCAGCAATCATTTGCTTTGCATTCGGTGTGAACACACCATAAGGTGTTCTGTAGCTTAGATTAACATGATGTACCCTTCTTTTAGCTTTTGACTACCTTAAAAGATTGCTCTGAGAATACTTTTGATCTTAAAAGGTCTCTTTTTATGACGTGTAAAAAGAGACCGTTACTTTAAAAAAACGTGGTTTGAGGGAGAGCTGACCATGCGAATAAGACTGACTGGCACATGTACCTTCTTAAACTGAGTGGTATACCATTTTAAGACACAGCATATAAGGCTCAGACTTTGGCTAAATCAAACCTACAAAAATCCCCTAAATACATGGTTACATCAAATAATAACTAAGAGTATTATGTGTCCATGTCAGACACTCTTAGAGTGTCTTAGACTTACACACAAGCTATCCTTGTTGCAGGTGTTTCAGTCATCAATGTGAAATCAGGACAGTTATACAAGATCAGTTAGACAATGCTGTATGTACAAGGATAAGGAAACAGTAGCACTAAAATATGCAGATATAAAGGTATACGGCATATGTTGATACTTCAAATGAATCATGAAGTAAAAGAAAATCATTATATAAACATACTGAAGATAGATAGATAGATAGATAGATAGATAGATAGATCCCTGTATTTAAGCTTACAGTTGTAACAGTGTATGAAGCAAACATTGCCACTGAGCTCAAATGGGACTGAGGTTACTAAAATAACTTCTCCTCCTTTTACGCTTGTTACCTTCTGCACAATGTTGAAGCGTTATGAAAAATTCTGTACTAGATGCCATTAAATAAGAGGTTTGATGAATGGGGGTGTTGTGAGCCTGTTTGTATTTTTCAGTTGATATACATGATAGATGAGTTACAATAAAACAGCAATTTGTCCTCTGAGGCCGTGGTCGAAACAGATCTGCCATGTAGATTATTCAACAAGCGAGGTGGTTGCATATTTTTATTGCCCTGTATTGTGGAAATATTGTGCTGTCCCTGGTTGTATAAACTGAAAATGTGCTGGTGCATGGTCAAAGGACTCTGTGAGATTTACAGTACACCCATCTACCTGCCCAAACAGTGACTTCACCACCAAAGATTTAAGCAATTTATTTCTATTTTACTGTGTTTTTGCTGTTCGATGATCATGCATTACTAGTTCATTAGTTTAGAGAAAAATAGATTCTGTGGCAACCTAACCTAACATCTCATTTGAAGCCCATCTGCCATGTGAATATTTAGCTGTAATGTCACAGTATCAAATACATTTCAGTTATGATATTTCCATAGAAGATAGAAAAGGGGCTACAACACACCATATAGCAGGAGTTTATAGAATGGATTCAATGAAACTGTAACATTAGAAAATGTGCAGCACTCGAAGAGGTATAATTGACTATAAAATGGTCACCATTATCTGTTTATGAGAAGGAATGCTGCATTTATGGATGAAGGTTAGTTTTTACATGATGATAAAGCAGGTGAATAAATCAAACAATCTCATTTTACTACAAATGCATAGGAGTCAAACAAACAGTATTTGTGGACACATGTACTCAGATGAAAATTTGAAAAAAACCAACAAACAAAAAAAAAAGCTTAGCTTTTTAGAGCAGAAAGCATGTCAACCTTGAGAGTATCTGTTTTTTAAAGAATACGGCTCGCAATGTTCTGAATCTTACTGTCAAAAAATCTCATGAGAAGACCAAAACCACCAAAGAATTGATCCCATTAACAAGTATTCTGTGTGGTCCCAAGGCCTGATAGGTCTTATCACTGTGCCATGGAACCCCATACTTCTACAAATGCACTGACGACTCTTGACTGAGTAACAATTGTTAATACTGTGGTGTCAAACGTGTTTAGGAAATATTTTAGCCTTTAAAAAAAGAAATCAACAATATATTTAAAAATGTACCTCTTCACTTGGTCCCATTGAGGATGGGAAGCAATTGAACCACTGAACCTCATAAAGATGGGTACCAATGGGATCTGTTCCCGTTGTAGATCGGTTACCATCTAGGTTCCCATCTTTAATGTGAACCAATGGGCTTCTTGCTCAGTACCACAAACAGAGTGGGTACGACTAACAAATTGTTGGTTGTGGTCTTTGGTCAAGTGATTTGTTGACAATAGGAACAATGTTCTATAATGCCAAGAACATACTTTAAGCTGGCTTTTCCTCAAAAGATGTTTGTCAAACGTTTGTTTAAAATATCAGCTGTTACACGCTGTTTCATTAACCCACTGGTACAGCCCAGTCGCCAGGATAAAACATTGGAACAAACAGTTTTCCAAACCACTGATACAATCACATTTGTATGTGTCATAGGCTACGTACCTTATTGACATTTCTATAAAATGTGTCATAGGGTTGCCAGGCCAGTGACCACAGTTCACATTTTCAACATTTTTAAGATTGACAGCACTAGATATTTTTAAGGAGACCTCGGGCCAATTTTCAGTGATGTTTGTGGTGACAAAAAACTGCTACTTTTGAAGTCAGGACATCTCCTGTCATGTTTGTGCCTGACCAAAACATGTATTTTAAGCCAAAATATGATCTTTTCCTAACCGTTACCAAGTGGTTTGTGGTGCCTAAACCCAAATCTATCCTAAAGAAACATAAAGTTACAATTAATGGTAACAATGATGGGTTTCAACATATTCGTGGTAGAAATGCACATTGCCCACATTTATTCTGGCGATTGGATTGATTGGTAAGACTCAATGTGTTGCCATAGAAGAATTATTAGTACTCATTTCTAATGCTATTTAAATACACAGTAGCCTAATCAGACAGCATTTGGCATTGGTAATGATGCTAATTGTAAGAAAGCTGAAAAGTGGTCAATGCGACTAGGTCACAGCAATAGCCTTCAAGGCAGCAATGACAGGTTGCCTAAGAGGGCACCAAATATATTAAGGACTGAAGAGTTAACAATAATGCTAAATATTGACATCTTTGCTGCTAAGCTCTTCCTGCCATATAGCAAACTGTAACTGATGTATGTCAGACATAAATTGGAGATTCCATCTATACTCTGGAAATTTCTAACCTACATTTTTGTTAAAAGTCTTTATAAAGCCTTATAGACTGTTCTGATTTCCTTAAATGTGAGGGCCAAGTAGAGAATATGAAGGAGTCAAGACACACAAACAAACAATAAAATGGTGGCCACAGTTTCCCAATATAAAAACGTGAATCATCAACAAACATTGACACTGCAGTGTGCAAGGAATAAGATCTAGTAGTATACTGGTAACATTCCACTGTTTATTACTGGCCTACTGTGTTCAACTTTTTTCCCTTTTTATTTTTTTAAGAAAATTCTGTCATTAAAAATCTTTCTATAGTATATTTTTTTCTTAGAAAATATAGAAAAGAGTAATTTACAGTTATTTTACACATGGGATATCCTCTGGCTTTTGTTTTGGAACAGATATGACTCATTTTGTTCTTTTGCAGCACATGGTGTTACAGAATATGCATCGAAACAACAAACATAAGTCACTACAGCGTAGCCAAAATGAAAATACGCAGACTTCATACAGAAAAATTAAATACATGCATACATACAATACAGTGCCATGCAAACACAGTCCATTTTGGGAAGTAAATTATTTAAGATTTGCATTTCTCTCCCGTGTTTCAAACATTTCATGCCTTCTTGCTATACATACATGACATGGCTTTTACATAATGTGACGTTCACTGCAGCTACTGCAGGAAGTAGCTTGCCAAAAACTCCTCATTTCTAAGTAGGGCATTGTTTGGCTGATGAAATATAAGGTTTTTATCATTGACAAGTCAGCACTTAAGACTACTTTGTAACTCCACAGAAGCAGGGAATGTGTTTTAAGGAAAGTATGACTGTTAAAATATCATTCTTTTCCATATTTGTCTCACATTGATTTCATCGCTTTTTTGATATCTACTGATTTCTCACTCGACACTGAATGACAATCTTCTTCCCTCAAACACTCCTTTGTCCAACATTCACACATATATTCTCACTGACATTTGGTCCAATATGAGCATTCGAATCAACCCCAGCTGCCTGGTTCGCTGTCCTATGTGAGAGGAATTCAAATTCTCAGTGGCAGCACAAAAAAACCCAGCCAGCAGTGTCCCCACAATGACAGCCCCTTAAGAACCAGCCCATCGCCTGAGAAGGTATTGACTGGTCTGCAATCAGCCACATCTGCTCACATATGGGGCCTCTCTATCACATGCCACCAGCTAAGATCTGCCTGCCAGGGGTCAGTGAGAGATAGGTATCTGTCAGGGCTGTTGACCTTGAGTGTGTTTGTTTTGGGACTGCAACAGAGATTCTTATCAGGCCTTGGCACACAGAGATAATACTGTTTACCCTCTGGGGAGACAAAAGCCATTTAGGACTTCTAAGACTGAATACTGAAGAAGGGTATTTGTGGAATAGAACCCATTTTTGATGGAATGTTATTTGAAGTATTAGGGCAAAATAAACTCAGTTACTACATGGACAAGACCAGCTCCAGCCCTACAGGTGGCAGCAGTAGTCTGCACCTTCCCTTTTGCAACCGATAAAGAACTGAAGTCTTGACGTCACTTCCAGGCTAGATGCAGCTTCATTAGCCTCTGCAGCTCAGTGGAATCTCATTCAGGGTGTCTTTAATTGTCTTTCCTGAAAACTTGATTTCATGGGGTATACTGTCCATATTCTAAGATCAATGAATGGCTTTTAAAGTACTTGTTATTAGCATTTGAACCAATCGTGATTGTGAAAAGGTGAAACAAGGAATTTATTAGCATTTAAAAAAAACTGTTAAAACTGTGACATTTTTCTATCATGACCTTGTGCATGTAATATATCATTGTAACTGGTTTATTTCGTAGCCTAGCTAGTGTTTGTCACATCATTAACCAACTGCGGTCTAAGGCATGGGGAAAACAGTGTTCATTAAAGCACCACTAACTGATTTTTGTCACTTTGGGGCGGCGGGACATCGTAGAAACACAACTTGACAAATGATCACCTTAAAAAGTTGCTTTGACAAATGTGTAAACGAAACTGCCTATTTAAACATCCAGTGGATACAGAGCAACATTAGCATTTGGATTGTGTTTCAGAATGCCTGACTAATTACAGCAACATTATGTAACTATTTTACCTTAAAGGGCTTAGATTCATTTTGATGGTACACTGACTTGTAATGTTGTGAATGGTGTCTCTACCTCAGCCACACTAACCTATGCCTTTCAACACCATGTAACCTTATAGAGCGGGTAGCATCACAGTGCATAATGATGTAAGGCAGTAGATCACAGACAGGACCAACTATCATCAGTTTAGTGACACTGGATCATATTTTATGGGAAGAATATAAAAATATCTGGTTTCCTCCTGATGTCCTCCGACTGCTTTGCCTCAACTCTGTGATTTAGGGAGTTTCCTGAAAGCAACCTCTAACTGCTGCATACTGTAGCTACGAGTTAGCACAGCTAGCTGACACTGCCTGGAGCACTGCCAGGGCATGTTGGTGTTTACACCGCTATCACAGCAGCTTTGAACCGCCAGGAGGAGGAGGTTTTCAGGTCCGTAACTCGGCAAGACTCAAAGCCACAATTGTTGCTGTTGAACAGTAAATAATATTAGCTGGCTTGCTAAGTTATGTCTTGTGCTGTTGCACTAACTTGATATTTAACTGTGTTAGCAAAGTTGTCAACTTGCCAAGGCAGCCCATTTTGACAGAGGTTTAGCCGTTAGCATGTTATAACTGGGTGGTACGGGTTACATTAGCTTGGCATGCTGTTACTGCTCTGAGCTGTGTGCAACGCTTGTCATGCCAGTTTTCAAGACATTCTACGACCTTTTTGTAGTAGGAACGTACATTACATCTGACAAATTGTTCAAGAAACCAGGGATTTGTATTTACGATGGTGGTATTGCACCAAAATACCAAAGTGGCATTCTTTTAGCTCTTTCTTGATCTCCTCTGACTCAGGAACAAATGTGGCCCTTAGCTGCTCAGCTATGTTCACCATCTAAGGGGATTATGAATGAGGTTTTCTTACTTCTGCAACAAAGCCTGGAAGATCTAGTCTGACTTCAGCTCTCTATCAGTTTATTTTACACTGTTCAGAGACAGTAGTGTACTTTACAAAAAGTGCCTCACTGTTTAATTTAAGCCTGTTATATAATCTGCTTCACAAACCTGAACATTAAGTCACTAAATTATCTTGAATAATTCATGATTTATGATTGACTTATGTGAAAGTTCAAACTTACTGAGACTTTTTTGTTTTTATAGAAATGTGTCAAACAAAAAGAAATTCTGTACACTATTTGGCACCGCTGCTAGTTTTGAGTCACATTCAGACCTTCCAATTGCCAGTGCCATACCAGTCAGCTTTTATAAGTGGATCATAGAGACATTCATACTCTCACAGAAACTTTTCATCGTTATCAACCTGCTGGAAAGTTCAACATTTCAAGCCGTGGAAACACTCTTCACTTTTGGTTTTTACTGTTCTGTTGCGAAAACAGTTTAGGATTTACTTAAGTCATACTCAGGCTTACTGCCTTTTCAAATACTGCTGCACGACAGTCACCTATCACTTCCTGTTCATACACTGCAGCCCACTGCAGATTCTTTTGCCATTGCCAAGACCTTATATGACCTCTGAATTTAAAGCAGAAATATTTGCCTCCTGCTACTATAAACCTAGACTGTTCTATTCACACGATGCATGTGCAAGATAATTCTTCATTATGGACACAGTGTATGCCATCTGCCCGGTTCAGCTGTTCAGCTATTTTAAATGTTACAGAAAAGCATGCGGTGTGCTTTCTTTCCGCAGTTTCTCTCTTTCCAACAGAATTTGGTTACCTTTCTTTTTTCGCTGCTATCGAGGTATGCACAGTAAGGTGCACAGTCATCTCCTGCCCTGTCTTATTTATACACTTTTGTATGATCACACTAACCACCTCCACCAACTTGTCTGAATGTCCTTGGCTTAACAGACTGCTATGCTCCTCACTCTCTTCCTTTGAGATAAGGGCTGCAGGAGATGAACACAGAATTGCTAATATTTAAATGGACTAACATACTGTATGTTTAGAATTTACTTACAGATTTAGCAAGCATAAGTTCTGGTAACTAACTTGTTTTTACACACCAAATAGTTGGGAAAGAGCTGTAGAACCATGAGCGTGTTGCAGTTTGTGCAAATGAGATACACTGTCCAGACTGAAGGACTGAATGACCGACCGAAGGGGCTGCGCTCTACTCTGGCCAGCTGAGCTGCTATTGGTTGGGAGTGACCAGTGCCCACTCTGCAGGGGACATCTCGCACTCCCCTGCACCTCAAGAAGTGCCTCACCATTTGAGAGCACCTCTAATCCACCAAGAACTGACGGATACCCACTGATATTCATTGCTAAAATCACAAACTACTCAGACGTTTGTCACATGATCAGGATTCTCCCTGACTTCGATGCACTCTATCTCCTCCCTTTCTCTTTCCCTCTCCCTTTCCCGCTCCCTCTCCCTCTCCCGCTCTTTGCGCTTGGCCCGTTTCTTTTTCTTGTGTCTCTTTTTGGACGGCGGGAAGAAGGTCAGGAAGACAGGCAGGATGACAAAGCAGTGCAGCACGGTGCAGCCCGCGGTGAGGAGCGAGCACTTGAACAGTGTGTAGGTCAGATTGGAAGGCACAAACACCAGGGGCATGATACCAATCACAAAGCAGGAAGTGTTCTGCAGGATGGCTGCCCCGTGCTCCTCCAGTGCCAACTTGATGCACTGCGTCCTAGTGTGCTCGGTGGCTAGCACAAAAGTGTACAGGTGTGGTGCACAGTGATCCATGGCGAAATTGAGGGTATAAATAAGGCACAGGATTGAGATGCTGTCCATGCCAACGTTCCAGAGGGTCATCAAACCCAAGACGCCCAGCTCCACGGACGTTACAGTGAGGATGAGCCAGAAGTTGCCCAAGGGGTTGATGACCAGGAAGAAAGTGAGGATGAGGATTGTGAGTACGCTGAATCCTGAGGTCAGGATGGGCGAGATGACGGAGGAGCTGTAGCGGTCCATGAACACAAACGTAGGATTGAAGGCAATGAACTTGATGCTGTTGATCAGCATCAACGGACGAAGCTTTTCTAGAAGCTCCACCACCTCTTCGCGCTTCTTCTCCGTCGTCCGTGCCACAAGGTACATCCGTGAGGCAATGATGTCGTACTCATCAGTCTCACGGTTCTTGGAGAATATGATGTCCTCAGTGAAGTGCTGGTACTCCGGGCTTCGCAGGAAGGAGCCCTTGAGGATGTTGATGAAGTCGCTCTTGGTTGATGCACTCACATTCACCACCCGCAGGTAGTGGAAAAAGTTGTCCATCCAGGAGATCTTGTTGAAGCCATGACTCAGAGTCTTCAGGTGCTCCTGCACCGTGGAGTTCCAATACTCGATGGGTTCATAAATGTAAAACCCAATCACAGGACTGTAGTTACTGAAGTATTTTTGCTGGGTCAGAGCATATGAAACACTTGGAGAGTTACTAGCCAGTAGGTTCACAATATTTGATCCATCACTGATTTGTAAACATCCCATGAATGAGAAAGAGGCGTAGATGAGATACAGAATGACCACAAAGGGTTTGACATAAGTGTTGGTAATCCATTCTGTGTAGTGCTCACGCAGGAAGTGTTGGATGAAGTGATTCTGGTAGGGGACGCTGTCGTGGTGTGTGGACAAGTCATGGCCGTCACTCATCATGGTTTTAAACCATGTGGGCTGGCGGTCCAGGTACTCCACTGAGGGGATTTTACAACAGAAAACACTGTGGTAGCGGTTCTGCTCCAACTGTCCGGCAAACACCAGGCAGGAGCCGTAGAAAGAGAAAACATAGAAGTAGTTGACCAGGATGGCAACGCACATGCTCTGGCAGAAAATTTTCACAGACT
The DNA here is from genome assembly GCF_965226575.1 of Pagrus pagrus. Lineage (NCBI taxonomy): Eukaryota > Metazoa > Chordata > Actinopteri > Spariformes > Sparidae > Pagrus > Pagrus pagrus. The sequence continues at coordinate 24,251,002 of NC_140200.1, read as the reverse complement.
CGATGTTGGTAAAAGGGCTAGCTCCCATGCCAAAGGTGATGATGTAGAGCGAGCTGGTCATGGTGTAGCACACCATCACATCAGCGAAAGCATCCGCTACGCGCTCCTTGAAGGGGAGGTTTTCTCTTGTTCTCCTCCAGCCTGCCAGCAGCTCGAACACCCCTTTAGTTCCATGGCCTGGAAGAAAAGAGAGAGAATGAACTCAGTAAGAATTATGTTTGCACTGATGTGTTAGCACTGTGTTCATCAGAAATGACATGGTCTGGAAAAATGTTCTATTTGCATGATATATAATCCTTCCTAATAAGTGAAAAAGTCGATTTCTCAGGAGAGTTTCAGAATATTTTTTTGTACAACTGGGTAACATCATTGCAATACACAGAATTCTCTGAAACTCAATATTTATTATTGCTACATCATAAAGAGATAACAAAACTTTTTTTCAATAGAATAGAAGAATATCAAAAGAAGAAATATCATTTTGCCAATAACCTCTCAATTTCTTTTCAATTTGAATCATACCCGGTAGACTATTGGTTAAGGCACATTCCTTAGACCTTCATGGTTTGATTTCAGAAAATTGCTTTCAAAAAATAATCTTAAAAAAATAATTCCAGTATATTTTAACATTTCCCTCATTTGCAAGAAGCACTGCTTGATACACGAACCAAAGCAAGCTATAAAAGTTGTCCTCAAAAAGCATGAATTGATGTTCTTTCAGCATCATAACATCCAGACATGGACTTGCTGTTTAACCTACTATTTCTGATTATCTGTGGGCTTCATGCAATGAATGCTGTATAGACTTGCAGAGTGGGAGAACAATTTCAGACGTCCATGGTTCTGAAAAAAGTACCACAAATCTTTTGCATAGACAATGTCAGGTGATTGCCGCTTGAACAGTTCCATTGATTGGATGCGCATGTAATTCTATGCAAAAGATAAACAACTGTGAGTAAATATCTTGTTCTTTGTGTGGCAACCCGCTCTTTATTGTAAGATAATTGCTGTTGGACTTTGTGAGTTGAGTACAAGTACTGCTGTGCTGAAAAAAGTAAGAGTGGCGAAGGGGAAATTCTTTTTGTTATTTTATCACTCACATTACCCACACGCAGTGTATAGAGGAGAATGAGTGAAAGGGCTGCCAGATGCAACGGCGCCCAACGAGCAGTGTTAGGGGTCGGTGCCTTGCTCAAGGGCACCTCAGCAATGCCCAGGATGTGAAGCAGTATTCTCCATTACTAGTCCACATTATACTTTTTTGGTCCGAGGGGGGACTTGAAACGGCCACCTTTGAGTCTCCGAGCCAAGTCCCTACAGACTGAGCTATTGCCGCCCCAAATGCCAGTTCTGGAGGAGAGAGTCAGCTACAGAGCCAGACCTTCTTAGAGGAATAAACACCCCGATTCCCCTCAAATTCTGCTCTGATCCAGAGCCATTAACTAATGAGAGGAGAGCTAAGAGATAACTTTTTAACTTTGGGATTAAAAAGCTGAGTTATCTTTTCTCTGACTTAATAACCTGACTGCAGCAGTGATTTGCGGAGGTGGCCATTGTTGTTGTTTATGTACTGTCATGTTGCCTGCTCACTGGAGCTGACAAGGACACGTACTTTACTAGGCAAATGACTTTACAGCGAGGAAAGGGGAAAAGAAGAGAGAGCACTGGAGTCTCTCCAGGCTCCAGTCTGAGTGCTGAGTTTAGTTAGAGGTTGACCTGAATACAAACAAACAGACACACACAAACCCTCGGTGAATGCTTTTGCTTGTTAGCTTACAGCTAATGTACAGTCTTCTGGCTGTTCGGGACCAATAAACACCCGAGTAGCTAACTCAGGCACAAATGTTCACAGACGAGGTAATGTTTAAAAGTTTTATTCATGTTAAGTGTATTGTTCACAGACGTATCCCTATCCCAAAAGTAGCAAAAAGTAGCAGTTGCTGGAAACATTTGTGATAATGTGAGTAACATTTTAAAAAAATATAACAAAGCTCTAGTCCTTTTGTTGCATGGAGAATGCTTGAATAATAAAACTTTAACTAAACCTCCCCTGGTGCATTTCAATTACTGACCCTGAAACTCAGCGGGCTGTGCCACTAACCTCAAGCAAAAGCTAAAGGTTTTAAATAAAATTCGAAGACTATGATGCCACATTTTAGTCCCAACTGCAACGAATAAATGTTTTGAACTGCACCTCTGACTGGCTTCCTTTCCATAGTAATGGCAACTGATGATCATTATTATAGCATTGAGAACCATCCACCACGTCACCATATCTGCCAGAAAAATATATATAGAAACAGTAGTTTTATTATGTATTTTTTTTTATTATCCAGATGACTTCATTGAAGAATATGGAGGAGATAACTGAATCAAAATCAACGTCTCATCAGCTAAATTATAGGGCCGATATGTTTACAAAGGACATGTTTTGATATATGGTTGTACTTAGATGTTTTGTTGTGATATGGAGATAAATCTTTGTGGGCTTTCAACCTGCTTCCGTCACAATTCATTGGTGTGCGTCAATAAAAGCAGTAAATATGTATGACATCCCCTGATTCTAAGACTCCATTATTGGCTCCTAGGGGCTGCCATGTTAAGTACGGTCTTTAATAAACATCTGTCAAGGTGAATAAAACATGTCCTGATGTTCTGGGTGTTTTTTACCAGCAATGGCAAGCCTGCTAAACAATTTGAGCATGACAAGACAGATTAAACATTCAATTAAAACATACATTTGCGCAGCCTTGGTTTGACTCCTCTAATAGAGACATGGGCTTTCCTTTTCTCTCCATATCTGAAATAGAGCTGTACACTGTCCGCTCTACCATGCATCAGCAAACAGCATCCAAATCTGTCTGCAGCAGGTTCATTCATGTGAGTCAAATCTGTGGGATTTTAAAAAATATAGACATGAATACCCAACGTTCAAAGGCATATGCTCCATAGTGCAAAATCTCCCACACAGGAACACCCGCCCACCCACGCTCACTGTTCATTTATTTGTAAAATGCCGGAGAGGCATTTCTGATGGGGGAGAAAACTGCTATGAGGGAATGTGTTATGAATTCGTGAACACTAGAATCAATTCAATGTTCCTCCAGCATGTAAATATTTCAGTGCAAGTGGACACTGGATCTGGCCCATCCGTATGTTTCACTGCCAACATCAGCTTTGAAATATTCCTTTCAACTGTAGCAGGTGGACAGTGCTAACCCTGACAGCATTATAAATCTCCCCTTGTCTGACTCAGAGAGAAAAGTTAATTAGCTATAAAGGATTAGTCGTATGTAATGAGTCGGCTAGATGACTCTTCCTGCTTTTAGTTTTATTAAGCAGTGCTGCAAGTCAATTAGTTAGTGTCAGTTGGTTTAGAGGGTGTGGAGGGAGAGGGAATTCATGCCTAGGGTTTATACAACATTACACCAAGGGGAGTCAGCATGCGTTTCCCTTCACCGGTTACCGAATAAGATTTTAAGTAGTGAGTCATTTTCGAGACATGATTGGAAAAGCTCTGGGATTCATTACAGGGATTGATCTTGCAGGTGAAGATGGACAATTAACAAAAATCTGTTTACCACATATCTAATAGCAAGCTGTATTTCTGCATTCACTCATATCTTAATAATGTATCAATAAAGCTATAGAAATGGAGCTATAGAACTTCAATCATATATTATCTGAGATATAGTAAAACTCTGGCCAGTACATGTGTCAAAACATGCATAATGGTTGGGCTGCATCTAGTTATTATCTGAATACATTTTCGATTCAAAACAATTCTCGATTCGAACTTGATTATCAATCGAATGAATAGAAAACGGGGCTCCATTATCAGTCTTTAGCTCCAGTTTATTGTGTGTTAAACATTAACTGGGGTCCTTAGTCTGCTGAAACACAATATGAAACACAACTGGAAATTAAGATAAATGATCGGCCGCCTTTAATTTAACATAATTAACAGCATCAATTAATGAATAAATTAATTTGAAAAGCATGCATGTATGTGGATAACAAAATAGGGGCTGTGCTCTGCTGTGTTATTAACGTTATAAGTCCAGCAGTGAGAGCAGCCTCTCTGCACTGTTAGCTCTGGGGGTCCATTGTAGTACACGACTCTGAGCAGAAGCAGAGTTTTGGAGCAGAGTTATTTTCTTTATCCCAGAGTTTGTTTAACGTGTTGATGCTGCGGTGTGTTTCTTAGCTTGTTAGCGGTTGTCAGCTGGCCTAGTTTGTTATTGCTGACAGCCGCTTCACTCCATTAACATTACATTGTAACGTCTGGTGACGGCATAAAAAGCAAACACAGACATGTGGCCTGCTTAATGTTCGTCTTGCAAAGGTAATTATCCAGTCATTAAATAAAAGAAACACTTTCAACTGCTTCCTTGTTTGAAGATCAACTATAGGGTAACTGTAAATTGTCCGGGTGCTGCACTACCCTTGCAGTTTAGTTCCGCCTTTTTTGTTGCGTTAACATCAGGCTACTAATAAAGATTTAGACAATGGATTTTTGACAATTGTGAATAGATTCTGAATTGTTGGAGAAGATTTGCAATTCTTATGTGAATCCATTTTTTTTTACACACCCATGACATGCAACACAGGTCCCTGATTAAGCTGATCACCAGTGCCATGGCCTCATTGCATGTGTCCTAACCACTAGGCCACCAGGATGCCCTGAGAATTTGTATGATTAATGGTGGAAGATAATTAAAACATTTTCTGTCTTGATGACCAGTTTCCTTTTATAATATTTCCGTACAATATGTTCATTATGTAGCATTATCTGCAATAAAATATGGTGCATGGATAGTGAGTTCACTGTGTCCTGTTGGAGTTGAATGTGTCAGAGACACAGGACACATACCTCGCAACATCACTGTAATTATATTCATAATCAAATCATGTGTAGATAATTGATTTATTGTATGGTCTGCAAAATGTCAGAAAATAAATAAAAATGCCTGACACAAAGGAGCTATCTTCAATTTTTTTAAAGCTTTTTTTTTTTGTCCAACCAACAATTCAAAAACCCAAAGACATCCCATTTTCACTGAAATAAGAAAAAGAAAAGCAGCAAATCCTCACAAGTGAATAGTCTAAAAGATAAATAAATCATCAAAACAATTTTCTGTTAATTGACTTATCTATAAATTGTTTCAGTTCTATTTGAGTTCATCAAAATCAAATTGAACTTTATAATCCAAATAGTGAGTTAAATCTAAAGTTAAATTAAGTTACAAAAAATAAAAAAAAATAAAGATCCGTGTGTTCTTCCACCTTCTTAACTGCTAGCTTCTCCCTAACTTTCCATCCTCCCTCACAAACATACACATACAACCCTCTCACGTAGTCAAACTAATACAGTTGATAATATCAAAAAAGAAAGTACATTAAAAAAGTTAGAATCTATGATAATAAAACTAAAAACTAAAAAAACTAAAAAGTGTTGCAAGCGGTCTTCAGCTGCCATATGTTAATGCTGCATGGTAATACAGTTAAATCTGCTGACCGAACGTCTTTCCAAACGACAATAATGTCAAAGTACTAAATACGAACTGGAAGGACTACTTGTATCAAGCAAGATTTGTGTTTCGGGAAGTTTCATGCTGCACTAAAATGATCTGAGACCAACAGCTGTCAATACGATATAACACCATCAACATGTCATGGCAAATGGCAGCTAACACAAAGTATACCCATGTTTTTAGTAATTAGAATAAAACATTCCAAAACACTGGTAAAACCCATCAGACAGACTGATTTAAAAAGCACTCAGACTAGTGTTGGTACAATGTTTTGATCAAGTCTGCTTTCTAGTAAGAGCATAACTCTTTTTATCAATGACGAAGGCTTGGGAGATTTCATACCTGTCTTGTCTCTCTGTTAAACTACCTTTGTCTTTGAAAGCTCTGTACTCAAAAGTGAGAAGAATCCCAATTAGAAGGAGTGAGGAGATCAAAAGATCAAAAACAGCAGCACACTCACTGGGGTGATGTGTAGGTCGGTTCACACCCAAGTCAAAGTAAGACAGACGCTTCAGTGGGCAACATGTTTGAACTGAGCAAAGGAAACAGCAAGGATTGGATGTCTAGTGAATATAAAAGTGTTGCTTTCTCATGTATTTCCCCAAATCTAACAGGACATTTGGCGTAATCGCTTTATTCAAATGAGAACTACAAATGACTTTGTATTATGAAACACGTTGCCTCAGGTGAACGGTTTATTCGATTTGTATCTCAGTACTTTCCTTGACAAAACAGAGACAAAGCTGGATTGAAGGTACCAGCTGCACCTTTAACTTAGCTTAGTTATAATGTAAGTGGATCTTACAACAATACAACAATACTAAATATTCACAGCCAGCTACTGCCAGGTTGAACTGTTAACTAAATGAATACATGACAGAGCTAACATCTGCCATTCAGACTGACATATAAAATAGGTTAGGTAACACAGAATTAGGGCAAATCTGACACAAGTAGCCTACTGTTTAATAATAATGAAAATTGGGAGGATTTTAAAATTCCATTTCACACAAAATGCAATGGCAATAAAATCTATCTAAAATGTAAGATCTCAATATAGGCTTCAGCACCACACATCAACCTTGGATACTGGACTTCCCCAAACAGACATTTCAGATTGGCAGTCACACCTCTTCTACTTCAGTATTCGACACTGGACCCCCCAGGGTTGTGTGCTCAGCCCCCTCCCATTCACACTGTAAACCATGACTGCACTTCCAGGCATCAGCAGAACTCTATTGTGAAGAATGTGGCCAACACTGCCATTAGCGGCTGCATTATAAACAACGATGAAGGTTCATATCGGGAGGAAATCAACAATCTTACAGAGTGGTGCACAGAGAAGACTCTACCGCTCAACGTCAGCAAAACCAAAGAGCTGATTGTTGATTTTAGAAAGATCATCAGTGAAGCTGAGGTGGAGCAGGTGAACAGTTATAGGTTCCTTGGGATTACCATCATTGAGAACCTAGCATAGTCATCAGACATCACCACCCTGGTTAAAAAAGAACAGAAAAGGCTCTACTTGCTAAGGAAACCTAGGAAGGCTAGGTTCCAGAGCCAAATTCTCAGCAGCTTTTACAGAGGTGCAATAAAAGGATCCTGACTGGAAACATCACAAACTGCCATGGTTCATCATGGCCCAGGACAGGAAGGCTCTACAGCGGCTGATTCAAACCACCAGAACATCACTGGTACCATCTACAGAGCACCAGTGACATCAGTGAAGTGAGATGTCTGCACAGAGCCCAAATATACCAAAAGACAACAGCCACCCAGCCACAGTCTGTTCACCCTGCTGCCATCTGACAACAGACACAGAAGTATCTGCTGCTGTACCACCAGACTAAAGAGAGGCTATATTCCCCAGGCTGTGAGACTCCTGAACTCGTCATCAACACCAGGGACTACAACTTACTTTTTGTTGTTCAGCCCTGTGTTGTAAAATGACAATTAAATGGACCTTTGAACCTTTTGAACGTTTGTTAGCATAATCGAATGCTTCTAAATATATTTCTCATTACTCATTCTAAACTGCTTAATGATTCTAAACTCTGTTAACTCTCATATTTATATGTGTACATACAGTATAAAAATCAAACAAAGTAATACCGATTTACAAAGACAACCGTTCAGTAGGTTTGGTCTCCTAAAACGATGATTTCTGGAAGCTATACTCTAGCTCGCGATGCTACATCAAACAAGGTGCACCACATAAATGACTTATTGTGTAGTTATTTGTTATTAATTAATTAAACCAACTGACTGTTAAGTGTTATTGTTGCATAGCTAACTTAATTGACGGAGCAAGATTCAGCTTGCTGATATAGTACCCATTTAGGTAGGAGCGAAAGAAGTAATATGGGATATGGGCAACATATCTGACCCAACACTAAACTGGTGTAAAACACCAAAATAACCTAGTTCACCTTTAATTAAAAATATATAATTACAAAATCTTATGCAATATATTTATAATCTAAATTAGTCATTTAGAAAGTATTGGAAGTTTTAGTTTATTTATATCATATTTGTATGTTACAACTTGTGATTTTACATCTTGAACACTTTGGACTGCACAGTGTTCCACGGGTTTCATGTGATTAAGTAAAACACTAGTTAGTCAACTTGGCAGTAGTTACATAATTTTGAGGAACTTTAGATGCAAACTTTCATCCAATGGGCAAATACAGGCGAAGCCTTGTCAGTGTGGACAGTGCAGGAGCTTTAATCAATGAAAAAGTGGGGAAAAAAGCAGGAGAGAGAGGAGCACATGGCTTGCAGCATGACTGCCATTCAATGCTAATCAGCTTTGGAGGACACTGACAGTTCTCTCAACGTCTGAATGCTGATAGATGCAAAACTCAATGTCCAAATTCTTACTTGGGCCTCTGCCTGTTAGGAAATACGAATGGATGACGAAGGAAGAGCGGGGGTGAGGTAACACAGCAACGGAGGCAGAGAGAGACTGCATTCCCGATTATTGCAGAGATAAAACTAAACCAGTGTCACCATGATGTCCCCTAAACAACAGCACACACACATAGACACACACAGTACATCTATCCTCTTAGAACTTTACAGCCACGACTACGAGTCTGCAGGGAAGACCAGACTCTCATTTGCTGTTGCTCTTGCCATCTTCACCCACACAGAGACACCCCCACTGAAACACACTCCGGAACAAACACAATCACACACAGACAGAAAAATGAACAAGTCTGCCTCCTATCACCTCCTGTTTTTCTCTATATATGAGACTGCAGGTGGTAAAATGCACTTTGTGGCAGCTGCAGTGAAAGCCTTCAGCACCTGGTCTTCAATATCTGTGAACGGCTGAGTGCAGCGACTGAGGATTGTGTTACAACAGTAACAGCCTGTTAGCAGTGATGTCAAGCTACAAAAACAATCAAAATGTGCTTTTCAAGCTGAGGCTACTGTTAAGACAATGAGGTCATGTCTTCTGTATTTTAAAGCTGCTGTAAGTGTTATTTTCTTATTAAAATAAGTGTTAAATAGCTCTACAGTATATTCCAGTTATAGAGTGTTTGGTCAGAAACCCATGTCTCTCCTCCCCCAACTTATGCAGTAAAAGAAAAAATAAAATTTCTGGTATCCCTGCCCTCTTTATCCAACCAGGACAGAGAACCTCACAAAGAGGCGGTCCTGTCGGCTCGGGGGACCAGCAGAGAGCAGGATCCTTCTGTTCTGGTACCTACACCGGCAATGGCGGTACAAGAAAAGCTACCAATTCCACGGCTGATACTACCAAACAGGCCAAGTGATGAAAATCAAATAAAGAGGCAAAGAGAGCTGTCTGGAATAAAAGAGTGGAGTCGTGTAAGTGTCTTGAGACAGGATTGCTAAACTTAAAACGCACACACAGATACACACAGTACATCTATCCTCTTAGAACTTTATAGCCAGGACTACGAGTCTGCAGGGAAGACCAGACTCTCATTTGCGGTTGCTCTAGTCATCTTCGCCCACACAGAGAGGGGATAGATGGACCGGTACCATGGAGCAATTCTCTCAACGTTAGGTCTTGCGCTGGTTAGCCAACCAGTGATTTCATTGCATGAAAAGACGTTATCCGTTGTGGTTGGTGTAGTCAGTTTCGTTTGTCAGTTCGTAAACAATAGTCTGTTTAACGGGTAGACTGATTGGCTCTGGCCATTATCGGAGTCGATATTCAGCATTTTCTGATTACCTGTATCTCTCAGTACATTTACATGTTGTTCAAGAAAGTTGAACGGGGGTGACAAGTAAGTTAGTCCAACTTAAACCAGACTTTTGAAGTCCATGTAAACATGTTAGTCTCAAAGTTGGACTAACGCACCCAGATAATGCGTTTGGAAATGGATTTACTCTTTCATGTGTAAGTCTTAGTTGGACTTGAACTGGCCTCGGCATTCTGCGCATGCACCACAGTACCCGCACTAGGTGTCGACCCAGAAGTCGTCCATGGCATAAATCCATAGAAGGAAGCCGGGAAAAACAGAAAAACGACGAGGACGAAGGTATTAATACAATATAAACAATCTAATGTACAGTACCTAAAAGTCATCCATGTTTTCTCCGTTCTCTGTGCAGCCCCTTGGCCGCTTCTTAATTTGTTTGGTATGTGACGTAATAGGTCAACCGGATGAAAGTCCAGTAGCAACTGGCTGAAACGGTGCATATCGTTATCTATCGTGGTGAAGTCGGACATACTTCCATTAATAACTAAATTTATCAAACAAATGTAGTGGAGAGGAAGTATAAAGTAGCAGAAAAAGGGAAATACTCAACAGCAGAACAGTACTTGAGTAAAGTGTGCTGGTTTATTTCATCACTGGTTGTTCAAAATTTTAATACAAAGATTTTTACTTTTCCTGCAAATGAAAATCAGTCCTAAATATCGGTTTTCAGTGAAAAAGCCATATCAGTCGACCCCTAGTCCGTTTCAACGGACATCGAATTGGACAGCATTGGATCCATAGCAGTGACGCACTGTTGTGTGAAAAAAGTAGTGTGTGCTTGGGCTGAATTTTCTATCCGCACAAATGCGCCTAGTAACATTTTGCAGTTCACACACATCTATTTTTAGTTGCAAATGCGAGTAAAATGCATGCACTGTACAGCCCTGATAGGTTTAGACAACTACTTGTTTAGGGCCAGGCATGAAAAATACTTGGTTAGAGTTAGGGCTGGTGACATACATGCAGTGATTGACTAGAAAGTTGTATAGCCCTTGCAATAATAACTGAGAAGGCAGGGGTTTACTGAAGGGTCAATTGTCTTTTCAAATGTAGCGTGGTGCCATGGATTGGTCCCCCATTATCTTCTACATTGCTGCAATTAAGTGTTGAATGTCCATTCAAAGATCCTTATAATTACTCCCTCCCCTGGTCCCCGTACCTGCATTATTAACAGTCTAACATGTAGTCGGGGTGCTCTATCTAAATGAGAAGCGTGTAATCTTGGTGTAATTTTTTTGACTTGGAGCTGTAATGCGATGCTGAGGTCACTAAAGTACTGCAGGCTCTATTTGAGCGTATCACCAAAATCAGGTCACGATTCCATTTGCAGACGCATAGAAGGTCATGCCTGCTTTTATCTCCTCCAGTCCTGACTATTGTTACACAGTTTTTTTCAGATTCGGCAGGCACTTCCACTCACGACCTCAGTATTTCTAAATTCGTGACTAGGGTATGGGACCAGTATGGTCGCTTAACTCTATTCTCTGGCCATGAATACTGGCTTAACTGGTGTAAAAACCTTTGGTAATCTTTGCCAACAACATTGATGAACTTTGTGATAACACGGCGGGTACAAAACACAACTTCAAAATATCTGTACAACCTCTGCAAGCTTTTACTGAATCACCTGTTCCCCTTGCCTCTAATGCACAACAGCCTGTGCTGTCTGCCAGCCACTACAGTAATGTGTCAGGAAGCAGGGATGGCTAAAAAGAGAAAGAAAGATGAGAAGCTGTAGCTCAGAATGAAAGGAAGAAGAGGCAAGAGGCATTGTATCTCAAGCCTCTCCCAGATGCAGGTACAACCCTGAATGGATTGTAAGAGGGCAGTTTGTCACCGGCTGTCCTGCAGACTATTTTCTGCTGAGAGGAGAGGAGAAAAAAAGAAAGGCCTATAGTCTCACAGCCTGACCACGTTTCTCCTATAATGGAGGCCGAGCTGCATTTGCCCTCCCCTTCTCCCCTGGCCCACACCAAAAAGCCACCGAGTCATTAAACTAAATTACTGCTGTAAAACTTCTGTGGCACGCAGGCCCCTAAAACACATCCATCACGTGGCGAGAGAGCGTGTCAGGCGCTCCCGCCCACCCTGGATTCTTCCAATCAGGATGCCTGTTAACCATGCCGGCTTGTCACACAGGTAGGAGATGACAGAGGAGCCAATATCACGAGGAGGAGGTCTCGGCACAGAAGGGTGATCCAAACTCAATAAAAACAGATGATGGGAGTGAAAGTGAGGACGAACACAGGGGAGCCCAAAAGCAATCTCCACATCCAAATCAATATTTAGGTGATAACACTCTTGAGAAAGGCCAGTCTTTTTTGTTTCTCAACAAAGGAAATTTCTTAAATCAATTAACTACATTTCAGCAACGCTTCCTTCACTGGTTGGCATGGCTAATTTTTAGCTGTTTAGCTCATACACTGTTTTAGCTGCAGGTGAGTTTAACCCTGCTGCAGTGTCTTACATACAGAAGTAATGACTACAGAAAGACAGTGTCATTGCCCAGACTGCAGGATGAGATTCACATCGTGCTCTCAGGCAAAGCATCCGACAGCAATTAACGAAAACTAACAAGTTCAGGGACTCATTCCTGTTTGGCTTAAAATCCAGAAGGCTGTGAAAATGTCACAACATTAAAAGGACTGATAAATCATCTTGTTACAATGCCATGTTGTGCTGGGAAACCTTGGGTCCCGGCCATCATGTGTAAATGAGACTTTGTTCACTTTTGGCTTCACATGGGACACCAACAGTGGTTTCCTGGGTGAAAGTCACGTGTTTCACCTATATATCCATTCTGACATCCTCCATATGTTCACTTCATCACCAATTATGTCTTGTCAACTGACTTCCTCCTTTGCTCCCATCATAATTACTACAGCTACTGAATAAACAGAAATATGCATCATAGTAAGCTGCCTGCACTGACATCCTATATTGTAATTTTTGGGAGGAAGACCATTTTCAAGTCTATTTTCGGATATTTTTGGCATGTTTCAGGGTAATTTCTTGTTTTTCACTGTGTTTTATGATTGCTGCTCCATATACCTACTGTTGCTCTCAATTCTCTTGTATATGTTGTCTTAACCAGTCCAGTATCCCTTGGACCTATTTGCATATTGGACAATTTCATTGATATCAAATTGTGTCCAATCCAACGTTGTGTAGGAACACAACAGGCTGAAGTTTGCATCATTGACCATCTTTATCTTTATAAGTGATCTGTGTTTTAACTTGTTTAAGCCTGTTTCATCATAATTATGTAGGTTCATATCATTAAATAACAGTCACTTCACTGCATACAGAAAGATGCAAACCCTATGAAAAGGAATTTGCACCAAAGATAAAAATACTGTTAAGCTTCTAATATCTGCGGGTTTTGCTGCATCGCAGATTGCTGTCTTGTATTTTATGATATGGGACACACTCACCCACATACACTCACACCCCCTTTTCCTCCTAGAACAGTTCAGCAGCAACACTATCCTGGATTTTGAGTAGGAGTCTGGCTCGGTTTGAAACAGATTCTCTGGAATAGCCCCCAGGTGTGAAACAGCAAATTTGGTCATTTGCATTTTCAAGTCCTCTCCTTCTGGAAGAATTATTGCTATGGCTTTTCTGCAGCAAAGGATGACATTCACATCTATGGGTTATTTTGTTTATGTCTCTCCAGCAGCAGGTTTTGTGGTACAAACCAATTAAAATGCACAAGAAGTAACCATGAATAGTCAGCAATAATGTTGCAAGGTGTAATTTGTTGAAGAAGCTTCTCTGTGTGTTGCGTACTTGCAGTGTTGAGACTAGGCTGTGTGATTATTTTTGTCGTTAGGTGAGTGAGCTACCTGCATTCGTTTGCACGCATGACTCCATTTATTTATAGGCTTTTGTCTCTGCTTGTGTCTGCCTACAAATACATAACTCACAAAGTTGTCTCTGTCAGTCTGCCACACTAACATGGCACCTAAAACATTTCCTCTCCCAGTTATAGGACAAGTAAACTATCCAAGCTGTTTAAAAAGATATTTATTTAGTTTGTTACACTTCACATCAATAAAATGATGCAAATAAGAACCTTTTGTGTCCATCTGACGGACCAGTCAACTGTGTCACTGTCGGGTTTGGCCTCCCCTATCCATGAAAATATGTACCCAATGGTAAAATAAAGGTATTAAAACTGCTTGGTTTGGTTTAGGCACCAAAAGTACCTGGTTATGTTTCAGCACTCAAACTAATTGATTATGTTTAGGCACATAAACTACTGGATTAGGTTAAAGCTAGAGTGTGTAACTTATTTCTGGCGTCATTTGGTCAAAAATCAATAATAACCTTTCAGCATATTGTAATTCATAGTGTTATGACAGAACACTGCACATCTGGTTCTCCTCTTGGCTCTGTATTCAGGCTTTAAAAAATCAGTGCCGTGACGGCAGTGTTCAGCCAATCACAGTTCATTTTACAGAGCAAGCTGTTTTGGGTGTTCCTATTGGTTGCTCGACTAAAGACGATGCGCGTTCACCTTCCATCGGTGGTGAAGATGCAATGGCGGACGTCCCGGCAGGAAAAGCCGCTATCCCGGCATTATCAACAAAGGCATACACGGCTAAGCAAGCCAAAATAAGGAAGACCGATGTAGAGAAACGAGAGTCTAAGAGGGAGAGTGACAATAGAAGGAATAAATCGCGTGTAAACACTGGACAAGCATATCTGAGGTGGAGAGAGCTGAGCGTTAGCATCGGGCTGAAGTTGGATACTGAGCTTGCTGTTCTTCTCCTGGACAGGTGAGCCTCCAATACAAGTTTTACGTGGCTGATAATCTAAATGTGCGGTAGTAATTGGCTGTGTAGTTGAAATGACCGTGAATCTAATAAAGCAGGCGGTTTGTGGTCACACTTCATGAGTAATGTTGTGAGTTGATTAGCTTTATGCTAACCGTAGCCAAAGGCTCACGACAGCTACAAGCAAGTCAGAGCCAAAGTCAACGTCAAATGTATTGTCAGTAGCGTTATATGTTCACAACATACAGAGGACGTGTGTCGTGTAGATGTGGATGTGACAGTTATTATTTATATTCAGGTTGCGGTGAGAAGAAAGAAGTGTCTGAATAAAGTGGTTGTCTCCGATAGTCCGTGCATGCTGGGGTAATTGACGTGAATATTCCTAGCGCTAGCGCGCGTCCACGAGAATGGAAAGTGAAAGTGTGGAGCTACAGAGTTGAAACAGGGAGGGGAGGGGGGAGCGCAGTTGATTCCCATCCCAGTCTCATGGGGGTTTTCACATATTCTACAAACTCCAGCTTTAAGCCATTAAGACTTTATGCTAAGGTTTAGGAAAAGATCATGTTTTGGTTTAAAATAACGACATCCTTAAAACCATCACCGCTATTTGGTTAGGCTTAGGAAAACATCACGGTTTCGCTTAGGACAACTGCTTTCCTAAAAGACTCACTATAGACTCCTTGGTTCTCACGGACCACCCCCGACCTTGTCCCATTGCAGAATTTTTGCCTTTTTTTACTATGTATGTGACACTTATATACTGCCCTCAAGTGGACTGGTGGGTCTGTTACATGCTTTGTCATGAGACTAGGCTGATCTGGCAGAAAGGTCTGTTACATCAGATCTCGAGAGTTGATTACATCACTAAAGGTTCTGATCTTTAAGAATACATACAAGTATTTGTGTTTTGGTTGTATAGCGTTTTGCTGGAGTTGTAATTAGCTGTTTGGGATTTTGACTGAATTTTTAAAAAAAAAGAAAAAGAAAACAAGAGGCGGAAAACGACTTTTGGATGCTTAAATTAAATAATAATTCATTTGATGCTCTTTTCCCCCTTAAAGTGTTCCTCCTCAAGATGACAACAGATGCCAAAGTACAAAGAGCACATGGTTACACCCAGCCCTCTAACCAATCAAATGCCTTTTGATTTCAAAATCTTCCCCAAGTGACTATCTTTTCACAGAACTGTCAAGTAAAACCCACATCTACCAACACGAGACTGAAATAACACGAGAGAAAAACATTGCTGTCACTCTCTCATCTTTGATGTGAAATGACTTCACAAGCAATCAGTGACATGCGGTGCACAAAAATACCACAACAGGCCGATATACAGTCGCAGGAAGTGTGATGCTCAGCGAACAAAAGCTGGGCCTTTTTTTCTGTCATCCATTAAAAATGCATGATCTCACAACTCTTTGATGCTATATTTAGCATTGTTAAGAGGGCTCCTTTCGAGACCCCACTTCCTGCTGAATGTTCCATTAAAAATGGATAAGCCCCCAACACACCTGCTCATTGACTCACATCAGTAAAAGTAGCCCTCATCCCGGTCAATATCCACACACTCGCACAAATGGCAAATCTAATGAGAAGGTGGAATGTAGGGGGTGACATAATGCGGCTTGTTCTAATTAATTACTGGGGCTTCTTTTTTAATCCTGTGCACAATCAAAAACATAATGATTATAGCATTCATGGAAATGGTTAACAAGCGTTACCCCAAAACACTGCATGAGAATCTAATGTTTCTCTCTTCTCAGTGAGTGACAAGGCTTTAATTTAGGCTGCACATGTATTTCAATCATGATTTCTGTATAATGTTTCATGTGCCTGTTGAAGTCCTGCCAGTCAGTTTGCCAGGCTTGGTCATATACCACCAAATTGGGCTACTTTTTTTTATCTGTTTGGGTGGGGAAAAATTGCATGAGTGGCATCTGATCATTTTACTATTTGTGCAGTTTTTCAAAATAAAAGGTTAAGGTTCTTTATCATGAACTGGGGCCAACTCTCTTCCATTTACTGTGACTGAGATTAAGAGTGAACTAGTAAACTCAACACTCAGTGACAGAATTTATGGCCGACAAAACCAAATGACATTTCAGTTCATTAAAACTGCACTGAATCATTTCCTTTCAAATCTTTATCTGGTCGTAGCTCTCTGATAGAGGCCTTGCAAAGCTGTTGCGTCATCTAGATGGAAATAAAGACTGGGCAAGTTTACAGCTCTGATTGGGCTATTGGTAGTGATGGAATGTAACCAAGTACTAAACCAAAGTACAATTTTGAGGTACTTGTACTTTACTTGACTATTTCCACTTTCTTGTATTTTATATTTCCACTTCCACTTCTTACTAAGTACTTTTTAGATTAAATGCTGCATCAGAGCAAAATGAGGGCATGTTTAAATTAACTTATTTTATCAACAATCAAATTAGAAAAAACACTGATTCCAATAATCAGAAAAATGCAGACTAATGGATCTGATAATTGGCCAAGGCCGATAATTGTTCGACCCAAAGTATACCGTATATGCATATGTATAAATATATGTCTACCAGGGCTGTAATCTCCTAGTCGACTGGTCGATGTATTGGTCGATACGTTCTGGCTCGACCAAAATTCTGATTGGTCAATTTTTGGCGTGTTAATTACTTTAATTAATTTACGTAAACACGTAGCGGGTCCTCTCCATCCCAATGCTGTGTCCTGCATATGGCATATTTGACTTCATCAGGAGGAAAGTACCAAGTGGTAATGGGGGTGTTTTCAGAGCACCCCTGTTTCACAGGATTTCACTTACAGTCATTCCTATTCTACCATGTCAGACATCAGCAGTGTGGCAGCATTTTATAAAAACAGAAAATGGAAAAAAGTCGACTGCAAAGTTAGCAAACAACAGTTTGTATAGGCTATCACAGCTCGACTACAAACATGGCATATCACTTAAAAACGGTAAGCTGACTTGTCTGCGTTAGGTTGCTCCGTCCGTTTTAAGTATATGAACACATCAGAATTGGCAGATTTCAATGTTTTAGTCTAATAATCGGGCGCACCCGCCCGCAACGGCAGCATCCCCTAGTTCGTGCCTCAGCCACACTGGCTAATCACTTTAAGATAAATATTTTTTTTACATCATTCTCATCCATGAATAGCGTTATGTTCATTGTTAACAGCCACGTAAGTATCCTCACAATGACAAACTGCTGTTAAGTCACGACTGGCAATGAACTGCAGGAAATGTTGATATCTCACTGACAACCAATAATGACATTTCTGCATTGCAGCTGAGTGAGCTCATGTTGGAATGACAGTACAAACTCAGATTAATAAGCCAATGATACAATATGACACACTAAAAAGTGTCATGTCTTATAAACTTTCTTCCACAGTAATGGTCATTTAGACTGTTTAACTACCTAGCTAGCTACCAGGTATGGAAATGATGCAATCAGCTAAATTGCTTATTTAGTAAAAGGCTATGAGTCTTATTTACAGCAGATAAACACAATCCACTCAATGTTTCATCCAGATAATGCAGAGTGCTGTTTCTTTTGAGATAAATACAGATAGTGCCATAAAAGAATACATTGGCTATAAATCTGACAACAGCCAAGAACTACAGTTTGCAGGTTTGCCAACTCTTAGAAATACATTTCCAAGAGGTTTAAGCCCAGCAGGCAAGACATTTAGGCTAGCAACGTTGACAGCTTGTTAAAGTGCATGAATAATGCAAGTTATACACAAACTTGATACTCTTGCAATTTGTTGAATATTGTACTCTATACCAAAATTGACTGTTCAGTCATATCTTCATACCAAATAATAAAAAAAACACCATTATTCATTGAGTACCATCATCACTTCTCACTTTCCACCAGTTGTTGGTCAAGTAACTTACCAAGCATGCTGCTGGTTCACCAAAATGATAAGAACTGTTTCTTTCCAAGAACCCAATCATAAAAAGCTTCATTTTGCAAGATCAAAGAACTTGATTTGTCACCAACAATTGTCATTTATGTTGGCAAAATGAAGTAAAAATGTTACCACTTTCAGTTTAGTTATTTATTATCAAGACAATCATCAGTCAGTGCAATCAAATTTGTGTCTCTTGTGACTTGAAAACTGCTCCCTTACTAATTGACTTTAATTGACTGTTCAGCCATCTCAGTACAAAAGTAAAGAGATGTAATGATTGCCACCATCTCTTCTCTTCAGGGCCAAACATCAGAGGGCTGTTCTAGCATGATACAGACCCGAGGCCATCAGCTGGAGCAGCGGCCTCAAATCCCCATTACTCCCCGTCACACACATCAATGAAGAATAATCCAGCTGCTCGATTAATGGCACGTAATATGTTACACTTGGAGGATCTGTAATAAGAAACTCAGTGAGGATACCTCGAGGGTTGATTAGAATTCAGCCACATTTTACTGCATACTGGTAAATCAATAGATTACAGTTAAACCACACCATGCTCTGAATATAAATAAGTATTAGCAGCATTAGCTTGGAGATGCACTGACCTATTTGTATGTTTGAAAGGAAGAGCTTGAGAATATGTCAGGATATATATGTGTGTGTGTGTGTGTGTGTGTGTGTGTGTGTGTGTGTGTGTGTGTGTGTGTGGGTTATCTATCAGTCAGGCTATCTCCTGACCGGGGAGCTCTGACAGTAATGTGAAGATCAATACTTTCTGACGTAAAGAGGAGGAGCCGCTGCAGAACTGGAGAGCATCGCTCTGTATGACACGTGTATAAATCTGCACACACATACATGAACACACACACTTTCATTCTTTCCAGACATCCGAGCCCTGTTCAGACCTGGTATCAACATGCTTCCTGAGCGACCCAGTCACTAGTGGACAGCTTTAAGTAGAGGTGTGAACATCTCCGAGACACATTGAGGACGCATTTGAGATCTGATCACTCAGACCACATTCGGAGATGGTCGCACTGGGCCACGCTGAAGGACTGCCTATTCAACTGAGTTACTCAATGAAACAAGAAGAAAAAAAAACAGATGGCAGAACGGATATCACACTATCTGATTTCCATGTAGTTCACTGTAACATGATCTACATGTGAACATGTATATGTTTGGGGTCTCTAATAAAGAGAGCCTGGAATACGCAACATCCCTCCCAACAGCTGATTGAACACACTGTTTCACCATTATGCTAAAATGAATGAAGATAACATGTTATTGACAGTAAGCATGTAAAATTTCAGGCTTCGGGCTATAGGCTACTTCTTTGATGCCCGTGGAGAAAGTCACCAGACCTTAAATTTGCTAAATTTAGTGAGTCAGGAGGAATTTACTAAACTTTGCGAAACCCTGTCCACAACAGATTCTAAATTATTTGGGTTTTCTTGTTAATTCTGCAAATGTTATACAAGATGTTTCTTTCTTTGTGTGTAAAACATCGTGTCCCAGTTTTGTACATGATTAATTGCATATACAGCGTGGAAGTGAGATCCGATCACATGTTCATTTGAGATGCAAAATGCCACGTGTGAACTGATGGACTGAGAGCTGTCCTCTTCTAATCACATCACTCAGGACAGATGTTAATATTCCCTCTGACTCACCCCAAAATTTGACCAACCCAGGTCTTATGAATAATGGTGTGTGAATGTAAGAAGACACACGGACACACACACGACACCACAGCTGGGTCAACCGAGCCAAGGTTGGTGGCAGCGTGGCAGCGGGGAATACAAATGACTCTCCTGTGATGCAAAAGGGCTAACAGATCAGGCTGTAAAGAAGATAATCTGCTGTGTCTCTGCTCAGTTGTGTAGCTGCTGTCTGAGCAGCAGACACTGCGCAGCATCTGATGATATCCGCTGGGAATTCATGTTCGGTTTGAAGCTCTTTTAAGATGCAGAAGTTAGGAATAGAGTGCTATCAAAGCAAACTCTTCAAACTTGGGAGAATACTGCCGTACCTAAGTTCTGTTTCGACTGTGAAAAAAATAAAAATGCTCTTACGTAACAGCGATGTTATTGTGTGTTACTTAAATCGGGCTGGAAATAGATTTTGACGATTTGATTCTGGTTGCAAAAAAACAATGCCACAAACGACAATAAATAGCATTTTGATGATTTATTCATGGTCTGGCTCACAGAAAACAAGAAGTTGGAGGGTAAAAATAAAAATTCTCATTGGAGGGATCAGGTTTGGGCAGTCGTATTTTGGGGGAACTTGCAGGATTGTGTCAAAGGTGAATAATGTTGCCATATTCACAAGTGTCATGGGTCTCACAATGCCTCATAAAGCTGAACGGTTTGTAAAGAAACTCAGGAAAAAAGACTTTAAGGAAAACCAAATCTGATTTTTGGAGCTTTGTTCATTTTTACAACTGAGACAACTGAGCAGTCAGAATACGAGACAAGTTTTAAATGAATCACAACTAAGATTACTTAGTTCAGTCTATGTCAAGGGGGAAAAAAATCCATCCATTGTTGCACAAACATGCACGTTTATGTCATAGGTAGAGTTTGGGGGGAGGCAGGAGGGGCACTGCTCCCCTAGTGGCTGAAAAATGTCACCACATCGAGTCTAAAATAAGTCCAACGAAAATATTTCTTGCTATATTAAAATATTTTGAGTGATCCGATAAATTACAAATGCTTGTAAGAAATACATCTGAATGCTATGATGTTTGTTTTTGTAATAAATGCATGGTCATGTGACACAGCTTGTTGTGACGGGCGACTTAGTGGCGAGCTCCCTCTCCTCATCAGTTATTGATTCTGCTCGCCATCTTTCTGTTATGCACACAACAGTGATCTGTGTGTGAGTGTGCATATTTCAGTTTTCAGTTTCATGTGTATGGCCACTAAATGGTTTAAAAGGCTTACAGTATAATATAGGCCCAAACAAACTGATATTCAGTGTGCTTTAACTGTGTGCCTCATATAGTACCAAGCTTTAGAAACTCATTTTCTGTTCTGTTTTATGGCTTTATGGTAAGCTTGGTAGGCTACTACTGTCTTTCTGTTGCTGTAGCCTATATGTAACACACCACACAGTAATAATAACACAATAAGCTTATATAGTGCTTATTTAGATGGTCAAAGACGCTTAACAAAGGTAGTTGGACCATGTTTACTCAAGTCAGTTAAAAACGTGTGTGTGTCCCTGATGAGAAACTACGCCTATGGTTTATGTTCTCTGTTGCTCAGACAAGCTAATAGAAAAACATGCAGAGAGAAGACAATAAAGGAGGGGTGTGCACCATTACAGTACGGGTGGGTAGTTCCTGTGTGGTCGCTATGTTTCACTTTTAATGAGGAGCTGCTCCAAATGACACATGGAATAGGACACCACCACAAAGCACTGCGCTTTAAATTCCCGTTTCACCTTCCTAGAAAAAATACCTGCACTACTGTGTTGACACACATGTGTTACCATGGTTACTGAAGCGCCTTGCATACAGATAGCTTCTCTGACAGGTCTCACACCATCACCACCTCATCTTGCCTACAAACATGAAGTGTCCTCCTTGGTTTACCTCTAGATGTGATTCCTGTTGTGTGCTTTGATGAGACTGCCACTTTTGCATCCTACAAGCAGTTTTACCTGCAAGAAACATTGACGCTCCTCCTTCTATAAATAACACACATTTCACATTCATCAATTAAAGAAGGCAAGCTACCGAACACCAAACACTGATTTCATAACTGTGAGCTGAGAATGGTTGAAACGGGCAGAAAAGCTTCATAAAATCAGTCCGAGAGCAAGAGCCTGGGAATGGGACCAGGAATAAATCTAGTTCCCAGAATAAAAAAAAATCCTGTTGCCCACGACAACATTAAATTCTGGTGGAAACACTGGGACGAGTGTATTGTATGACTCCAAATGGCCTGCTCTTCCAGAAATGGTATTTTTCCATCTGGGACCGTATCATCATAGAGCTATATTAATTGACGTATAGACCTGGTTTATGATTCCTCCCTGCCGTCCTTAATAACGACCCTGAAGCTGTCATACCTCCATCATCCCACAGCCACTCACGGCAATAACATCCATAGATCGATCATAAGTCATCCAGCCCTGCTTATTGAAACAGGCAGGAATTCCCAGAAGGCTTTTCACCGTCAGCAGAGATGGCCACTGCGCGTGACTGGCTGCGCATGTTGAGTGTCACTATTTATCTTTTCATGGCAGGATAAAAAAAATATCAGTCTATAAAAACATCACGGCCCAGGAAGAGAAAATTTCAAACAGCTTGTAAATCAGGCAGAAACACGGGCTCAGATAGATGTGGGAGAACACAGAGGGAGGAAACGTCTTTAATGACCCAAACATATCTGTATACGGTTAGAACAGCACCACCACTTAACAGCTGCACTGTTTATGGGGGCAACCTGGTACATTAGTCCTATGAGCGCCATCATTCAGTACATATATAGAGTCTTTTCACACCAGTCATTTAGACTCGTCAAAGCAGGAAAAACGCAGATGTAAACAGATAAATTAACAATGGCTCCATTCATGTCAGAGCCGTGGAAGTGGCTCACCTGAATGGAAAAGAGCCATTATTCATGTCATTGATTCCACCTGCTTTGACAAGTGAGGTGTCTGCTGTGAGGAGCGTCTAACTACTCCACTTTCCAGGCGGGCAGACATGTTTGTACAGAAGAGACATAAAAGGAAAGGAGCCGCTTTTTTTTTCAAGAGTGCTCAATTAACTGAGGCAGATAAAGGAATAATTCAACATTTGAGACGCTGCTCGTTCGCTTCATCTCGAGTGACTTAGACTAAAGATGGATACTACTCGTGTGTGTGGGTGCTAAATCTGAAGCTACCTCCAACAGCTAGTTAGCTTAACTTACCACAAAGACTTTAAACAGCAACAACAAAATGATTCTCACTTCTAAAACTCAGTGTTAACAAGATATATGGAAAAGTGATGCTGAAAACAACATGTTGTGGTTTTCTACTGGACTATTTCTTGGTTAGGTGCAGTTACTTCCTGTTTGCATGATTATATGGTGGTGATGAAGCTCTATCACAACCAAAATGTTAAACTTTTAACATGTAACTTTGGAGATTTTGAGGCAGTTTTGTCTCATTTATACATGTAATTACTGCTTACACACTGCTGGGTGTGGAGCTGTAGTCTGACACTACTGCCTGACCAGATTCTGAATCATGAATGTACATTCAGATTGAAAGCAAAGCACATTTTTTTGCTAACTTTTGGCATTCATCTGACTGGCTTTTAGGCCATGACAGTAGCTGTAGCTAGCAAAATTCACAACGTTCATGGATTCTAGGGCTGAAACGAATCCTCGTGATGAATTCATGTAACTAGATTACTAAAAAGCTTTGAGGCAAATCAGTAAACAGCAGAGCAGAGAGGTGGCGGTGGAGACAGTGAAGTGGACCAGGTGATGATCGATCAATACACCTGTTAAACAAGCACGCACGTGTCAACATGTGGAAAGTGATATTTTAACCTTTGCTATCTGCAGTCTCTCACCCACCACTGCTGTTTGACACAAGCACAGCATGTTAGCTTGGCTATTAGCGAAAGCTACAAAGAACGTAGCTTGATCAAAAGCCGTCTGTATGTAGTAGCTGTTTAGCTTAGTCTGTCACGTAACAGTATCTTAAAATGTGTCAAACTTTTGTGAAGCGTTGCCTCTGGCTGAGACAAAGCAGCCCCTCCTCCTCTCCCAGCAGTACCTGCAGGATGTGGATCACCTGAGCTGAGGGAGGAGGACTGGCGTCTCTGTTCTATTCTTTCTACACTTCATTCACATTTTCGGTCTGTTTCCATGTAGATTATTATTATTATATTTATGGTGATTTTGCACTTGTAAATATTTCTGTTGCTGCTCTAGAAACAATATAGATGCATGCACAAGATGCATCATTTGATCTGTCACACTAGAGAAACGGACATTAATGTCAGGATTCTGGTTTTGGGTTTATGGTTTCCTGTTTTATTTTGAAGTTTTGCCCTCTTGTGTCATGTGTTGCTTTTCATTTCCTCCTATTGTGTGATTTCCCCTCTGTTCTCTTGCGGTCCTCACCAGTCTGCTTTCCCTCCACACCTGCTCTGCATCTCCCTCTTTAGCCTTTCCTTCTTTCCAGTGTCTTCATCTTTTCCAGCCCATCAGCCTCTTCCCCGTTTCTACTGTTTTTCTGTTTATTTCCCTCACCTGTGTCGGTCCACCTCACTCCACCTGCAGCTCACCCCCTCGTTAGTTGTGTGTGTATATAGTCTTTGTGCTCCTTCTTCTTCTGTGTTACCACCCTGAGTCTCTACTAATGTAATTCGGTCTACTAACGTAAGTACCGAATTCTCTACCCAACCCTATGCATTGAAACCAGCAGGGAACTAATGATGTCACAAAAACTGCCCAGATACATTCATTACATCGCAAACAAGCATGAAACGCCTGCTATGAACTCTGTAAGACCAAAGTATGCAGATTTCTATGTTCATGTCCTTTTTCAGATAATTGAACTTGGTGAAATAGCTAAGTTAGTGGACTCTGTGCTCAGAATATTCACCACAGATATGAACTTATCCCTGAAGTTGAGCATGAATCCCCACACTCATGTTACTGTCATCCTTGGTGGTGATATCCCTTTCCAGTGCACCTCCATGCAACATAAACCCAAAAGTGCTGGAACCACAAATGGGTTTTTTAGTGCAAAAGTACAGTAGTGTAGTGTGTGATAACGTCTGAAGGCTTACACCTAAAACAAAACAAATACATCTGCACATAGTTCATGGGAGTCAGCCATTTGAAACAATTTATGCTCTAAATGTGAGTCGAATTTGGCTGAGATGAAAGAGATTGGATTATGGTTCAGCAGCACCATGTCCCAGTGGGACGTACAGCAGCTGCATGTTGTGGTAAGTAAATAAAAAAGCATTTGGGAGGATCAATACACTGAGCTGATTAAGGCCTGACACTCAGCCTGTATGTTTCATGAGTCCTGCTCCGCTTCCTTTCCTTTCCGCCTCTGCCCGCCTGTTTTTACACTTCCAACAGCCATCACATATCCAGAGAGAGAAGGAAGTGACAAGCTCAGCTCAGCAGTAATTGGCCAGCTCACAGATGACACGGCAGAAAGACGCAGGGGAGACAGACAGGAGGAGAAGCTGCTCCATATTAAACAAAGGTCCACCCGCACGTGGCGGTACCTGCCCCGTGCGCCTTCCTCTGCATGATTCAAAGGCCAGAGATGACATCAGCTCGATTGTTCAGACAGCATAATGGATCAGTTTCACTACGACGTGGAAGGAGGCTTTGATGAAACGGATAAATGGGAAACCATGACACAGCTTTACTTTAACGAGCCACATTCAGCTTCAGAGGAGAAACTTCTCTCTTACTTGTACATGATCAAACTTTGTCCCAGTGTTGCAGAAAGCATCTTGTTTGTGCTTTGAGTGTTTCATTACTGCGTGGCTTTAGGGTTGTGGTTGTATCGAGATGTCAAGTACTCGAAAGTCTTGCAGTCTCTTTGTTCCAGCGCTAACAAAAGCCTACCAATAGCATCATAGCGCAATGACAACACCTTACAGAGATGAACAGCCCCTCACGACACACAGCACTTAGCACTTAGGTCAGAGTTTAATTTCCGTCTCGTCAGACTCAAGAGATTTTTGGCTTTAAGTGCTTGCACATATACACCGGCTGCGTGGTTAGCTTTCACTCAGGAGTGGCTTTCAGCTGGCCACTTCACCACACAGGCCTGACAGGAGAGGTGCAGAAATGGATGGAGGTTTTGGTTGTTCCAAACCTCTTCAACTGGAACCCTGCGTCCTGCGAGGAACTGTTGGTGCTAATGCATTTAGATGTTTGCCTCTACACAGCTCTGTGTCAGAGGTCTTTGAAGAGTTAATGAAGCTTTACAGCTTAGGTGTCACTGACATATGTAACCACACATGGGCGTGTTCCTTTTAAAAATGGGTCAACCTAGCCAATTTTCTGTACAGGTCCATTCTAACAATGATCAAAAACTATTAGTATAGTCTACTGGAAGGAATAGCAGAATATTGGTTTATTTATTGTAAATCATGATAGTCATATAGCACCCAATGGATGTTTTAGTTGTTGTTGTTTATTTGTTTTTGTAATCTTAGATTGGGCCCTTCATATCTAGTATACACAGTGGGAGTGCGTACTCTTCCATAGAATCTGCCATGTTGCACCACCATGTTTCTACAGTAGCTCAGAACGGACAAACCAAGCACCGGCTCTAGAGAAGGCCTTTCAGTGGGTGTTTTTAGCTGTTGATTGCAATCAGCAAGTTCAATGTGTAAGAACTGTCTACCTGTCATTACAACGAAATAGGAGGCAGCACCAGACTACAGCTGCCGTTTGCTTGTTAGCTCAGTTAGCCGTGCAGCTAGTAGGCAACAGAACCTGAAGATCCTGTCCCAGCAAAGACACAAAAAGATGGCGGCTCAGGCAGAGACAGAGAGGTGAAGTGTGAGTGTAACAAGAGAGAGGTTGGGCATCATCAGCTCAGTATTGGTGTGGTCCGCACGCACGTTCAGGGACCTGAACTAAATAACAGGCCATCAGACCATCGACTCTTGAGGTACAAAGTAGGGTTCGGCGATATGTTAAAATTTTCCAACCAGCCACTGTCAGCTCATCGATTGGCACCAGCACGTGCAGTGGGTGGGGAGTACGCTAAACTAACACCGAGAGACGCTCGGTTGTTGCTGCTGTTCATATTATCATCATGAGCCTAGGTGATTGCTGTGTGATTTTTGTGGACCAAATATTTATTCTGTTTGAATAAATTTGCCTTTACCTTACCCTCTGCCATCCGCAGTCTTTAATGTGAAAAGATAACTTCACTCAAACATTACAGCCCAAAGTTTAAGGCTACTTTTTTTAATAAATCAAAATACATCTCCTTGAGAACTGTATGCGCTGTAGGCGATTTTGCCTAGACAGCTTAAATAAAAACTATTAGTTTTATGCAACAGTTTGGTTTGGTCACCGTTGTTCATACACTGAGAGATTCACTGAGTGTTTAGTCCTGGAGGCTACAGCGTTTTTTTCTCTCATCAGACAAGCGTATTTGTGCCTGAAAAATGTGGATACAAAACGCTGCACATCATATTTTTCTAAAAGTTTGTGAACTCGCGCATTTGTGGAATTTATTCCCAACTCTTCAGTGCAAGTGGCGCAGCTGCACTGCTTGTCAACTTGCTAGGGTAACTTGCACACAGGGCCCTGCTCCCCAGCACTGGTCAGTTCTGCTCCTCCTTGACTTTCTAATCACAGTAAGAAAACCACAGATTTTGCCCGTTCCGATATTTGGCACTTACAGGTTAATTACATAATGAGTGAAATCTTCAAGGCGGTGCACCATTAATTCAGCTAAATGAAATGTCAAAAATAGACCAAAATATCGGCTCCAACAAACCAACCGGCGATGGGTTGAGCATATCGTCGATTGGCGATTTATTTGTTTGTCCAATTTGTCCAATTTGTCCAATTGCCCAATGCTAGTACAAAGTAGCATTACAAGACAGGCCGAGGCTGGCTGGTTAGCATTCTAACTTCATTAGAAACCCCTGCAACAATAAAGGCAGACATAAAAACAGTTCTTCATATTTTGTTGATAATTTTAGTTAATTCTTGAATGTTTTACGTATTGCACCTTTAAAGGAAATACATAAAACAGCTTAAAAACCGAACTTGGAAAGTTGCTTAGTTTAGATACTGGTGTGGTCCCAGTAGGTCTACAACTGCTGACAACAGCACACATTTACACATTCTTTGGCATCTCTTCCCCATTTTCTTGCTAGCTGCTGTCAATCAAACACAACAACACTGACACACCTGTATCCATCAAAAATACTATTGTGAGTGCAAATAGGTGATTTAGAAAAAACTCAAACTGTGGCACCTTCCAGTGGTAGTACAAAGAAAAGACACAGTGGAAATTAACAATGCATGATAACCCCAAGGAATACTACAAATAAAAACTACCAGAACCACCAGAATAACTGGAAAGATTCTATGAGGACATAACATAATTCTACATATATGATCTTCAAATAGCACAATATACTCCCAAGTGTTACTGTAGCCTCCACAGAGAAGATGAAGGGAACAAGAACCAACTGAGAAGCCATGGGGCTGCGTTCAGATAAGATAATTAGGTCTATGGTGTATATAACCAGGACTGTGCAGAAGAAGGCCCAGAAGTGTCTGATTATCTCTGCTACAGGAAACATGTTTGTTAGCATGTGGCCAACACAAACCACATGCTTAGCACAAAAAGAATGAATTTAAGCTAAAACTGGGCCAAAAGACCTGTCACGCCTTAGATGATTTACTGTATTATTTCAGTACCATTTCATTGCAGTCCATCCATCCATCCATTCATCCATCGTGATATTTGGACACACTTTTGCGAGGCAGTTTTAATGTCCACCTCACAATGGACAAACTGCACTTGAGCAGTCAAGCTAGGTCAAATTTAACACTACGAAAATGTATCCAAAAGTTTGTTTTTAACAAGGATGAAAATTCGCATTTGTACATTGGTGAGCGCTCAGCGTGAGGTAATGATCCATAACCCGTCTCACTGTGGAAGGTTTGCTATCAAGGAGTGTCAAAACAAGTAGCAAAAACACAGCTGAAACACCTTAATTAGTCAAGAGGATGGATTAATTAGGATATTAGAATGCAAACAAAAAAAATCGGAAATTCAGAGTGCTGTTGGAAATTGTTAGTTTTTCAAAGCAGCACACTTTCAAGAGCAGCCCTAGCTAATTGTAGCTACTGTGGACCAACGGGTGAACAACCTAAATAATGAGAAGGGAAGAGTGAGCAGCTAACGTTAGCTAGTAGCCTGCATTTTAAACTAATTAGCTACATTTTGTATTATAGTACATAACAATAGGAAACTGCATCTTGTATCCATTTTCTTTAGTAATTCATAAAGATAGCGTACACTCTACTATGTTGCACAGCCATGCTCTCATTTTAATGTAGAGTGTCGGACTGAATTTAAGAACCCACAAGACCCAATTCTCCTGTTTTCTTCACGGATCCAGTCTTGATGTAGCCTAATATAGCCACTCCAAACGAGAAATCACAGAGAATAAATGTACTTAAATATCCAATAATAGTAAAAACAACAGCAACTACTGCTACTATTATTTTAATATAGGACTGGCTAATACAGTATTTTTAAAACCCATCTTGGCTGTGTGGCACCATGTTTTCTTATAGTGTGCGAACACTCATTCACTACCAGTACAATAGAGAATAAGGGGAAGTGACCAAATATGGGAAAAATGATTGGTCGAGTATGTATCTAATTAGTAAGTGATTAATTTACTACTCATTTCCATCTCTACCTTAATTGCCCACAGTCACAAACACATAATTTGTTATGAGTGTTCTATAGGGAAACAGACTCCATGACGCAATCTAACGTGATTGCTGCTTCTTTTCTCCAATTTTCTGCTTTCATTGCTTGTAAAACTATGAAAAATCAAACTATAATTACATATTAATGTATTCGCTTTTAATGTAATTTCCATTTAACCTTAATGTTGAATTCTGTGAGACCTTCAAAGCTACGAGTTGCTCTTTAAATAAAAAACTTAACAAAGCTTTAAATAGTGATGACATCTCAACAGGGGGCGCCACGCGGCCATTACAGATGGTGGATCAGTATCCATTTCACTTCTCAGTGTCTGGCCTGATGTGGCGTTGATATAGTGATAGGGGTGTGTCTCAGTCAGGACCTCCCAAGAGGAGGGTGGACATCTGCTCCCTCTGAGGTCCTGTCACATGAAATTACAGACTTAATCAAGTCCTCTCCATCTCCTTCGCCCTTCTCCACCTCCCTCTCTATGTGACTTTCTCTCTTTCTTCCCCTCTCCTCCACCCCTTCCTTCCGTCTGTTCCCTCTTCCTCTGCACTCTCGTCTCCTATACATCACATACATTTTTACTCCTCGCTCTTTTCTCCTTGACTTTCCTTTTTAGCCTCTCTCACCACCCCCGCCCCCTCATCACACCTCCCCCCTCTCGTCTCCTCTCCTCTCCTCCCCTGCCTCTAGGTCATAAGGAGCGGATCCAGCCTCCTGTTCCCGAGTCTTACTTAAACTTCAGTTATGTCAGCCGGCCTGCAGCAGTGCTGTACCAAAGCCCCAGGGATCCAGTGACCTTAGAAGCGCGCGGGGAAAAAATGCAAGATACACTGTAGTGTAAATGGCCAAAGTACATCAGATATAAGAAGGAAAGGCAGGGAGGGATATCACTTGAATTGGACTCTGTGGTTTGGCTTGTTGACTCAAACAAATAATTGGAAATTATTGCTGTAGCCTGCTGCTGCAGATATGCAGTTTCCCTTGGTATGAATCGCCTTTTGTTATAATTTTGCTCCTGAAGGGGATTTCAGACACAATACGATATTTTTAATTCAACAAATTCATTTACTTGAGTGTTTTTGTCGTGCGTCTTTATTTTCACACGCTGACTGAAGTCTGTTTATTCAAGTTGTCACGCAAATAGTTATCTCAGGCCTTGATTGTTGCTTCAGGCGTGGCCACTTCAAAGACTCCTTGGAAAAGTGTAATTCTGGGAAAACAGCATGGTGCCCCTTGTGAGTCAGGGCTGCATGCACATCTGGCCATCATGTAATCAAGCAATTAATGGAAAAAGCAGCGCGTCTCTGCGCCGT
This sequence comes from Pagrus pagrus, assembly GCF_965226575.1. Taxonomy (NCBI): domain Eukaryota; kingdom Metazoa; phylum Chordata; class Actinopteri; order Spariformes; family Sparidae; genus Pagrus; species Pagrus pagrus. Next base: position 24,219,746 of record NC_140200.1, on the reverse strand, counting down.
GTGGTGTAAGATTGGAAATAATTCAACCTCTAAAATAACGCTAGAAAAACCCACCGCACAGCACAAGAGAGGAGCGCATGCCAGGCACGATGTACCGCAGGAAAACAAATGGTATTGGTGGCGACACATTTTAGCGGTTTGATCAGCTGTTTTCTCTTGTGATCAAAAACGTTTATCTGAAGCTCAATTCTGAGGCTGTTCTGTAAATGTTTTTTATTAATAAAAAATCCCATCACTGCCCATTCTGAGTACGGATACGGGTAACAGATACAGATAATGGCAAGGTGTACTCACTCATCCCTACTCCATACAATGTTACTGACCATATCCAATCAAGAAGGAAGAACCTGATCTAGGATCTGAGCTTAAGGTTAGCAGTCAGCAACATCCTCCTTCCATAGAGGAAGTTACCCTCTGGTCACTGCCAGAGTTTGGTATTGTGTGACAGAAATATTCTGATTGAATATTTAAAATAAAAATATAAATTATGGTTACCAATCTATCTGTATCTACATACACAGTCTGTGAGGGTAGCCAGCGCAGTGTGCACCGACTCGCTGTGGAATCTGCTTGCATGTGTGTTTTGTTGACATCTGACCAGTCCTGTTGTTTTCCTTTGGAGATGCATCTTTCCCTCCATTTGTGCCTCCTACAGCAAATTCACCACTGTTTGCATCCACTCACGTCTTTGTATTGACTTTGTTATGAGAGAAAAGAAGTTCTGGTTCTTGTGGTATACTGCGTGCGTTTTCCTCTCGCCCCATGTTTACAGTCTGTATCTGCACAGTCACTATGTTATACAAGCAAAAACAAAAACTCCATAAAAGGTTTCAGATTTTGCAATGAAAAGTCACAATAACGCTTTTTGGTTTCCACTGAATAATAGATGGAAACAAATACACTGAACATGAAATAAACTGGCAAAAGACAAATAAAGCCTCACCATCCATGGGTGGATTGGTACCCTATAAACCTCTCTTTCACTATGATATTCAGTCTGACTCAGGGCTGGATTTTTCCCAGAAAAACAAAAGTTGAATTACGGCACAAAGGAAGCATGTCTGGCAATACAAAACCAAAACAGGAAGAGGCATCATTTTCCCTGGTCAATATCCTCAGGTTACACTGGAATGATGGAAACAACCCCCCAAAGAACCCTGCTGATAGACGAGGCTAAGAAGGTGAAGGAGAGTGATAGAAACCAAGGTCAAACAAGCGTGAAGGGACATGCATTCACTGGGTGGAGAGCAATGGTGTGTTAAAAAAATCTGTTCCCCCGCTGATATGTGCTACCCCTTACCACCGGGACGGTTTAAAACCATCCGTCTTTCTGCTAGATCAGTAAGTGACAAAACCTGGTTACAACGGGATGTTTTACTCTGCCTCTCATAGCACCGGGTTCAGGATTTCTGCTGCTAGCCGTTACCATATTGCCAACGCTGGTTTAGTCATAGTGGCGCCAACAGTAACGCTACAGGGAAATGGACAGAGAGCAGTGACACAACTAAAATATGACTTCAAACATGATATAAATACATTTCTATCAGACCCTGTAATGAATTCTAACAGTGCTTTCCATCCAGAACTCTGGGATTATGATGTGTGTTAGCCTTGTGTTGCTCCTCATGATTGATAAACACTGTAATGGAGTTTATTATTAAATCCACGTCACTGAGCATAACATCACCTGAAGCTCAGTGAAATAATGAAAAACCTTGCCAGACAACAGAATGTGTCCTCCATGCAAAAATCACAGAGAAAAAAAAAACTCCTGGCAAAAGAATGTCCTGCACACATGGACACACACAACACAATGAAGTGCCGGCAAACCCCCGGAGGAAAAGCCCATCACAATTCAGCTAATCCCTTCCTCAATCAACCCAATGTCAGTGTCAACCCCTGATAAGCCCCATAACCAACCACTGCACACACACACACACACATGAAAAAAACACAGAGTGAATCCCACTCACCCATGGCAAAGAATGGGATCCCCAGCAGTGTGGAGTTGAACTTCCCGTCTGATATAAAGAAGATCCCTGCGGCAGTCACGTTGGCGATGCAGATGGTCAGCACCCCCAGGAGGCCCAGGAACGGCTTCCCCCTCAGGCAGTCCCGCATGGAGCTGGAGATGGTGGCGGCCAGGAGCACCAGCACCAGGCTGACCAACACCTCCCCCTTGGCCAGCACGCCCGTCTGGTGGAAGTCACGCCACAGGCTGAAGGAGGTGAGCGACTGGATGTGGAGCTGGTCGGTCGCGTGGGGCGCCTCTGCCGTGGACAGCCGGCTGACCAGGGCGCAGAACTCGTTCTCCCAGCGCTCGGCAATGACGTCCTGCACCACGGGTCCGTGGTTGCGGAGGTAGTAGGTGATCTGGACAGCGCGGGCGAACTTGACCTGCTGGTCACGGCTGTTGGGCGAGAAGGACACGCCACCCAGCTGGTGGCCGATGAAGGACACACGGCCATCCTGTAGGGGATTTAGAAATATCTCACATTAGCTCTGATGAAATATAAAATTTTTCAGAAAAATACACCATTAAATGAGTGCTCCAGTGCTCCTGGCCACACCCCAATAACTTGAAATCAGCAGACGCAAACACTTTTGTGTGATCGGCGCCTCCGGCTGTTCAACACAGCAGAAAGTTCCAGCCCACAGAGAACAGTGCAGCAACAGTTTTCTGCCCTATTTGCTTTCATTGTTGATTTACCGTTGACATGAACTCACCTTACAGCTGCGGACAGTCATGCTGTGAAGGTTGATGTGCTGCTCCATTGTAATGACTAAATTAATTTGATTTTACAGCACATGCGCAATGTTACAGTGACACGAGTTTGGAGATAATGTAATTGTGCAAGCAGAATTGGGCAGAGCAGTGAAGAGTTCAGTGAGGCAGCCGGGACAATGAAAAATGTATGTCAGTCTGTCAGGAAGAAATGCATAACTGCTGGGACAACCTTTCTCATATTTAAGCTGAAATGTTGCCAAGGCAGCACTGCAGATGTACATTATGCCACAAGTTACAACATTTCATATTTTGAACTAGTCTGTGAGCAGCAGGAAAAGGACTACAACGACCAGAGGATTGCACAAACTGAAACATTAAAAGTGTTTCTTGTAAATTAGCTGCTGCTCGTTACCCAGAGGTCTCTGAATGGATGTTTCAAAGCCTGGAGTAAGGATTACTGTGTGCCTCCAGCTATATGTTAGTAAGCTCCATTTAGGAAAGAGGTGAACAGCACTAATACCTATCCGATCATTTTATTAAGTCAATTGTTGTCGTTTCTACATTTTAAAAGCAAGTGAACCCTATGAAAGCACATAGGTACACAATTACAACAAACTGTGAGGTTAAAGCGAAACATACTGTATTCTTGGATTTTAGGTAGCTTAAAGGAGCAATAAGCGGAAATGCATTATTTAAGACTGAAGGAATTAAAAAATCGCTACATGGAGAACGAGAGGTGTAATTTCATCTGGAGTATAGGATGACGTCACACACCCGCTCTCTGTGTTGATCTCCAGCCTCATGTTTACAAGCCGGTCCGGCCGCGCGTTCATGTGCGTTCATGTGAAACTCCGCCTCCTCCCTCCCTATCAAACGCGACAGCCAGTGAGTAGTGACAGCGGCAGCGGCAGCATTTTCGAACTGCAATGGCAGACAGCGGAACAAAACCTTCCAATGAAGACGAGCAGGAGCAGACTAAAAAAAAAAAACGGTCATTGGCAAAGAAATTGTCCGATAAAGAAAGGGATAAAACCAGAATTAACATTGGCCTGGCGTTTCCGAGGTGGAGGGAGCTACGAGAGCTAAAGGGGCTACAGTCGGACTCGGAGCTGGCTCTTCTTCTTCTTGACAGGCAAGTAACACCATAAAGTCAAATGTCTGTTTTATTGTCTGTGTTGCAGTAACTTTACACACTTGTCGCTATATTGCATGAGTATGTAGCATGGGTTAATGTCCGGAGCTGGAGTTGTTACCAGCTCGGTCCTCAGCAATGGGTCAGGCGTTACGGTTGTGTTTGGTGAGTAGCCCGACAGGCAGCTAACATTTCAATTAGCACTGTAAAATTTTGCCTGGCGGACAACCTGGGGGGCTCACGGGCTGTCACACCAGGCTGAAACATCGGTCTCACTCACGGAGAAGAGTAGGAACGTTAGCATTAGCTCCCGGTGCTAGCACTAGCCAGGATCCGGCCATGGCTCTAGCCCAATCAGCCGATAGCAGTCAGCTGCGATCGGCAACTGGAGCAACTCACAGCTATGCAGTGCTTCTACCAGCTCTAACAACTTGATCACTGAACCTCAAATCCAGCTGGGGGTTTGCTAAAAAGTCGTTGCTAAGAAGGAAATATTGTCATTGTCATTTGTCATTGTCGAGCAGAGGCAGAGGGAGGTGTGGCTAATGTTTTGGTCTACAGGCAGTGCTCAACAGCAAACCTAGCGGTGAAATGATTTCGCTTTTTGCTCCTTTAAGTTAAGTCTCCTTCTAAAACAGGTCTGTATCAATAACACTGATATGCCCATATTGTTTTAGTGCTTGGTGGTGCTCGCAAACGATTTCATAGTTAGCACGTTTCTACCATTTCCAAAGGTGTCTAGCCAGCTTTTCTGCAGCTTAGGTAAACTCTTTATCATGTGCTGTCATATCTGCTTAGCTGCTGACAGTGTAGCAACCCTCATATCCACTATCTGGTTTCCCTGACAATTTATTAGCAACAGTACACAGCTAACTGTGGGCCACAGCCACCAAATCCTGTTGCACACTAGCAGGGAAAAAACAGATGTTCACTATAACTCTCTGACAATCACAGCTAGCCTATGCTATCTCACAAACACAGCATACAATACTAGTTATGAGTTATTGGTTATGTTACTCCCATGCTTTGAATTGTAGGCTGACATTGGGCTAACATTACTTATGTAGGAGGTATGTCGGAGGGGGGCAGAGATCATCTGAGAGTGATAATAAAAACTCAGAGTATTTTTTAAACAGACATCTCTGGGCTCATGTTGGACCTTATGAACTCGCTGGGAAGCACGAACTGGATGAGACCCATGAGTGTGACTTCTGCCTCACAACAATTACTAATCACGTTAGCCATTTTCACCTGGAGCAAACATCTGCAGCCATGAATAATAACTGTTACAGCAAGCCCAGCTAATCAGGGTTAGGGGTTAACTTCTCCGTCCAACTCTGAGAGGTGTGTGCAGCAGAGTCAATAGATGCCTCATCTTGAAGCTGCCATGTGAAAACAGTATTATTGTAGATGACAACAAACGTGTTAGGCACTGCAGATGGATAAATTGTTGTTTTTGTAATGTTTATGTACTGAGGCATGGATTTTGTAAAGATGCAGCTTTTATTTTGTAGATTGCTGTAGTCTGATTATTGGAAGGGCTTTCTGAATAAAGGGGGAATTTAAATGATGAAAAAGTAGCCGTGTGCAGTTACATAGATCACTGAGGACGCCATACGCTGAGATGCATCAAGATACATCGAGAATCGTTTTGTATTCAAATCGTTGACAGCTGAATCGTGATCGAATCGTGTGGCCAGTGAAGATTCACACCTCGAGCTCTGCCCAGAGGACTTGTGTCCACACTGCCAGCATTAGAGCATTAGAACTACTTTTTCATTAGTAGTGAGTTGAAACGTAACACAGCTAATCATCACAAATGCATGTATAGGCCGACATCAGTCCATATTTACAACAGCAGTCAATCCCAGTCCTAAAAAATAGAGACGCTTAATTAAGAAAAATACCAATTCTTGCTGTTGCTCTGCAGATAGTTAGTTCACATACTGAACACGTCTAACCAAGACGAGCACAAATGACCGAGGTAAAGATACGGTCCGTTTCCTGAATATTATAAAGATTAATGCAATCATGCACATATATCATATGCTTCTTCACTAGGTCTGATTGTACAATATTTTAAAACATTGGCATGATGAATACCTCCCGCAGTGCATTTAATTAGGAAAGCAGGCACACCCACACAACACTGTGATGTGAATTACAATTCCTGCATGACACTGGTTTGTTGTTGCAACCAGAACAATGTCAACGTTAATTTGCAGCTTATTGTAGATATGATTTATCTTGTTATGAACACAATAATCCTGCACAATCAAACAGCCACAATATGCTGTTTCACAGTGGGGAGCGTGATATAAATCTCTTGCTTCTAGATAAATAAATCCCCCTGATTGTTCGGTTCAATTTCTGTAAACAATTTACTGCAGTGAGAAAAAAAAAGGTGAGTTATTCTGCGAAGGCATTATGTGGACAAATGGATAAATTACTGGTGGTGGACTGCACCTTGAAATCACATAATTGATAACATTCATAGGTCAACAGCCCGGTTTCCTGTTAGACTCAGACATTTTATCACCGGCTATCTCCAATATACCAATCTATTAGGCAGGATCTGCACATTATTTTGGCGCTACATTATTATTCTCAAAACACTCCCACTCAGTGCTTCAGATTTGTCATTTCATGACAGTGTACAAGTGTGTTTATGTAATGTAATCACTCAGTAATTGCTAAGGGAACTCAGAGAGCTTTAGCTCTAATTTCACTTGTGTAATTGCACAAAGCTCAAATCAATCTACCGGTCTGACTTTCCGAATTCACCAAAGCATTTCAAATGAATCTCAATAGTCACAACTTATCTGTAAACTTCTGTATCCCATACTGAGCCAATACATGCTTAGACTGCGCAGTGATCAATCGATGCTTTCAAGGTCTCTCCTCGTGAATAATGAGACACAATCAGGGCAACAATTCCTGTATCACCTGCAAAACGTCAGCTCAGTGGAGTTTCTGAAAATGCTCGAGCTTTGTTTTCTATTCTTGTTTTTGGCACCCTTTAGCAAAGAGAAAATATAGTTGTCAGTGTGTGTGTGTGTGTGTAAGAGAGGAAGAGGAAGAATCAGAGTAGGTGGGGGATGGGGCCCCACACAACAGGAAAATGCGTGTGTATGTGTGGTATCTGTGAGAAGTTGAGTGACATGTGAAAAGGGGGGAAGTGACACCTCGAGCTTCTTGAGAGGAGATGGAGGTGACTAGTGGAGGAGGTGCAGGAGGAAGCTTCCAGGTTTTTCTGAACACATTTTAACAGAGAAAACATTCAAGGATGTTATAATGCTGTTACCTAGTTCGAAGGCAACCTAATAAATAATTCATAGTGTGAAAATCCTTTGGTTAAAGGTGTATTCCACACATTTCATATGTCAGAGTATAATGTCGCCTGTGGCTGTGGTGGAGTGTGATAATTAACTACATTACGAACAGTGTTACAAACTGGGAAAGGTGTGGAGGTTTACCAGGGAAGATTTGTTGAAATATGCTATAGAGTTGCACTATGGGAATTGGAGGATCCAGTGTATGTGGAGCTTGATCCATACTCGGGACTACAGAACAATCGTACTCTTGTCGTTTTACATGATACATAATGCCAACAACTGTTTGGCAGTATGTCTCATGTAAAATGACATTTTTTCAATTTGAAATTTGCAATCAGAGCGTGACGCCCTGATTCAGTTAAATTCAGATTTCTATTGATTTCATCGTATCGCTCTGAAAGTGAACCCAAATATACCTTTCACCACTGTCGTCATCACTCCTGTGGAGTCCTCTGGAGTTGCAACAATTTTTAAAACAACATATTTATCGTCATTGTCATTGTTACTGTTATTGTTCTTGCTGTGGATGTCCCTTTAAAGATGGATTTTTCCTTTTTTCACATTATCGGTTGCTACAATCATTCCTCCTGTTCATGCAGGCAGCAAAGACCTCCTCCTGTTTCAGTGTAAGCGATGGGGGACAAAATCCACACTCATTCTGTGCAAACGTTACAATCCAAATTTGGTTGAAGCTGAGAAGATGAATCGATAGGTGCATTCAAAAGCTAGTCTTTCTTTGATGAATTTCTGCCTTCTTGCCTCCACAGACAGGAGGCTGCAACACAAAGTGAAAATGTGTTCATAAAAAGACTGTAACCTTGAGTGGATATCTTCGAGACTGCTGTAGCACCGGATTAATTTCTGCTGAATTTAACAGTCACAACCAAAACCCTTCAAAACAAACTGAAAAATATGAATCCTTTGTTCTGTACGGGACTGAAGCATAGATTTAAAGAGCACATGTAACTACTGTAGCCATATCACAGGCTACGCTGAGATGCACCTATACTCAATAATGTAACTAAACGCTGGGACGATGGAGATGCCACATGGGGACTGCAAGAACTGTGATTGGTCAGCATGAGCTGCTTGAGTCTTCACCCTAGAGACAACTGAAAGTGAAGACAGCTTGGTTCAGGTCTCTTCAGTGAAAAATATCTTGCAAAGCCATCTTAAAACAATAACCACTCTCAATTAATGAAAGAAGTGAAACACCACGACTGCACGGGAGTGGGGCTGGCAATGTTTCGATGTGTCTTTATTGTGATATGAGACTTTATATCACCTTAGATTTTGGACTGCTATATCATGATATAACATATTTTTTCACAGTAAATATTTTGCCTATCCCTACAATATTGTTGCAATATTGATATTGACCTTTTTTGTCAAAAATACTGTAATATTTGATTTTGTTTTATGAAGCGCTCTTGTATCGAGCCCAGCTCCACATGGAAGGAGATTCCTTTCAGTCACGAGTCAAGGAAAAATAGAAGTTACCTGGATGTAACTTGACTGTGGTAAATATAATCGAAGCAGGACAAAACCCAGTCAGGTTATTTTATTTACAAAATGCTGTTGTCCAACTCATTGATTCCAAGCAAATTGTTAATATTTAAAAAAACAATTTCATGTTGCGATTCTTGATGAAGGGCAGTGTCGGGAGACATTTGAGGATTGTATTGACTGTTTTTTTTATTGCCATGTACCCGAACGCACCCTAGGGCGAGCCAGTTATTGACACACACACATAGCTAACCCCATCAGCCAGTTCCTGTGCCTCGTCTGTTCTCCCATCCTCCAGTCGCAGCCCCCCTCCTGCAGCTGTCACAGACCTCCTCCTGCATATCAGCTATTTTCCTGCTTTCTCGCCACAGCCTCTCTCACCTCCAATTTTATGATTTATTAAAGAGAATGGGGGGGTGTAAAACAAACGCTGACCTTAGCTTGACATTGCCATGCAGCATACAACCCAAACTGCCCAATAACTTAATTCAAGCACTCAATTTCACAGACCGCTCATGAATGGAACAAGAAGCTTGATCTTGTCAAACACAATATTATTAGTGTGAGAATAATGTGATGAAGAAATAGCACACCTCTGCCTTTCAGAGGTTTTATATATGGAAGCCCAGAGAAGGCAGACTTGCTCTTTTATAAGGTCCCTCATCATCACAAGCAGACAACACAGTTATCTCATTACCTCGACGTATCAAAATGGTATCTCAAGATAATGGCTTGAAACAATATGTTCTGATCAAGACAAATCTCAATCTTAATCACAACCATGTGAAATGACAAACCATTTAGTGCCTGTTATCTTAAATATGATATAATCTGCAGATATCAAACACACACAGCCTGTAATGTATACATCTCCTTATCTATTTTCTTTGTGTTTAAAATAGGTCAGATGTTGTGTAATTGAGATTTAAAGTCAGGACCAGAAACCAATATGCTAAAGGTGGACAAGATGATTCGTACACCCTACCACCCAATCAGACCTCCTCCCAATGAGGTTTCTCAGCGCTACAATACCACCACAATCAGCCTACCTCAACAGTATATTACAAATTATAACCTAATTAGATGATGGTCTTGCAAAAAAGAAAAGGCCTCACCTACTCACTCATCATTGTCTCTGCTGCCATCTTAATGGGAAGAAAGAAGACATCAGTGTAGCAATGTCTGTTCTGGGTTGCGTTCACACCAGCCTTGTTTAGTCCAGTTAAACCGAACTGTGGACCGTTTGCCCCATAACAGAAGGGTGTTGTGGCCACGTAAGTTTTGTTTACAGATTTTGGACCGTTTGAGTTTGGCCTTTGTGAACGCAAACCGGACCGACTCAAAATTGAAACGATGTATCATCACCGCGTTGGTTCGGATCAAAAAACGGACCTTTCACGGACCTTTAGGTGTGAACCCGACCTCAGTCTCGCATAGAGGTCAACGGCTGATCATTTTTTACATAAATCGTAATACCAGCGTAAATATATATAACATTTGGTTACATTGCTGAAAACTAACATCATAGCAACACAGCCAATTCAAATGATAATGTCTGACTTTGAATACAAGTTGATTTAAGATTAAACACAACACATCTACCCTGCTCACTACAGGGCTTTGGAGTCGCTCAGTCACATTCAGTTTGTGAAAAATGTTAAACATGATATTTAACCAAGTCTACTCGGACCACACTTTGAGGATGTCTTAGACAGAAGTCCTTACTGACTAGAGCCTGACTGGCCAATATTGGTTAACAGAAGTATATTAGTATCAGGCTATCAGTATACTATATGTAGAAATGCTTGCTGCACAGAATTTACCTTGCAAGGTAACTGGATTTTTGAAGTCTTGTAATCATTTGATCACACAAATCCATATTGCCAGGCTTAAAGGATAAGTACCGTTTTTTACAACCTGGACCTTATTTCTGGCAAAAGATATGGTCATTTACTCACCCAGATAACTTTGGTGTCATTCGGCGTCGTTCGGACGAAATTAGATCCAGTGTAGCGGCGATATATCCATATAATGGGAGTAACGGGGCATCGACACACAGCCTCTATATAACACATTATCTGCCACGAAACTAGTTCATTTCATCAATATTTTGTTACGATATGCTAGCGCTATTAGCCTCTGAGTCCGGGCTCGTCTATTGTCAACATCCGGGGTCTGTAGGCTGATCTACTACCTCTGACCTGGAAGATGTCGTCTCTGAGCTGCGCGCGCACCCGCGACAGCGCGCCTTGTTTACCTGTAGCTGCTGCTGCTAGTTTGACCCCGGATGTTGATAACGGACGAGCCCGGACTCAGAGGCTAATAGCGCTAGCATATCGTAACAAAATATTGATGAAATTAACTAGTTTCGTGGCAGATAATGCGTTATATAGAGGCTGTGTGTCGCTGCCCCGTCTCTCCCATTATATGGATATATCGCCGCTACACTGGATCTAATTTCGTCCGAACGACGCCAAATGACACCAAAGTTATCTGGGTGAGTAAATGACCATATCTTTTGCCAGAAATAAGGTCCAGGTTGTAAAAAACGGTACTTATCCTTTAAAGCTATGGGCTTGAGTCCAAAAGACAGTGGTTCGGACTGATCAGTGTCCTATGGCATTACTTGTGATGACCTGAGAGAGAAGCAACCCTTTAAGAGGTTAGCAGAGATGTTGCTTGTATCAGTTTCACAGCACTGAAGGCTTTTCTCCATGGATCAATGTTTCTGCTTTTGTCTTGACTGCTTCAGACAAGAGCTCGATTTACCATCATATGGTTTGTTGACTTAGTTGGTTACAAATAGCCAGTGACAGACAGATGGCTCGTCCAATCACCTGCCAAATATTTTTTGAAATTGCCTACCCTAATCTAAACAGTTTCTATGGAGGACTTCCCAGATTGTTCTGTGGAACAAACCACGCTAGTACAGAATACAGCTGCAACGACTATTCGATTAATAGTTTTCATAATCAATCAACCATTTGAGTTACATTTATACAAACATACTTTAAAACATAACTTTCTCTGGTTATAGCCTCTCCATTGCCATGTTCCTGTTTTGTGATTATGTGATTTCCTGTTTTAACTTTGCTTTTGGTTTGTACTTTGTTTTAGCTTTTGTGTTGCTACTTTGTATTTTTGGACTTTTCACTGCTTGTTTTTTTTTATTACATTACTTTTGGATTTTCAACCATTTATTAAAGCTCGGTTCTTCTTCTCAATCCTGCCCGCCTCGTGAGTGTCCTGCATTTGGATCCTCACCTTTTTGCCACAACCTGACATGACCTGTTTAATATAATTTAAAACTAAATATGTTTGGGTTTTGGGAGCTGACTGAACCAAACAAGTAATTTACTTTACTCTAAATGAATCAATTATATGGGGAAAAAAATCAACATCATTAGTACAGTAGATAATAAAAATAATTTTTAGTTGCCACCCTTGTACAGAAATTGCAAAGAGTTTTATTTGATTAATATGTCTCGTTCATTAAACAAGACACAACAAGAGTCTGAAACCATGCCAGCATTTCTTGCTGAATGGAACGTTTGTGCATGTATTGGTCATACACCTAAGTATCGGAGAAAGTGAGAACTGAACCTGATGGTGCTACAGGGAAAGTCCCCGAAGTGATTGCAGACCTAATTACATAATCCATCATATAGTTGAGATATTTCAGTCTGAGCCAAAGTGTTTGACCGACTGTCCAACTAACACTGCCAGCCCTGGAGCCCTTCTGTTGGCATCGTTAATCAGTAAACCTCAGGTTTCTTATTTAAAATGTTTATTTGTGGTGTGCTTATGGTTGACACATCATTATTACCTATCAGCCCTAACCCTAAACCTAATACTTACGGGACAGAATGCCTGTCAGGAAAATGTTGTCAGAATGCAAATCTGTAACCAAAGCAGAAAAAAGATACGTTCAACCTTGGCACTTCTGAGCTTCCGTACTCAACTACAACACATGTCCACTGTACAACAGAAGTCCACATTTGTATGACTGTGCCCTGACTGTCAGTAAGGGAAAAACTCTATTAATTTTACATATAAATATTTGGGCTATTGGCTATCAGCAGATAATGACATTCCCACATAGCCATATGTTCAATCTGTTGCCGTACCAACTTTGGCACTTCGTCCAGCAATCAACAAGCTCTAATTAACCATCGGACATCAGGTGGCTCCCGGTGGCATGAATGCAGGATTAAGCAACAATACAAGAGCTGGCAGCTATTTTTTTTAATTTTTCAAGAATCTCATTTTTAATTTGAATTGTGTTTGTTTAAATCGATAGCCATTTCTATATTGTATAATGTAGTTATACTTAACATGTTGGAACTGTCCCTATTGCTCATCTAACCCTATTTGCTGTAGGCTTTTCTTTTCCATCATAAACCTTGATGTATTTTTATCCTTATAACAACTGACAGTTTTAAATATATTACACAACTGACAATACAGCAGACAGAGCAAAACAAAGAATATATATTTTAAGCACTTTCTCCGGGGAATAGAGCTAAAGTTCAGCTCAGCAAAAAGTAGGACTTTTTTTTTTTTTTTTTTACAAAGTCTACGTCTGTATAACAAGCACAGAAATAAACCCCGGCAGTGACATCAAAGAGGAGGATGAGGCATAAGAAGTCAGGCAAATGAATTAGCCGAGACAGCTCGTCAAACAGGCAGACGGAGAGAGGAAGGATTCTGGAACATGGAGGGTGCAGAGTGCCTGATACAGAGTGAGGATAACTGGAGAGGAAGGAGGTCACACCAACCTTCAAGAACAGAGGAACTGTAATTCATGTTGGAGACGAGTTAATGATAATGTGTCAGCACGTGCACATACATCAGGGCTTAAAGGGTGAGTTCAACCAAATTACAGAAAGAAAAAAAAAAGACTTGTATGATTATTAGAGCTATTGGATTATTATATGATGATGACGAGGGCATTTCAATTTTACATCAAAATTGCAAATGTTAATTGGTTCTAGCATTTTTTCAATCGTAAGGACTTTGTAAGCCAAACACTTTGGTTTTTTGAGGGCGCACTCAGGAGACACCACCTTGGGTTTTAAGTAACTGTGGTGGATTGTCAGAATAATTAGTCAAACATTTACATTACTCGTTAGTCGATAAGCTAATTTCCCAATTAATCAACTGAGCGTAAGAAAATGGGAATCCCATTTTCCAACACAATTTCCTGTAGCTTAAGGTCTTCAGCTAACTTTATCCCCCCCAAAAAGTGTGGGTCTAAAAACCCAAAGATATTCAGCTAATTATGATGAAACACAGGGAAGAACAGCAGACTCTCCCTATATTTGGCATGTTTTTGCTTCAAAAATGATTAAAACTATCTGCGGCACTCGACAGCAGTTTGTCCTTTCAATAACAGTGTCCCAGGGTAAGTCACGGACTTCACTGTCAGCAGCTCTCACTGGATCTACTACTTGTGTCACATCAAAGATTGAACTTTATATTAGTCTGAGTGTTATGACACAGTAAAGCAACAGACCTTTTTAACAGCAGACATTTTGACATGTTATAGCACAGCAGCACAGGTGAACTGAATGGCATTAAAGGAGCACTCTGTAGTTTTGTTGAACTCTAACCCTAACCCTTTCTTTGTTTTCATGACTGAATAAACTGAATAAACAAACTGACATTAAAGGACAACACAATTTATACTGTTTTCCTGTGTTTATATGTGGCGGACTCTGCCACCTTTCTAGCTTCAAACAGTGTTCTGGGAACTTATTTCCCTCTGAGAACAGCTTCTGTATTCACTTATGGAAAAAATACATATTTCTGAGTTTGTTATTACCTCATTAATATTGTAAATATTCAAATTCTGAGTTTGAAACTACATGGTGCCCCTTTAGCCTTACATTTTGTTAGGAAATAAATTTTTCGATTTAGAGGACACACATCTGATAAGTAACCTAACCTCATCTCCCTGTCGTTCTTTAGTTTGGAATCTGTAGCATTTACAGACACCTGATTTATCTTGTTTTAGTGCGGGATACAATGTGCAAGCTGAGCCTTCAGCCATGGGGACAGGCTTGAGAAATCCCAAATAATCAAGAAACCAATATAGTTTTTTCAAGTCATTGATGTGGGGATATTCATAATTATCTTGATTAATGATGTTCCTGATGATGTAAATTCACCACGATCAACATATGTGAGTGTTTTTGTATCTGCAATAAAATATTCTATCATTCCATCCATATACATAACTCACTTGCATCACCGCTTACCATGCATATTGAATCTTATATTTCATTTGGGTGTGTTTTGCGGCACGAATGTGTTTGTCAATTGACAGCTTTTGTATTCCGCCCCCGCTTTCATGCAGAACAGGGAGGCGCCTGGCATGATCATTAGCAGCATTTTGTCTTTGTAAACCTGAGACGTTCATGTCTTGTCTGCCTCTTTACAACCTAAAAGAAAGGGAACTGAGTTTGGTGGCGAACATGTACGACTCAACGTTTTGCACGGGGGACTGGTCAAACTTGAGGGAAACTACAATGATTGGTCAAATTGGTGGAAAAGTTGTGAGGACTGAGCATCTCTGAATTTACGAATTTGCGAATTTGAATTTGCGTTAACTGGCATTTCCTGGAGGGGCTGGCTAAGAAACACAGCAGAGTTTTTAACTGTGTGACACTGCTTTGTCAGCCAAATTTGAAGAGACATGCTTTCCACTGGACAGCAATGGTATAAAAAGTAAAGGTATACTTATCGTCTTCTTTTAAATCACAAGGTTTTAAAAAATGGAGTCCTGCTACATCTGTTTTGAAAAATGCAGTGTTGATGATGGGGAGCTTGGAGAATAGCAGCTCTGTAGTCTGGTGGTACAGCAGCAGATACTTGTGTATCTGTTGTCAGATGGCAGCAGGGTGAACAGACTGTGGCTGGGTGGGTGTTGTCTTTTAGTATCTTTGGGCTCTGTGCAGACATCTCACTTCACTGATGTCTCTGTACAGTAGAGCCGATAACATTGTTTGATATAATAATACAGTGATATACTGCATTGAACTGGAATAACCGGGCTTATTATGGACAAAGACCTGCATAAATCACAACCCATATTTGACTCCCACAAGAACACACGTGTGTCCGTGTCCTTTAACCTGAATATTGGGATCCAAACAGTCTGCAGCAGGACGATGAATGGCCTCACTGCTCCACTCCACACACAGACACCGATGCTGCTGGGACGGCTCACACTGCTCTCAAAGAGAGCTGGAGAGCAGGTTTAGGATACACTGATGCTATGTGTCAGTTTGAGCCCACGTCAGGAGAAGGCAGCGTACAGTGGTGTGTGCTCTGGTTGTTATAGAGACTTCTGCCCGTGTATTTTCAAACCTGCAGTGCTGTGAACACCTCAAGGCCACAAAATAGAGAATGAAGCACTCGTCACGCATCAAGTTCACACGTAACCTTGCACTGTGTTTGTCGTGACGGTTTGACAATGATGACACCTGGTGCAAATAATTGCAAATCATGCATGTGTGCAACAGCTTTTCAGTATAAAAGCCTGATCAGGCAAATCGCAAAAGGCTCCATCTGCAGAGCACTTGATGCATCTGTTACCCCTTTTCGACCAAGGTGGTTCAGGTGCTGGTTCGGATCCAGTGGTTCCAGGGTGGCACCAACACTTTCCTGGGCTAGTGCAAATAACTGCTTATCGGGGCGGGGGTGAGGTTATCATGACCATGACCGTCAAATACCCTGTATGACTGCCATTTTTAAAAAACAGAGCTAGTATATCATCTTCTGACTTATCCATGGGAGCATAAACAAAATATTTGCACTAATCAAAGCAGCAGTCGTCCGAGGACCAGTCATTGTGAAGAGTCTGTGGTCATATTTGTTCCACAGCTGTTCCTAACAATGCTGGGAAACTGCAGCTGCATACAGCGACTGAATGATGTGACTCTACAGCGGCTCACAGGCCCGTGGAAAAGCAAATCGGTTCTTAAAGGGTTCACAGGTTGAATCAACTTTGAACCAGCACGAGCACCAGGCCAGAACCAGCCCCGGGTTCATTTTGGTGGAAAAGACAGTGCACCTGTACGTCTACATGCAGCATCTCTACATGTTCGGTTGTGCGTTACTGCTGCTGAAGGCGTGTGTGTGATTGATGAGGCTGCATGTGTGCAGTCAGATCCCACTGAGCCAAAATCAGGATACCTGGGAGTCCATTAGCTACTGGAGCCATGTCATGCTGCATGTGCAGCCGGGAGAAGCAGGAGGGAAACACTGCATCAAAAAAAAAAAAGACAGGATATCCCTGTGCGAGTGTGCGCCTGAGTGTGTGTGTGTGTGTGTGTGTAAGAACAGAGGGGCTACATGCAGCCAATCAATGCACCTGCACCAACAGGGAGGGTGAGAGCTGTTATGGAGAGGCTTCCCTCGCCTGGCTGATGTATGTAGCAATCTGCAGCCCCACATCACAGCCTGAGCGGTGCAAGCCCACTGCGTTCATTCAGAAATTATGGCAAGCTCGGAGGGCCATCCTGCTACTGCTATTCACATGCTGCCTGCTGCTGCTGCACTGTCACCAGACTGATGGAGACAGATCTCGAGTGTGGCTGACATGCAGTGTCAAATCTCACCTTTAACGTTGTGTTGGGGTAGCTCACGGGCACCTTATGGAAAGTGCTGTTGGAAAGCACAGCCTGCCTGATATCTTCGAAGATGGTGATGATATCATCCAGGAGGCAGCGCTTGTCCCTGTGGCTCAAGACGCAGAGGTGCGCGAACGTGTAATTGAATCCCTTGTAATTGACGCGCAAATCCAACACCTGCTTGTGGACCTGCAGGACCTGGTCGGCCAGCTCCAGGATGTTCCCCCCGGACTTGGCCAGCAGGATCAGCCTGCCATATCTTCCAGGGGTGTGCAAATCCGAGTACAGCTTGTGCTTCGACTGGTCGATGGGAAACAGGCTGTTGGCGAGACTCCGCTCGATCTTGGCGAGGCTGTGAGTAGGGGCGACCAGCACCTCCAGGTCCGTCTCCGGCTTGAATCGGCTCAGCACGGTAGATCCGAAAATGATGGTGAGGACGGCGGGGACAGTGAGGAAGAAAACGGGGTGCCTGCTAACGAATAAGCCCAGCCAGTAGAACGAAGCCTTGAGCCCTCTGTGTATCACTTGCCGCAGCATCCTCCACAAAATCCAGCTTGCAGATGCCCCGTCTCCTCCGATGAAGCACATGTGACATCAGACTCCGTTCCCCGGCTTAGTCCAATTCGTAAGAGAATTACACCAGGCTACACCACCACCATGCACACACACACACACACACTCACACATTCACACACTCACACACACTCACACACACACTCACACACACACTCTCTCTCACACACACTCACACACACGCCACAACACCTGGAAAAAACAGCACTGCAGCAATCCGCGGTAAGACGGACGGACGCGCACGGACGGGGCAGACAGTCAGAAAATCATCGTGCATCGGGCGATCGAGACGAGTCCGCGCTGTCTGCCTCTCAAGCCATTCCGCCTCCGTGTGATGGAGAAAGAGCTGCGAGTCTCCTCCGCTGCACCGGCTGCAGCGACGAGCCGCGGCGGCGTGAAGTGCATGTGTGCCGTCTCCCGTCTGCCTCTACAGCGCGCACAGCAGCGGTGGCGCCTGATTTATGTACTTAACTGTAACCATGTGGCGGGGGTGGGAGGGGGGGAGGAGGGGGAGGATGGAGGAGAGAGGGGTGGGGGGGTGGTGATGGTGCCTGGTTATTTTGGGAACAGCGGAGGCAACAGGCAACATGAGAGTTGTAAGAAATTGTTCCCGCAGGTGGCTGAATGACCAGGAGCACGCGCAGGGATGAGTCAGTGTTGGCTTCATGAATGGGGAAAACCCAGCGCGCGTCTGCTTCATGCTGAGTGGTTTATACAGGCCGGGCAGGGTGGTGTGACAGGAGCAGGCGGTGCAGACCCCCGGGTCCGCTGCTCACAAATAACATGCCTGTTTAAGTGCTTTGTCACGGGCTGATTATTCCAAACACACACACACACACACACACACACACACACACACACACACACACTAAAGCCCCATATTGCCACTTGTGTTAGTCAAGTATATTATATTAAGTGGATGCTGCCATCAGCGCTCCTCTATGTGTTGCCTCTGTGTACCTAAATGAAGGCAGGTGTGTGAATGCAGCAGCCTGCAGCCCGTCTCTGACACAAGCCCCACAATTACATTATTTATCAGCAGTGTGAGAATGTTATAGGACATGCTAATTGAATTCACCCCGTGCAAATGGCAGCCACGGCAGACAAGATTTGACCTTGAGCCGCCTCCTTGTTGGTGAAAGTATCAAAGCTCCAGCAGCAAGTGTTGAGAACAATCAATGTATTCAGCCTGACTCATCATCAGTGGCCCCGGTCCGACCACCAGTGGCAGCACTGAGTGCTCTGCTGCTGAGCAGCACCATCTTCAAATTAACATGCTTACATATGTATTACAGTAAATCATGCTTTTTGTTTCTTCACACATCAGATTTTCTTTTTTTTTCATTTTAAAGATCAACAACTCATAAATGACTAAACAAATTATTGTCAATGCCAAATGATCAAAAACACTTCAGATGAGGTATATTTTCTGATGTGATGCTGTCTCGTTTTAGTGTCCAGTGTTTGCTGAGGGCATCAAATGTCATGATATGGCTGTTGTGTGGTCAACTTTAGTGGTCACTAACATTGCTAGCATCTGCTCGGTGTGTGTGGGCTCACACGTCACCCCTCTCACGTGATCTCATGGGGAAGCAGACATAAACAAAATGGAGAGAAGTGTGCTGCAACAACCTGCTGTAGTAACGTGTTGCAGTGAGCAAAAACAAACAAAAGCAGAACCTTAAACGACGTTAGCGTCAAGGGCTAGAATGTTGCCCTTAGCTTGGCAGCACTGTCACTGTCTCTCATTGGTTGTTGTGGTCTCGCTTGGACAGTTCCGATGTAAGCATCCAGATCTTAAATTATAAATATCAACATGTCTGATGTTATCGGGGTGAACCTCATTCAGGAGGCTTAAGACTGGATCTGTAACCCCTCACATTACCAGATATTTGTGCCAAACATCACAGGACCCAGACCAGAATTCTCTTCCTATTGTCAGGAGAGGTGGATCTGGATTAAATCAGCCCTAAACTCCTGCAGTGTGAGCCCAGCTTGACCCTTCTCCTACATCCGCAGTGTAGCTACAGTATGTCATGACAGGTGTACTGCTCAGTACCCAAGGAAGCACAGTGTCAGGGCGTAATTTTGTTTGATTGAGCAATCAGCAATACCACAGACCAACAAATCAGCCCCTTCTGAACAGCATGTTTTGAACGGGCACTGCACTCTTCTAATCAAATTACCACAAAGTAATTGCCACACAGTAAACCTGGGGCCCGGACCATGAGGGTCCAGAAGCCCAAGGAAATTGCCTGCTTTGCTCGGCTGTAAAGTATGTTTTCTTCTTCTTTTCATTCTTAAAAACTACTTCCTAACTGGAATCTAATTTGGATTTGTGCGAATAACAACAGGCTCTACAGTCGCCGCCTGCTTGTTGACCATTTTCACAGACAAGGATTAATCCTCGTCCTGGTCTAACATCTTCTACTGAACATCTCATCACTGAAAAATCAATTACAGCTCAGGATTAGGATTAACTCATGCTTGTTACACTGTAAATACCATTTGTATACTCATGGGTTTACAGGGTAATCATCACTGAAGCCCCTTCCCATCTGTATACAAAGGAGGCCAGTGAAGAATCCTCCAAACCAAGATCTCATTGCGTAATTGTCGGAGACTGATGTCATTGTTAATGACCCAGGCCTTAATCCTGCCTTGGTAGATCCTGATTTTCCAAGCAGCGTCTCTTACAGTCGGAGCAGCAGCGTCGGTGAAGTAGCATAAAAAGTAGGCCATGTACAGTCGCTACCTCTGCACCTGAATAATTTCTTGGCACGAGTAAAACCTCATTCACCAGTCTGCCAAACAGGCCTCCCGAGCAAAAAAACGCAGCAGCATCGTCTGTTCTTATTTGTTTCCTTTGGTTGTCGGGAGTTGCAGTCAGTGATTTGCAGATTTAAATGACAAAGCTACGGCCCTGCTCACCAGACCTGCACGAAGAACGCCACGCAATTCACGTCGGTGCACTCTCGCTGAATAAATCATTAGAAATTCAAGCTGCTCGGTGTTCCAAAAACTCATTCCTGTGAATGGCCTCCGCTGCTGAGGACCCGAGATAAACAACATTGTATTGTGGCACACTCACTATCAGCTGGGCAAGAGAAGCCTTAACAAAAGGCCTTTATCTTGACACAAAGCACTGGTATCAAAGAGCTTATGGTTGGCACATCTTGAGCGGCCCGTGCGGTGGAGAGACCAGAAATGGGGGCACAAGACGTTCTAAAAGTGTGAGTATATCAATGTTAATGCTTTAGCTTTTAAAAATTCAGCCATTCATATTCATGCCATTGAAAATATACTCTGTTATGATATAGCTGGCGCATGCATCTAGCTTCTAATGCATGAATCCACTTCTGTACGCACAGTTTGCGGTAATATAAATACTTTATGGATTACTGCTTTAAGTGGGTGAGAAAATACTGTGTACTCATTCTTTTCTCATTCCAGGACAGTAAATCCTCCCTCTGGAAGGACTTAATTAAAGGCCACACAGTGACCACATTCCATTTAGCCTCTGATGGGATGCCAAGTGCCTCCTTTAGAAACCAAAGTCTCTGAAAAGTGGAGACGGGGTCACTGCTGGAAACCTGACAGTGTTATGACAGTCATCTGCAGTAAACCAGTGAGCACACAACCGCTTTTTTAACCGTAATGGATGATGGATGTTGTCACTGAGATGCTGTACATACATTATTCATAACTTTGGATCCGAGCCAAACCGAGGGGAAACTGATGTTATTCAAATATAGAATCTGGCTGCACACGAATGCAAAAATATCAATATAAAGTCAATATCTGAAATGACGTATGATTGTTACCAGTTATGTAAAGGCACAGACTAATGATGAAATGCTGGCAGAAAGTTGAATGCACACAGGACCATGCACGTTTCACTACCGATATTGTTGTCAGATTGGGAAAGCCATGAGAAACATTCTTATGATGCAAGGCACGTGATGCCCCCACAGCACCTCCGGTGGTCACACACTACACAGTGTGCCTTTAATTTCAATTTCAATTTTTATGCAAATGAAAGTGAACAGATGTTATAATATATAGGGGAAATAATTTGAAAAAGTGAAGACACAGTCGGTGACTAGCTGCTAAATGCTTCACTCTGTTCACCAGAGCTAGAGGTGTCTGTCTGGAGTTAAAAGTGACCAAAAACTTGTTGAGTTAAAAGTAGAGATAAAATTGGATTGACATTGATCAGGGGACCAGAAACCTGACTATAATGAACCATAATGCAACTGCTGGATGTTGCCAAATCACTGTAAATAGTAATAACATGACAATGTTGTGTTTGCAACGAGTTTCCACTGCACCCAAGTAGCCAAAAAAAAGAAGTTGTTGCATGTTTGTCAGCCTGTAAAAGCTGTAACCTCATCAGTGACTGAGCTTTACCCAAATGCACGACAGACCTGTCTCAAGTGTAAAAAGTAAAGAAAAGGATGTTTGGCGGCCTGAGCCCGGTGAAACACAGGAACAAATTCAATCAAGTGTACTTACCATGTTTACTGGTGCTGGCTGAGAGTATTTTCAGCTAAGGTGTGCATTTGTATGTCTGCATTAGTGTGTGATTATTTGTGTTGGCTTCAGTTATTCAAATGAGGTATGCTTCTCTATGTGTGTTAGCTTGTGCCTCTTTGTGGGTGTGCATGTGTGTGTGTGTGTGTGTGTGTGTGTGTGTGTGTAGGGTCTGTGTCACTTTATGAAAGTGATTTTCTGCCTGAGTGGCAAACCCTGGCGATGTCCTGTAATCCTGCAGGGCGCTCCAAAGGCTCCAGTGTCGTCCTCGGTGCTAATCAGAGCCATTCATCAGCACCTCCACAAAGACTCTCTCTCCAACACACACACACACTGTACACAAGACAGTCCTCACGCTATAGGATGCTCAAATGCAATTTTATTTACTGAAACAAACTGACAGAAACAAACACAAATAAAGACAGGATTTCATGCATGCTTCTTCAAACGGCGCTGATAAAATCACACCCACACACGTCTTCTGGAGGCTAAAATAATTTTCCTCTTCGTGGCATTGAACCTTAATTTTCCCCTTCAGAAGACAGCTTAGCTAACTGGCAAACAAAAGAACTCTTGTCAAAAAATTAATGAAAAAATAATGATTTAATTTTCTTGTTCACTGTTGACAGAGGCAGGGTTAGTGGAGCTAACTGGCTGGCTAGCTGCAGGCTAGTTAGAATTTGATGCTTTTGGAAGGTTACTCTGTTTAGCAACTGAGCAAGGCTTCCTAAAGTAATCGGTATCATATGATTTGGTTAAAACGTAGACATTTCTGTGCTCTTCTAGTGACACTGATACTCCTGTGTTAACAGAGTTAACAACTTGAAATAGGGACAGGATCCAGAGCTTGGATTGACATACAGAAAGCTGAATGGGAGTTGCTCTTCTACAATCTATATCTCTGCATTAGACTTGCTAGTCAGGTCACATGAGCATTATGTTTATGGCACTGTAACTGCTGCTGATTTTTTTACACCATAAGACAGAGTAGGGGTCTGATGTCTTGCCCATAGGAGAACTCTGGTTATTTTTAAACTAGGCCTCATTTCCACAGCTTTATTCAGGCTAAAGGATTGATCATATTAAATTATTGCATCTCTTTCTTCACTGTAGAGGTTCATCTGCTAAGCTGAACTATTTAAATACAACCTGTGAATACAGTGGTATTAAGTTACATTTTAATTATATGGAAAAGGTAGTTACAGCAATTTATTTCTAATTGAAAGAAATATCAGGTTCCTGTTTTCTAATTAAATAAATTATACGTAGCGTTACTAGCATTCATATTAGCCAACAGATGAAGATGCATTGTATCTCCCGCCATCAGCGCTAGCAGTATGTGACTCTCTGCGGACTGTCAGTTCTGAGTGAATACGGTCGGACCAGGTCGGAACAGCCTTCGACAAAACGGGGGCCCGTTTGACAACAGGGACGATAGCAAATAGGAGTGCTGACCAAGCTAATAGCTAATGGCAGCTCCATTATGCTGCAGTTAGTTATCAGTATCTATTCATCAGAAAACGCCATTAAATCACCTTGGAACTGTAACGGGCCTCAGTTGTTCTTGGAGACTGCCTTTGGCTATAACAATAGTTAGCAGTTAGCCCGGTCCCTAGAAAACACTCTATTCTGGCGGTGTCCTTCTTTTAATACATCCGAGGCAGCATCAGAGAAATTTACAGAGGGTTTTTTTGAATGAAAAACTGGTATACGCCCTAAAGTGCAGGATGAGTCATCAACATTTTATTTTATCATTTCCCGAAAATGATTGACTCAAAAAATAACAGAGATTAGGCCGACCTCAGAAACAACTTTATTTCCCATTGTTGGGCCTGATACTATATACAGCAAGACATATTTGATTAAAACACCTAGACATGGATTTTGACATCTTGGGATTAACTCTGTCGTGAATTCTTTGAGATATCCCTACAAGGGCATTCATACAGTGTGTAAATTATTTTTATATGTAGGTGTTCGCACACTAGATCTGTGATAGGCTATCCCCTCTTGTCAGCATTTCTAAGACTGTTCTTTATGAATATGGGTTACACAGAAACTGGCCAGGGAGTTTCAGGAAAAGCATGGCAATTTTCCAGTGGTTACCAGACCCTGCAAACACATGGTCATAAATATAGAAATTTGTCCACATTGTGTGGAGAAATGGGATTACATTTGGAGTGCTGAATGTTTCCTTGTGTCCATTAAATCTTCTAATGGTTCAAATGTGGCAGTAGTTTATCATTTGTATTGCCAGAGGAGAAAATAGCTTCGGTCTGCGCTGCAGGAGTGAAAGAGGATGGCATTTATGCCTCGGTGTATCAGTGGGCTCACAGGACATGCAGCACTACGGCACTATTAGACAGTAAGTCACATAAAGCAGTGGCGGGCTCAGGCTGTCTGAGGGCCTGGGGTGAAAACAATACAAAGGGCACCGGCTGCATGCAGTGGGAAATATGTGTTGCATTCATGTTGAAACAGTTCGCACCCCTGATTAAGATTTAAACAGTTACATTATAGTCTTATACAAATACATTTATTATTATGTGTATTAGATGTAAAATAACTACTATAGTAATAAAACCCTGCAGAGAACTTTTAATTATTCAACCATTTAGAGGCCCATAGAGGCAAATTCATTTTCCAGCATGAATGGCAGTCTATATGGCACTGCATCACATGTTCTCCATCATAAGGACACCCTAGAGGGCATTACATTACATTCATATAGCTGACACTTTTAACCAATGCGACTTATAATGAGTGCAATTCAACCATTTGGAAACAACCTAACAATTGCATCTTTGATCAAACCCTCTTCTTCGACCAACATATCAAACATATCACCAAAACAACCTTTTTCCATCTCAGAAACATCGCCCGCCTCCGTCCATCCCTCTCCTTTTCAGCTGCTGAGACTCTCGCCCACTCATTCACCACTTCCAGACTGGACTACTGCAATAGTCTCATCTACGGTTCATCATCCAAAACACTCAAGAAACGACAATATATCCAGAATTCTGCTGCTCATCTTCTCACACACTCCCGCACCCGTGACCGCATCACCCCCATCCTTCACAACCTCCACTGGCTCCCCATCCCACAGTGTACCATATTATCACCTACAAAAAGGCCTCCACAGGACAGGACAGGGCCTTCTCCACTGCCGGTCCCACCCTCTGGAACTCACCCCCCCAAAAAACATCAGAGACTCCCCATCACTGTCCACCTTCACTAAATCCCTAAAAACACACCTCTTCAACACAGCCTACAACCACTAACAACCTCTGTTCCCATCGTCCTCCTCAGCTTTGTTGTCCTTGTCATGGATTATTTTCTTTGTTTTGTTGTTGTTCTTTGTTAAGTGTCTTTGCATATTGAAAAGCGTATTATTATTACTATTATTATTATAATGCAAGTCCTGTACATCAAACCTAATTTAATATGCTGAATTGCTTCATTGCTATGCAACATTAAGGCCAGCACCCTAATGTCAATGGGAAGCTTATCCAGGAATGGACGTATCCTCCTAAAGTTTTGGGAATCTGCAGGAGCCAATCGTTAGGTTGTTTCCAAATGGTTGAAATACACTTATTAAGTCGCATTGGTTAAAAGTGTCAGCTATATGAATTTATTGTAATGCCCTCTAGGGTACCCATATAATGAAGAAAATGCGATGCTGTGCTTACGTTACATAATTTACCTTGCTTACATAATGTCACTTAAAAAATACGGGCACGACCCTCAGTCTCCTGGAGGAAAGTCCTGTGTATGACCCATCCATCAACCCCCTGACATGGACTTTTCACGCTTTTTACACTACTGCGCTAGAGGGACACCTCATGAAATGACACCAGTGGTGGTTTATATAGAGAGATCAAGAGCTAAAGTTGTTCTTGCAGTTACACATGAGTGAACATCACCACAGACAGCTGCTGTTTTGCTGTTGTTTTTGTTAGATGAGAAGATTGATACCATTCTCATGTTTTAACATTAAATGTGAAACTAGCTTAAAGCTCCACTCCAGTGTATTTTGATATTCTAATGATGTTTCATATTTTTCTGAGTCCTTCAGTGGCAATGTTGATGAGCCACACTGTTTGCCAAATAACTTAACCCAACCCAAAGACACAAGCTGTAAGCTGTTAATATGGAATAATGGGAGTCATAGGTCATCCTCTAATAAGGGTTATAAAAGCAGCGTGGCTTTGGAAAGGAGAGATAGCCGTGGTGACTATGTTCACAGCAGATCAGCGTTATCAGCCAGAGCTGAGGGGAAAGTTCAGCAGAGACGTTGTCTAGCCGCAGTAAATGTACAGTACAGGTTACAGTTAGACCATGAATAAACTCTGCAGCTCCTCAGTACACAAGAAGACCTTCTGTTTGAGTGACAGCAAGCACTATCCATGCTAATATTGATGCTAATCACTGATCCATGCTAGTGATGTTGATCTTGCTAGAACAGCACGGTGGTTGTGATGGTAATAACTACGTCCCCATTTTCTGTTTGTGAAAGATCGTTGATGTCAGACAGGAAGAAACGCTGAATGGAGGGACTTGAGGGCTAGTTAACTAAGCTCAAAAAGGGCATGGGGAAACAGCTAGCCTGGTTCTGTCCTACGGTCACAAAATCCACCCACCAGTGCCTCGAAAGCTTTCTGATTGGCACATTATTCTTTGTCTGTGCATACATTCAGAAACTGAGTACAGATAGTTTTTTTATTATTTTCGGTCTTTGTGTGAAGCTAGGCTAACCGACGAGATGTAGCTCTATATATATAAAAGTTTAAAATGAGAGTGGTATAGATCTTTTCATCTAACTCCTCTCCGGAAATGTAAAAGAAAAAAAGAAAAAAGTAAAATTATTCCTTTGAGCGCTGATGTAAGTCAGCTCTAGTTCTGTTTAGAGACTGTCCAAAGACTTTGATTAATTTAGGATTTCTGACAATACAGAATATAATAGTCCATTTTCTTGTCTTTTGTGGAGTTTTGAATGTCAGCTTACACTTTTGATGTATAAAAGCATCTGATTCAGATCTTGAAATCAAATGGATACACACATCTGCCTCCCTGAAAATAGCTCAGAGTCAGCAGAAGGAACGTCAGCCAAGTGTCGCTTGCATCCCAAAAATACCTGCACACAGCGAGGTTTTAGGATTCTATTTCTGTCTCTGCTCTATCAATAACTTCGGGGAATAGTGACAGTTAATGAATGCACCCTTCTTCCTGCATGACAGCACATCTAAATCTGCCGAATCCATCCAATTGAGCATGCATGGTGTGCATAGCAGGTGTTGTCATTGCTGTCTTGGTTGATTGACACAGTTAATACCCCCTAAAATGCACGGACACGACTCCACCTAATTATGTCAAGAACAAAAACGCAGACCTTTTGTCAACGAATTCATGATTTTATTCACTTCAGCCTTTCCTCTAATGACCATTAATCTTCAGAGAAAGACTTCTTCATCCAGTTTCAGCTAAATTTAGCAGCCTCTCAGGCCATTCGTTCTCCGGAAATCTTAATAAGACGAAGCCTTCTTCGTCTGCCTATTAATGTGACTTGGCAAAAAATCTACAGGGTTTGCTTAATGAGGGTTTGGTAGCGATGTCACTGATTGATTCTGCTTGTACTCCACTGTTCCCCGCAGACTAGACCCTAATGAGTCCTCCACTGTTCATAGTAAGCCCACTTAACCAAAATTGGGTGCCATTAACTGGCCTTCATACCCTGCTCTCCTTGACTAAAGTAATCATCTATAGTCTGCTGTCTAAAATCAGAAAGCTCTGTATGGAACCAACAAGCATCTTTTTAAGACCTATTTGTGACTAATTTATGTATACTTATTTCCTTTCTCTCTGAGCCCGTTGATGAAGATTGCTCTCAATGTCATATCTATGTGTTAAACAGAGCTGGGTGTGGATGTGTTCAGCCTAGATTAGCATAAAGACTGGAGGCCAGGGGGCAACTGGCTTGGCTCAGTCAAATAAAGTTAAATTGATTAGCCATGCATCTAGCGGTCCGGACAGGGAGCTCGGAGCATCAAGGGAGTGTTGGCTTTGTACCACTAGTACAGGAATGTTGGACCAGAGTGGCTTGGTGCTAGCTGTTTAGCATGCTAACTTCAGTAGATGCAGCACAATACACAGATGTCATAACGTCAAAACTGCACATTATGATGATTATTATATAAATATATAATAAAATTGTTTCACTCAATATATTTTGCATGTAATTAAATACATTATTAAATATATATTACAAACATTAGCCTGTTAAAACTCTTACCTCCTTATCCTCTTATGTTATTTATACATACAGCATATGTCACATTATATATTGTTATACTGTATGTTGTTGCAGGGTGAAAATATTGTTGTAACACTATTTAATGGTTGTGCTCACTTACATTATCTGGGAACCCATGAGACAAGCTCCACACAAGTACTATGTGAATAGGTGGCCTACTGTTCATTCTCTTTGAGTTAATCACTAGACATTTTAATTCATAAAATCAACCTGTTTCATGATAAAAGTATTGATCAGTGCAGCTTTCAAAAGGTTCCCTACATTTCTCACCAGAATGCATTGTGTGTAAACTAACAGTTCATTTTTAATGTCAATCCCCAACAGATGAGGCAAAGCTGATTTCTTTACCATGTTGAAACTTGCATTATTTACAGTCATGACTGCTAACTGGCAGTCGCCTTCTTCCTTTTGTCAGAGCACTGGAGAATCAGTTCGTCTGCTTGGTCATGCATGTATATCATGCACCGTGGACTAAATACAAACAAAATGGGGGCCCACTCTTAAAAACATTGCCCTGTGGTGCTACTAGTGGTCAAAAACTCAAACTGTTCTCACTCCCAACTCGTCAAATACAGCAGCTTGGTCAGCGTCTAACTGTGACGCTCTACCTACCCCTCTAGCATCAGTTTTGGATGCTAAGGGCTCCGCGCTTAGTCGGCAATAATAGGTTATATGCAATGTCTGGCTAGACTTCCAAAACAAAGCTTGCAGAGAAGCAGTTCACATATAAAGACTTTTGGACTGTTAACATTATCAAATGATTGCAATTTGATTAGGTTTAGGCACCAAAAACTACTGACTGTGTTAGGTCTAGGAAAAGAGCATGCTTACTTGTAATGAGGTCACATAGGTACATCATTTACATAACATAAGTTATGTAATTTAGATACGTTAACTTACTTACATAACAACTTAAAAACAAATCATTCTTGACTTTTGGTTACAAATGGGACACAAACCCCAGTCTGTGGAATGACAGTCCAGTGTATGAAGCATACAACCATCCCAACCGTCCCTCATCTCTGACTTCTCGTTCTTTATACTGCTGCACCACAGGGGCACTTCATGAAGTTACCCTAGGGGAGTAACTACAGCATCAAACTGAGAAGCTTACGGGCCACTGACCAGGCTGCTGTGCTGGGAGTGAGAATGGGCCGCAACTCCACAGAGTACCTGCAGGAAACAAACACCTAGTTTATTTAAATATCCTTACCTTACTCCTAAAAGTGTATTTCCCAATGGTTCCCAATGGCTGAAGGTGAGTTTCTGCCCAAAATGGCATTACTAATTAATGCTGTATGGGTCTCAGAACAGTGTTTTAATTAGTTGCCAAATGATTATTAATAAAAAGCCTGATGACTAACTGCTGACAGTGCTTGATTAGTTCTTACTCCAATCAGCAGTCAAATATGTACACATCTGATTCAATGTTGTTCTTTTGTAGTTTTCTGATGCACCACATATCTACTAAAATGTGCAGTGTGTGTCCTGCCTCGCCTGACTTTGTTCCCTGTGTTATTTAGAGAATAACTGAGGAAACACAAATGCATTCTGTTAATAATTGATGTAGGAAGCATATGAACATGCAGTAGTGCTTGCACTTCAGGACGATGCCGAGCATGTTTTATGAATCTGCAGATGCAGTACATAACAACTCCCCGAAGGACTGAATTTAAAGTTGTGCAGGAGGGAGAGAGTGAGAGCCAGAGATACCCTTCTGGGTTTCTTCCACCACTCACCCACATGAAAAGAGCTTTTATTCCACAGAGACAGAGCAGAAGAGCCAGGGAGTAGAAAAAAAGGTGGAATGTGATAGAAGTCAACCGCTGCTGTGTGGGGGATGGAGGAAACCCTGTGCATAGTTTGCATCTTTCTGGCCCCTGAGCGTCACTGACTAACACCGCTTCACTGTACCTGCAGGGAGCAGAGAAAGCACTGAGCAGCAATGTCCTTATGAGAGTGGGACTTACAGGCAGCAGATAGAGTACATACAGGGAGGATTTTCAGCTCGATAAAACATACCTCAGTGTCATACTCCCCGAGCGCAGATTGTCCTCTCCCTCTGTTCTTTAGAGGTTACGAGCCGTTGTACTGGCAGTCCCTGAATGGAGGGCTTGTCACCTGTCCTCCTCGTACTTGTGCTAACACACACACATACACACACGCAACGCACCATGAATCACCTCCAGAGCAGCGGTCTGTCAGTGTGTCCACCCATTTTACGCTGCCCTCCAATCTGTCAGCACGTCCTTTTAATTGGTAATGGGCCTGCTCAATGGCTCTTCCATTCAGAGGAGTGACACTGGGCGGGGATTGTCCTCAGTATTTCCTAGAAGAAAAACAGAAACAAAGTCTTTAGTCTTAAAGGGCAAGTCCATAACGTTACACATTAAAGTGTGTTTACGGGTATTGTGGAGTAATACTACATATTTGGAAGCAGTATGAAGCCTTTTGTGGCATCACAAGAAGCTGCATGTAATCTGATAAATTGCCTCCAGTGATGTCACTCAGTGCAGTGGCTGAGTTGCATTGTGGGTAATGTAAGCATCGGTGTTGAAAAGCAGTGGTCTAACATTGCACTCCTTCTATATGACACTGCTGGACTCATGACAGACAGTTTAAAAACAAGTGCTCAGAATTGATACAGCAGAATCAGAGACATCGCCTTTTTTATTACTTGCATTTATCTTCCTTTTCAAAACCTGGTGCCTGGTCATTTTTAGGATTGTGTTTTCAGTTTTTGGACCCAACAACGCTGTGAAACTTCAACTTTCCAAGGAGTTGGCGTTATATGGGCGAGTTAATATCAACAGTCCACAGTAAGCTAGATAAAGGTGTTAAGCAACCACCAGCAGTTAATTAGAAACCGCCAGAGTGATCGAGACCCCAAAGAGGAAGCCAGCTAGAGTTGTTTACTGTATACAGGTTGTTCAATTTATCAAGATATTGACACTTTTATGACCCAAGACAGGCCTAATTTTATACTTTTACACGCTGCTTTTATGACTCTTTTTGATTGATTACAGTGGAAGTGTAGGATTGAAGCAGCTGCTCCCCCAAGGTCGACGCGTTCAATGTGGCCGGTCTGTTAGTATGTCAGTATGTCCACTATGGTTTCCAGTGGAACAATGAAGATTTTGCACATCAAAGTTCAGTGACAGTGGGCTTGGGGGGATTCACAGAATCTACATTTTTATCCTAATGTGTCATACTTCAACAGACATGGCAGACATTTTTCTCCCCACATCAAGCAATCAGCTTCCTGGTATTTCCTCTGATTCATTCTTACCTGGAAAATACTCAGTTCAACCGGTTTTATTATTGGCAATCCTCCACTGAGTTCAGTGGCTTTGTCAAACCCTCATAAGTGGTACAGAGAGAATAATACACATAAATCTACTTAACCCACCGTTCCCCAGTCAGAGCAGGCTGCAGCAATCATTTCTGCTCAGTTCTTTATCCTTTGGGTGGCTGCAACACAACAAGCTCTGCTGCTTTTGTATCATTAGCTATTACTATTATAAATTTCATTCTCCAAATTGAATAAATGCCCATTTGAAACACATATCCAACTGATCATGAAACACCTTTGAAAAGAAATAGCACACAAATGTAGTCATTTGTGTGCTATTTCTTTTCAAAGGTGTTTCATAATCAGTGACATGATCAATGACTCTTCCACTATGACTACATAGTGGAAGAGTCACTTTTTGTGTTGTAGAGGAGGAAAGATCTCAACAGTGCGCCATTGTTGTACAGAGAGAGATATTTTTGTAGTTCAATTTTTAATCTGCTAAAGAAAAGCCTATGGTGTGTGCTGGAGTACCAATAAATAAATGGTAATCATGGGCAGTTAAAGCCAATCCAATCGCAATGAAATACAGAATTAATTATATTAAAGGTAGTCTGAAGAGAAGTTTGAGAAGTGATGTCAAAGATCACACTGTTTTTGCTGCCCTCAGCTTCTCAGGCGTTGAGTAAAACTCTAAGAGCCTGGATGGCAAAGTCCCAATTGTCTCTGTACTTTTTTTTTTTTTTTACTTTGAACTTGCCGGAATGGATCTGCTTCAGGATCTGGAGCTATGCAGGGGGCTCACAGACTCACAGCGGTTGTGATTAAGCTGGAAGCCTGCATAATGTGCACATCGCTACTTCAACAATGCTTGCAGGATAGCTGACTATGACTGCCACTGTATACTGTATAAGTAATATTAAGACATTCTGAATAATGTACTTGTACTGTATGAAAAGGACATTTACAGTATGTTGAGGTGCATTCATACAATTTGCTCCCAGCGCAGCAGGTTTAATGCTGACCCATTATGTTTGCTTCACATCTATTCTCGTAGTGCTCAGTCAGATGTAAAGGGCACATTCTATAAGGAACATCTATTCAGACAGCAGAAAAATGCATTATGGGAGTAAGCATTTAATGGATTTTTAAAGTATACACTCTTTCTAAGTTATTAAATTATAACAATATGTTTCTAATCAGGACTCCCAGGGAGCATCTCCTTTATGTCAACACTGAAGTCTTGAATCTTGAAGCCAACAGTGAACAGAACAACAAAGAAGGTGTGATCATTGCCCGATCACAGATCTGCTATGAGTGATTGGAAATTACATGACTTTGGGCCCAATCACAATGTCCACACTCACAGACTCACAGACATTGAGGTGTGTTCCCAGTTAGTCTGCGATGGTTCAGGGCTGTCCCGCTGACAAATTGTAAAGTGCACGAGGGCTCTCTCATAGGCATTCTTTTATCCCTTTGTGGCCACTTTCTGTAAGTCAGCATTTCTGTGGACTGTGCCTAAGGGACTGACCCATAGTTCCAGCCCATCCTCAAAGAGAAAAAAAAAACTATTTATGCTTCTTGTTAGGTGGTGACCTCTAAAAAAGAAGTAGTACAAAGAGTCTGCATAGCAAGTGGGTCTGGGAAGGATGTTGGGTCCAACACACAGGACTTTCACCCAGGAGACCATTGTTCACATCCCATGTGAAAGCGAAGTCAATGGTAAGGTATTTTGATGCAATAAGGTAGTGAGGTAACATCACGTATGTTGCATAACTTGATACATTCATAACTGGGGTTACAACATTGCTAAAAATGCTATGGCAATGGTGGATGCAGCAGCTGGTAGCTCCTCCAAATTATGCTACATTTTAGTTTTTTGGACCTGAAACACATTCAGCCCATGGCATCATTGGAGAAGAAAGCGGCTGAGACCAAGATGGCCCACGGGGTCTTTGGACCATCCAACCTGACCGTTTGGACCACCCCAGGGAGGAAGAGAGTCAGAATAAGAGCCATGCTAATCCGGCTTGGTTTAAGGCTGCTCCTGGCTAATGTCTGGTCACAGGAAAAAGAAATGGATAAAATGGGACTCACACACTGTTGTGCCCACAGAGACCTGTCTCCACCAGAGACAGCTCAAGCTGTTGAGCACTTGACTGGGGAGGGGGCGTATTCTGAGCAGACAGAGCGCAGCACTACAGCTGGACGAGGAGAGGTGGACTCTGTGTTTATAACATCGATGCTTGGTGCTCACACAGTCAGAGTTGATGACCAGAGTTTCTCAGATGTAGTACATTCACCCTGACGCAGATTCAAAAGATGAACTACATGTGTTTATAGATATTTGTATATAAATAACTGTATATATGTTCTGTAGTATGTGTAGCATGAAGGAGTTTACATACTGTCATTTTGTTATGCAACCCTTTGTTGTGTAAGGATGAATAAATTACCTTGTACCTTGTATAAGTAACATAGTTTAACATTTGCATATCTGTGTACTCTGTTTTTATTTCTATATATTCTTTATTTGCAAAATGTAAAATAAGTAAAAAACCACCAGTTGGCCACATGGTGACGTCAAGTCTGCGACAGTTAATGAAGCTGTTGATCGACTCCATAGCGTATTATATTTCTGTATCATGATGAGCTTAAATATTACGTCTGGCCTACATGATTCAAATAACATTTTAATAAACTAAATGTTTGACACATTCATCATAAGTTCTTTTTGTTCTTCCAACTGGCAATTGGAAAAACTATACACTACAAAAGTATATGTCACAGCTGCATTGCAATGATTTGTCGTTAATGTAATCATTAAGGTCTGGTGAAGTCCGTGCCTGAAGCGGACTCTTTCGAAGTCTGTAGAAAGTCCACTTGCGGCCCCTTCGGGAACTGAATGAATTGTGAGTTTGGACAGCCCTCAGCACTCGCTGCCTCCCTGTGAGCCTGCAAACTCTGCAAGAATGTGGGAGCTGTGAGGTCTGGACATTTGGATTCAGCCTTTTTGTCAGTCAGAAGGAAGCAGTCGCTGTCTTGGTGCTGAGCTCTCACCTCTGCCTTAGCGGAGGTTCGTCACTCTCCATGGTGCTGAAGTGGGAAGAGCCTTTCCTAACAGTGCCACCTCTGGATCTGTCTGCTGAATATTTCACTGTGTAGTTGAAATCACCCAGATTGTTGCCACTGATATTACACTGCAGAAAGGGTTAAAGGTTAAAAGGATAAAGTAATCAAACTACATCACAGTTTCTTTCAAAGCAGCTATCATTAAGGTCTGTAGAGTGGATCACACTTAAATATATGTCTTTTGTGTTGGTGTTAAGAGGGAGTGTCATGCTGAATGCTGCAGTATATCCCAGTTGTGCTTATAAAAAGTCATTCTCTGAATAAGTCATGCCACAATGAGCTGGAGGAAGCCAGGGCTTTCACTAAGGATTCAGAGCCCCCTGAGCCCCCCATAAGGCTTTATTAGGCTTGGACAACCCTGTGTTATCACCACCTTTTGTTTTACTTATGAAGCTTGCGCAGGCACAGAGGGCTAATGGAGAACACCAGGGTTCCACCAGGATAGATTTGAATTCTTCTCTGCTACTGCATGCTTCTACCCACACCCCTGATCTACAACACACACTGTCAGAAATATTCCTGCACCGTGAGGAACATAAATAACACCGGTGGTGGAGGTGATTGTGTAAACTGGAGGTATAAGGTGCGTGTGTCTGCGCACGGAGAATCTAACCGCCTCCAGAATGCACTGCAAAGCGGTCTTCGTCAGAAAATATAGCTACTCGTTAAATGACGTCGGAGCAGTCGTTCCCAATCTCATTAATCATCAACACTTGTCGCAACCGATGCACCTCCATGCTGACATAGCATTTCTGGAAATATATGGCCCCTCCAGCCTGAGGGGGATTTCTATGTGAAGCCCTCTTCCATCTTCCATCCTTGTCTTGTGGATGTTCTCTGCAGACCTTCACCAGCTCTGACTTTTGACCTGGAACCTCCTCTCCACATGTTCTTCTTTTCCTCGCCAACCCTTCTTCTAATTCCACCTTTAGCTGCAGCTCTCCCTCCATAAATGCTGTAATTTTCCCCCCATGTCAAAACACTGCCATCAGCATCGAACACTGCCGTCGGCCATCAGCCAGACAGGGAATGCTTCCTTTAAAATGAATGAAAGCTGGTCTGCTGCTGCACTGGTGGTGTTGCAATGCAAATTCAAGTAATAAATATAAATATCCAGCAGTTCACTCACAGGGCATAGAGCTGTGTTTCTCAAACTTTTTCAGACCAAGGACCACTGATACAATAAGAAAACAACAACTCACAGACCACCTAGCGTTAGCTTCCCAACATCCCCAAAACAATCGGCCTACTTTAACAGTATATTACAAATTTTAGCCTCATTAGATGACGGTCTCTGTTGCCGTCTTAATGGGAAGAGAGGAGACATCAGTGTAGCAATGTCTGGCTCCGGAGGATTTTAGTCTTGCATAGTGCTCAACGGCTGATCATCTTTGACATAAATCGTAATACCAGCATAAATATGTATAACGTTCAGTTTTGGAGTTGCACAGTCACAGTCTGTTTGTGAAACACTTAATTTAAAACATATTTTACCAAATACTCACAGACACATTCAGACATTCAGAATGGCTGGCATAGAGTATATATTTGTTATTTTCTGTTCATTAAGCAGTAACTCAGGTTATATTGTATATTTTAACAAATTCCATGAAAATACCAAAACCAACACAAAAGTCCAAG
This sequence comes from Pagrus pagrus, assembly GCF_965226575.1. Lineage (NCBI taxonomy): Eukaryota > Metazoa > Chordata > Actinopteri > Spariformes > Sparidae > Pagrus > Pagrus pagrus. The sequence continues at coordinate 24,182,925 of NC_140200.1, read as the reverse complement.
GCAATTATAGCTTATGTCTCTGTGCCATAGAGCTCCACTGTTTGTCCAAACTGAATTAAATTACAATTCAATGTTTAATCGTTTTCTTGTGTGTGTGTGTGTGGTGAATGCATTTTCTTTCCTTTCCACTAGTAGCCTAATAGTGGAATGCAGTAGAGCTCTCTTTCTGTGCTACACCAGGCTTATGATATACTGTATGTTGGTAATGTTGCATGGCTTTGATTCCTGATTCAGGGGCTGTCATCATTTTATTTTAATGTGTGTTTTGAAATTCAATACAAACAAACCAGCGAGCCACACTGATGCACTGGATGACATGTTATTATAATGATATTTCTAAAATCTAAAGTCCATGTTACAATCCTGTACACACATGCTGATGACGATAACAACAACAACAACAACAACAACAATAATAACGATAATAATGAGAAGAAGAAGACAAAGACGAAGAAGTCACAAATAACAGGGACAATTGTTTGATTCTTTACAAATGTTTGGTTTGAGCATGTCATTCCAACAGAGCATTTTATCTGTTATACATCTGGACACGGTAATGGATAAAAGCAGTGTGCAAAAAATGATCAGTACATCAGCACTCAAAAAGAGAGCAGGACCTTTGATGTAGTTCTGCCAGATGAGCCCAAATGTCTGATGGCAAATAATGAAAAAGTAACTGCAGCTGGAAAAGTGATGGAACCAGACTGACAGGTAGACACTGAAGTTGTAGAAAATAATGTTGACAAGGCTATGACAGGTGGAACACTACTTTAGCTTGTGCACAAAATATATTTCCCAGAGTGATGTTTGAACAACAACAGCAACCTATGGAGCTGTGTGACCTTTAGCCTAGCTTAGCGTAAAGACTGAAAACAAAGGGAACCTCTAGATCTCTCCAAGGTAAATAAAAGCACGCTGATGCCTTCAAAACAACATCAACACGTTGTATCTTGTTTGTTAGTCTGTGCACAAACAGAAATGTAATGAGGCCTATTTACAGTGTCAGAATGAGCTACCTTCTTGTGAAGGAGTCAATGGTGAAAGAGGTGCGAACATAAACTTTTCCCATTAGAGCTTCCACCACTTCTTTTTCCATTCTTCCACCTCAGTGTTTCCTCTTCTCTTACACTCTCCCTAAGGCCTTACCAACCTTCCCTTCACACCTCTGCTGGCTGTCTTCTCCATCCTTACACATGTGGGAAGTTGCTAATTAATTGACTAGGGGTTTTCCTGGGGAGGGCCCCCACCTCACCGATGGTGAATAATGCAGCAGTCGTAATGGACAGGAGGGATGAGATCTTTCTTTCTTTCCTATTCCTTCCCTCCCATATACTGTACCTTTCTTTCTATCACCCTATCCCTCACACTCATCTTTCCCCTCCCTTTAGCCATCCCTTTCTCCCCGTGTCATTAAACAACCCTCCGCCCCTTCCCCTTCCTTCGTCACTGTAGTGGAGGTGACTCATTGTTGCCGCTGTTGATCTTGCAGCTGAAACAATCAGTCTGTCTAGGTGAAGGTCATTGGATTGTCTCGAGGGGGTTAGGGTTTTAAATCCATGGCTAAGTCAGGAGGAAGACACTTAATAAAGAATAGATGGTCGCTCATCTGCAGGGGTTTCCTGCAAAAGAGTTGAATGGAAAATGCACAAAAAAGTGCACAGTGTGAAGATCTGCTCCACACACAGCTGTTTTATGCAGATTTCACAAGCTTTGCACTTTTGTAATGAAAATCAAATCAAATACATTTTGCGAACTACAATGACCACTTCCTACTCATCAAAATGTATGATAGCACCAGATTAATAATTCAAACTAAAAAAACAGGAAATATCACACCAAATATAGTTTACTTTGGATTCATTTCTCTGTACGTTCAGGTTTGACCTCTATACAGATTCTCTAAAGTCCAAAAGATATCAGATCCCCGCCTCGAGGTTACTTTACATGATATGAAGCACGTTAAAAAGAAATGAGTATAAAATGGCTGTACGCTCTGAGGGGCAGAACCAAAATTGGTTCCCCACTCGTGTAATTGGTGAAGGAGGTCAGATATATTTGGTTAATGTAACTCCATCTCAACTCTTACTCAATTTTCAGATTCAGTTAACTGTAAGTCAAGTCAATTTTATTTATTTAGTGCCAATTCACAACAGTTGGAGCTTACTGAAGGCCATCCATTTAAAAGCGAAATTTTAAGAAAAATAAATTCATGTCAATGGAACTGCCACAACACAATGTGTATTTGCATGTGGCTAGGGAAGTAAATCTGCGCTAATGTTTTGTGCCACGTTCAACTGTGGTGACACACACTTTGACCTTTAACCACCCGTCTTCACAGTGCTGACCTTTTATGAGACAGGACTCCATTATGTTTTGAATAAACCACGTCAGGTTATTGACCTGAATACAAACAAGCTTTCTTTTTCTTCACAATTCCTCTTTTTCAAATTAAATAATGTTAAGTCATGAGAATAATGGCCAGGTATCATGATGAACGTGTTAGCAGTTGGTTCATCGTTCTACAGTAATTCTCCAACAAGAGCTGCAATTAGTCACTGGCTCAAGCATTGAGGACCAAATATTTTCACAAAGTGTCATGGATGGTGTGAGCAGGCCTTCACTGATGTCTAGCCAGTTGGAGGGAGGAAGTGGGTAGACCTTGCAATCAGGTGAGGTGATGCAAGTTAAGTCAAGTTTATTTATGTAGCACACTTCATATGACAAACGTAGACTCAATGTGCTTACAAGCAACAATGTGCTTACAAGAGAAGGAAGGAGACACTGCTGGACTGCAATAGAGCTACAGAGAGTGGAGAACACGGCTAATGATGACAGTAATGTGTTTGTGGAAAATCTGTTAGTCAGATAGCCTTACATACAGTATGTTCTGTGAGATCATTTTGCCCTCCTATATCCAGTCTGATGGCACCAGTTTGCTAATGTAGGTTTTTACTGTGCTTCCACTGGTTATATAATAGTGTAAAAACAGTACAGATACGGGGTCCAGGCACCCTGAGGACTACAATGAAAGTAACGCTTGGGTTTTGTGTCGTCCTTTACCTCATGGGATTTAATATCAGCCTTCTAATAGCATCCGAAAAACTCAACTGAACTACAGTCAGAGATGCACAGAAGGGTGACAGCGCCAGATGTTTCAGCAAGTGCAGCCTGTTACACCACAATCATCCCCAAACCTTAACCACGTCTTCATTATTGTAACGATGACAACAAAGTAAACCAAACATTTCAGAAAGAGTCATTTTAACCTGAACACCTCTTGTCCACGTCCAGACACCGCCTCACCCCCTCTTCCTCTGGTTGGAGAGAAGGGAGTAGACTTGATTGTGAAATATTTTGTTCTTTTTGGGGGATTTTTCTATTGCTGCCAGCAGCCGCGGCAAGAAGTTACCAGTGGTATATGCTGCTCTTGGTGTTTCATGTGATATACAGAACATTGGTGTTTTTTTTAAAAAACACATTACAGTTATATTGTGTTTATGCAGTATATTATCACTAAAACATGTCCATATTTGCATAATATATGTTTATGTGTGTCCTGCATGAATACAATGGATGCATGTTTAGTTGCATATATATTGTATGCCTGTGCACACAGTAGCGACCAAGTAAATGACTGAATGTGTGGGTGTCCGAATGCATCTGCGCCTGTTTGTATTTACACATTGCACCAATTCATCATAATGTCGGTGCCACAATGTGTGTGCGTGTGTGTGTGTGTGTGTGTGTGTGTGTGTGTGTGTGTGTGTATGTGTGTGTTTGTGTGTGTGTGTGTGTGTGTGTGTACTGCCAGGCTGAGCTGGATTAAATCATTAAACTCATCAACAGTGCAGATCCCATCTCCTCTTTAGCCTCACAGAACACACACACACCATATACAGGTTGGTGTACAGCTGTGTGTGTGTGTGTGTGTGTGTGTGAGGGTCTGTGCACACAAGCAAGACAGACACGACTTGATGAAAAAAACACACACACTGCTTTGTACATATTCACAGCGCCACACACACACCAACACACACACACACACACACACACACACACACACACACACACACACACACACACACGCATGCACACCAGTGGGAAGGAAAATACAGAGATAAGAGGCCGGAGAGGAGTCGGGATGTGATTTGCATTTATAAATGGAAATTGTTTGTCACACACTCGGTTTCTCTCGCATTCCTACCAGACTGAGGGGGTGAATGCTTCCATGCATAGATCCTGAGGAGAAGACAGCATGAAATGTGTTGTACTATTGAAAAAAAATGGAAAAATTAAGTAGTCAACTGTAAAAAATCAAAACACCAAACTGTCAGACTGAGGCTTTCACAGAACACCAGGAAGAAGACGGATCCATATGCATGATCTTGTTTGCAGATACAGGACTTGGATATTTGGGCTATTAAAGCATGAAGTGTTGTCATCTAAGTGCCCCTATTTTTTGCACTCAACTGGTTTCAGACAGCCCAGTCACCAGAATAAATGTTGGAACTGTATCTTCCTGCAAACCACAGATATGTTGCACCTTTATGTTCCTTTGGGTTCAATTGTCCATTTCATCTTGTGACACGGCTGTGCTTATGGTCTGGTTAGGTTTAGGCACAAAACCACTTGGTTAGGTTTCAGAAGAGATCTTGTTTTTGCCTAAAATACCTGGTTAAGACACCATGAACACGGTTGGAAATTGTTCCAAGGTCTTGTTAACAATATCCAGTGGAGTCACGCTTACAATTGTTGAAGCCCTGTGGCCCCTCATCAAAAACATCCAGTGCTTTCCCACTTACATATGTTAAAATGCAGTCCTGAACAGTGGTCGTTGGCTTGCCAGCCTTCTGGTATGACATGTTTTGTAGAAATGTCAATATGTTACGCAGCCAATGATAATTAAGAACACATCTGTGGTTTGCAAAAACATTCACAACACACATCCTGTCTTGTATTATTAATATTATTACAGTATATAATTCCATGCACATTGTACAATTGCTATTCAGCATGCATTATATATTCATTTCAGAACAATTAGTATACACTAGAATAATCTAATTTACCAATTTCCATTAACAAATATGCCCAAAAAGCATGAACTAACAGATGCTGGTCAAACTGGGACAGAAACTACAGCTAATTAAACTGAGGAAAAAAGTCTTTTTTCAAAAAACCAAGTAACTGTATTATGCATGCTGGCTTCTTCTCTGGTATTCTCTTTTGTACGTTGGAATGGCAGTCTGTGAGGGTGAAGCTGCTGTAGCTGTGAACAAGCTGAATGCAGATGTCTATCTGTCATGGCTGGCAGTGCACAGTATTCATTCATCCAAAATGTATCAAATATACTTTCAGTCCCTCTCCAAAAGTTTTTTTTGTGTAAATGCAAATTTCTACAATATCTTCAACCATCTTTCTTTCCATTCTCCTCCCTCTGTAACCTCTCCTTCTCTTTGGAATATCTTTGTCCACATTTACCTCTGTCAATGTTCCTCCAGTCCGTGTCACTCATCTCTCTCATCTGTCTTAAAGCTGGGGTTGGTAATGATGAAGAAACCAGCATGAGCAAGCTACACCGCCACAGACCGCCCCGTAGCTCTTGCTGGCCAGCTGGGAGATATGTTAGCGGCTAGCTTGCTATGTTCATCAGGCTCTCTTAGCTTTTTCAGTCTAATAAATACATAAATAAACAACTCTGTTAAATGTCACAATCACTTTAACAAGTAAAATAGACGTCAGGAGCGTACCTCATTCCAAACGCTACCCGGAGCAACACTTAATTCTCACTGCTGTTGTTGTGTGCTTTGTGCTAACGTTAGCTGCTGAAACACAACATTATGAAAATGAACGTAAACAACAAGCATGGCTATCGCTAGCAATCACTGATGTCAAGCTAGCATGTTAGTACAGGGAAATTTTGACTGCACTTCCTCTTCAGTTCTTGTGCAACTAACTCGCTAATAGCTTTAGCAATGAACCTGCTGAGCCTCGTTGACCCTTCTTTCGTTGACTTTCTGTTCAAATTTGCACTGAATTTGGACGGAAACTTGACTAATATCACCATCAGCAGAACTGTGGCTTCACTGCTTTATGCAACTACATTTTTAACTGAAATTATGTGTTCTTCCTCTGTGTAGATTTCATTTTTGACACATAAACACGGAGATAGGCGGTGCTATCATGACACAAATGATTTACAGCACGGATAAGCTGTGACAGAAATACAAACAAAAAAAGCTCCATCCATAAAACCTCTTTTAATTCGATGGTGATGATGCAGCTCGGCAGTGTAAGCTTTGCAGAGCAGCTTTAAGACTATCTTGTTGCATCAGCGCAGGATTTTATTTTCCTGTTGTCTGACACAGCTGTGAAATCAATAACATTCCCAGATGAGCTCTGCTTGTATGTCAGCAATCATTTCATCAGAGCTTTTCAAATGCTAGATGTGGGACTAACGTCTCCCTCACTGCGTGTCTGTCTGCCTTCCTGCTCCGTCCCAGTTTCTCTGTTTGGGTTTTTGTTTCTGTTTTTCCGCCCCCTTCCAGCTCCGTCGGCGCAAAGGAGGCAGCCTTGATTGCAGAACTGCACAGAGCACAGATGTTGAAATTGTCAGAAACTTTTCTGTCGAGTGGAGACGAAATTTGACCAAATTGAGGGAAGGCTGCTTTGATGAAAGGACTGGATGGGGAGCTAATCATGTCTAATTTCACTAATGAGGCTCTTCACCAGCGATGTTAAGTAGGGCATATAACGCCTGGGAACGCATGAATATGAAGGGAAGAAATGTGGAAGTTCCAGGTAGAACAAAAACTTCACTTTATAAATCAGAAATGAGGCCAATGAATCTTTATTTTAATTACAATTTATAATTGCTGTTTTCAATCCGTCGTTCATATATTTTTGGTAGTTTTTTTTAAAATGCAAGTGTCAGATACTTAATATATTGTTAAAGTGATAGTGGGGGTCTTTTGATGTGGGGTTGTATGAGGTACCCCCGTGTGGAGAAGCAGCGTGGAGCACCGACATGGAAGCAGAGCACTGTACTGCTAAACTGCACCGACAGCAAGACGTGCATCCGTGCATCCACCTAAAAAATATATGTGTGTTTAAGTGTACGCTATATTTTGAACATTTCTGCTTTACATTGCCAGCTGAAAGCCCGACCCAAACAAACAAGCCGTCTGAATGTTTGTGTTTTGGAATGAAACTCATCAAAACCATGCTTTTCTCTCAGATTTTTTGCGTGTATGAGGTTATGTATAAGGGAATGATGTTCAGCTCGTCAGACATTTTCTTAATGTTGATGCGGCAAAAAATAAATTAAAAAAATAAAGATTGTTGTCGAGTCTCAAGTCTTTTGAGGGCGAGTCTCAAGTCTTGTCTCAAGTCACTGAGTGTGCAACTTAAGTGCTACTCGAGTCCAAGTCGCAAACTCGAGTCCCCATCTCTTGTAACAGATTACTTTTATTAAAAAACTAAATAACAGATTACGTGACTTGCAGAACCAAAGTGTTACATTACAACAAAAAAGTAATCCAAGTACTCTGAGGGATTACTTTGTAACAAGTTACCTGCTGCAACACTGCTCATGTCTCCGAAGGTTGGAGGCTTGGAGCTGGGAGTGTTGGTGTTTACACCGCAGGAAACAGAGCGGCGCTCAGCAGCCTCCCAGTGAACACAGCTGGATTGGGACCTGACACGGCCTCGGAGACCAGCGGGGGCGAGACTGACATCAGGGGATACAGTGCTGAGGTTTTTAGAGGTGTTAAACGTTTTTCCCTGCTCCCAGTCTTTTTCTTAGCGAGTTACATAGACCCAAGGAGGTTCACTTGTTCCATGATCCCACTGTTTAATACCCAACCTACCCTTCAATAGGAATACACAGCTTTGAAAGCAACATACCAGGTCAACACTGAGCACCTGTGATATGGGCTTTTTTAGGTTCTGGAGAGAAAAGAGTCAGAGAGGAGTCAGAGCCAGCTCTTGGTTTATATTATTATAATTGGCAAAGAGCAGGGAGTAAGGAGGGAGAGAACAGAAATAAAAGAGAAAGACTAAAGGAAAGAAAAAAGATCTGCAGCAGAGAGGAAAATCAGTAATAACCAGGAGCATTATTACAGCTACACTCTGCTGATCACAACCAGAGAGAGCAGTGTTCAGTTCCTCAGAGGAGAGTACACATGTTGACACACACACATACACACACACACACACACACACACACACACACACACTGGGATTGTGTCAGTAAAGACCAGTGTCAGCATTCTAAGTGGGATCCAGATGGTTGAGGCAGCGTCCAGGTCAAAGTTCGCTCAGAGGCTCCACACCTGCCCTGCTGCTGCTGGACACAGGTGATAAGACTGCATGTCCACACACATTCACACATCATTGCAGACACACAGAACTATAGAGACTGATTAAGAAGATTCTATCGAGGACCTGCAGATCATACCACAGAGCAGTCACACCAATGGGCTAAAAATGCTCCTCTCTGTCCTGAGCTAGCATTGTAATGCATTACTGACTGCCGAGTTAGCTAGTTTTGGATAACCAGATAATGTTAGCAGAGAAAAAAAAAATACATGTGAGGGCCTTGTTAGCTTTGCTTAGCATAGCATAAAGACTTGGAATATGGGGAAACAACTAGCAAATCCTCCAAAGCTCACCAATTAACACATTATAAAGTAACTGTCCACAAAAACTAAAAGTAAAGTATGCGTTGTGGGTTATATGCCGGCTATTTTTTGTCCAGGAGCAGTAACTTTCTGGAGTCTTGCTGTAAAGATGAGGTTACATTTAGCACATTTACACATTTAGCAGCGGGTTTCAGTGAAGCAGGTTTCTGTTACCGCTGCTGTGATCCAGGCTAGTTGTTTCCTTGTTTCCAGTCATTGTGCAAGGCTAAGCTAGCCGCATCTGGACTCTGGTGTTTGTCCCCAAAAGTGGCATAAGTCAGTACACACACACACACACACACACACACACACTTATATATAACGTGCCTGTACTCTCCGCCTGCTGGCGCCCGCCTCTCGTTCCCACCTCTGCTAGTTACTGAAGCAAATAATAGCCACAGTGTAATTCCCCTTGCCTGCCTAATGTACTTACATCGTCACCTGACATGGTCCACAATAGGGTAACTTTATTCCTTCCTCTGAGCTGCTTAGAATGGCGGAGGTAGAGGCATAAACATGAGATATTAACAGATTGCATCATTTAGGTGAAAATCATTTCCCGTTACCTTCTGCAGTAATTCAGTATCAAACAACAGTCCTTTTCACAGCAGGAAAATGCTTTTCCCTCTGTACGGATTTAGAGCTTTGCGTTCTAAATCACGGCAATTTTTTTCGCCAGATTTTGTTCCTCTCTAAATACTCCATCTGTGTACATAATTTTTTCTCTGTTGAGTGGAGTGATTGTTATAATAACTCCGGATTCAAACGTAATCTCACTGTAAATGTGTTTGCATGTCAAAGCCTGCACAAAGATTTTTGATTTGTGCAGCTTTATTGCAATAACTGGCCCAGATGAACACTTATTATCTCTCTCCAGAGACAAAAGAAACATGAGCTTTGAGAAAAATGTGTACCTCGATATCTCCTGTGAATCTATAGCACTGATATGTATTATTATTAACAGCCGTAGTCATGTACAGACGCTCACAACTGCCTGAAATAGCATCCACAGATGTGGGAGATGATGCACACATACATACACTTTATTTTATGCTTGGACTATGTCCATGATAGATGACGCTGTCAGATTCACGGCCTTGACAGAAATGGTGATTTATTGCTTTATTAAAGCCTGCCCAAAGTTACTGAAATAACATCATTTTGGTGTGTTAAACTGTTTTATGTGCAGGAATGGTGAGGAATAAAATGTAACAACAGTTAGGCCCGTTGCTGTCATCCAAAGATTCACTCGTTCTCGACTGGATAGGTAAGATGCTGCTGGATGTGGGGAAATCGAGGGTGTCGAACACAGATTAGCAGTGACCTGCATGATTACATTAAGTCGAAATGACACAGTGTACTTTCTAATCACCTTGTGATTACAGGGAGGGAGCTGTGCCTAAAAGGAGTAATTGGGAGGGGCAGAGATGTGATAAAATTGTTGTTGGTGCTGGTAGATAAGCTGTCAATGTGTCAGCAGCAATTTGACTGTGCGTGACAAGCATTCACATCTCTGGTAATTGATTATGACACCGTAGCTGGGAAAATATCCAAAAATTGCTGCTTTCGTGGTGGGTGGCTGTTGAGCTATTTTCAAACAGCTGCACAGTCGACAACATATGATGTGGACGCTGAAACTCCTTCACACAGAGACGCTCATTTCCATCTTTTGCATCTCTACATTTGGAGGTGATGTATGTTGAAAGGTTGGAGGCGGGATGGCTATGTCATTTCATAGAATATTCTGACAAATGTTAAAATATTACAAGATGTTCAATCATGCTCGCCAGAGGATGAACTAATGACTTCAGTAATCCCCTGACTTTTCATCTTGTGCAACCAGCCTGTCAAATGTTTCAATTAGTCAGTAAAATATCTCAAGATTTACCTGTTGGAGTAGCAGGAATTTTGGTACACACATTAATGGTTCCCAGACAATAGTGTCTTTTGGGAGCTACCAAAACTCCTTTGTTGGTTCAAAATTCAATCTCACAACAACAACTGGATGCATTGCCAAGAAATTTGGGACAGACATTCACTGTTAGCTTGTGATGTGTGATACCGCTGATTTTCTTTCTGATGTGTTACCAAGTAAACCCCAGGCTGGTATGGCTGATACCAATACAATACCGATACTTTGTAGAAAACCTTCATAAGACTGCGTTCTGTAGTTTTAAGAATGTGGGGAACCATTGTTTAAACATCAACACATAAGCTGAAGCCTATTACAGATGTTATCACCTTTTAAAGGTCAGTGACAAACATTGCCAATAGTTTCACATTTCTGTCTCTGCCTTCCAGTGCCGAAGGACTTTCTTCTCTTGTGTAGATCGCCACTCATAACTTTATCATATTCTGTTTTGTGATTAAATTTCAGATGCTTAACAAGGTTTGTGGTATTGCACCAGTACCTCACAGTCCTCAGACACACATCACATACAGCGTTCTTGCTGCTCTGAAACCTGAAAAACCTCCATACATGAGTCATCATGATTATCTATTCCTTGTTAGTGGCCGCTGGTGCATTTATAGAGCTGTAGTTTGCCCATTACTCTGACTGTGTTCCTTCATACTGTCTCCCTTTTAATGATAAAACGCACAACTACCGGAAATTACTGATTTTAATATCAATCTTTTAATCTGAAAATTGGTCCTTGTTTAGTCAATCAATCCACACGCCACTACTATCAGTGCATTCTCACTCCCAACGCGTCAAATATGACAGCTAGGTAGGGACTTTCACCCAGGAGACCCAAGTTTTGTATTGTATGTAACCAAAAGTTGACTTATTTTGACCAAAAACAATGATGGTTCCTACACCTAACCGTATAGATATGTTGCCTAAACCTAACCAACCCATAATATGTTAAATGTTTGTCAGCAAGCTTTACTTTGAAAATCTAACTGGGAGTCATACGCGGAAATAGAAAAACAGAATTGTTTGTTTGTTTGTTGTTGTTGTTTAGTTCAGTCCTTTACCTTGCAATTGAATCTTGTGTGTCAACATGGCTTTGCACTTTTATTGCTTTTTTTAGTTAATAATGGTTAATAATTTTTTGACGAACAACTTAATTTGTGCTCGAAGTCACTGAATTTAAGCTGTTGTTAATATTAAGTAGTGAGTAATGATGTAGGACTAACAGACTAACAGAGTCTCCAAACAGGTGCAATTGTTTATTCTGGGATCTCTTGGAGCGCAGTGAGACTAAAATTAAATTAAAAATGTGTTTGACATAACATCATTATAAACATGTCCTTAAATTTCTACAGTGTAGTTTTTACAGTGTAGTATTGACACTTGCACCCATACAGCATGTCAACTGTTTTAATTACCCCAAACAACTAAACACGAGAGGTAATATTCAAGTGCTGCTCAAATTAGCACATATAACTTTCCTTACAGGTATATCAAAGAATAACACCATAATACCACAGTAAATATCAATAGCGTTTCACAGATTTAACATCTTATTTACAATCACACACTTTGAGCAAACATACCCTGCTCCGCTTTACCGAGGGTGCAAAAACAAAAACATTATTTGTTGCGTCGATCTCACTACACCGATGCTGTTTTCTCCTGTTAGCTCCACTTTTGTTTTCTATACAGATTCCTGGGCACACACCTTTTCACCCCGTAACATGAATGACAAAGAGAACTACAAAGAACTACAAGAAGCCAGGACTGACAGTTCAGTAGCCACTTATATTCTCCACGGCAGCGTGACTTCTTTAAGAAACAGGGCAGTGTGTAGTGTGTGAGTGGTCGAGGATAACAGAAGGACAGACAACTCCGCCTATTTACATGGCTGTAGATGTACAGTACAGGTTACAGTTAGACCATGAATAGACTCTGCAGCTCCTCAATACACAAGAAGACCTTTTTGAATGACAGCTATCACTATCACTGCTAATAATCATGCTGCTTGTCCATGCTAATATCGATGCTATTGCTAATCCATGGTAGTGATGTTGAGCTTGCTAGAACAGCAGTCTGGATGAGATGGTAATAACTACGTATGACTATTAACCACGCCCCAATTTTCTGTTTGTAGAGAACGTTGACTATAGACTGAAAGAAACACCGACTGGAGGGGCGGCTTTAAGGCCACCGACCAAAGCTGCTGTATTTGAAGAGTGGGGAGTGAGATAATGTCATTGTTCAGGGTACTGAATCTTGGAACAGCCTCCACATATACAGACACAGTACACAACCAGTGTGAACTCACTACAAAACTTCCTACAAGGTAATATCTTGTTCCTGCAAATTAGAATCGTGTTGTGTTTGTTCAATATTCACCAATCAGCCACAACACTGAAAGAATTAATACAGTAGGTGTCTAACATTGATCATCACGTTTCAATGCAATTTTCAGTTGGGAAACCTTGGGTCCTGGTATTCATGTGAATGCCACTTGACATGCACCACCCATATACTGTAAACACTATTGCAGACCAGGTAGACTTCCTCATGGCAACGTCACTCCCCGATGGCAGCTGGAGCTGGAAAGCATTGCTGGGGAGAAGGACATCTGGAATACCCTTCTAAGCCTGTTGCTTCTGTGACCCGACCCTGGATTAGTGGAAGACGATGGATGGGTGGATGGATGGATATTCCAGAATATGCATATTAGCATTCATAAACTGGACATCAATTAAAAATTTTAAAAAGTCCCTTTAAATTCTTTGGTCCAGGTGAGTCTATTTGCATCTAAGTCACTGAGTGTGTTCATTGGAGCAGTTTGGGGTTAATTGCTGCGGCCCAGCGCACCTTTAACTGTACACAACAGCAAAAAAGGAGCCTTCATTCACTTTCCAAACACATAATTCAACTGGGATTACAACTGGCAACCTTCCAGCTGCAAGTCACAACTTCTCTTTACTTTTCAGCCACTGTAATTCACAAACACACAATTCACCGCGGACCTCATCACTCTGCAGTGTGTTTTCTCCGGGAGCCGATCCATCCCTGGCAGCACTGACAGATGTTTTCAAGGACACTGGCTGTTGGGGGAATAAATCAGCAGAAATCCCCAATCTTAGTGGTGCACTCCGCTCAATCACAGCTAGATCAAATTGCAATAGAAAAGCCATCATCACCTACTCATCCAGTGGCAGGGAGAGGCTTTTTGCTCAGTGATTCCCGACAATTGCAGCTGATTAGGGAATTAGGATTAGAGTAATTGATTGTAATTGATACGGAGTCATAGATGGAAATAAGTGTTGGCGGAAATGTGTTGCAGTATTAAGTTCCACATAGAACAATGTGAAAAACAATTCCTACATCTAACCTTCTACTCTGGTTATTTAATTGGCTTCAAACTAGGCTTAACATTAACACAATTTCTTCTTGACTGTCCCTTAACACTAAACACTCCAACATTGTTCCAGCATGCTACAATAGACGGAAAATTGCACAACTACAGATTCAAAGTTTGAATTCTGTAACAATCCATCTGTGAGCTTGAGTTTAACAGAACATCCTGCTAGCCCTCGTTGAGAAAAGACATCTGATGTAAAATTGTTGGCAGACACATCAAAAATAATGTAAATCCACTGGGTCTTCACTTCCTCGGATGATGCGAGTAGTTTGCAGTTTGTGTTGGTTCTTGCTGACAACAACGGAGTAATTGGGGTTCTTTTGTACCTTTAAACTGTTTGTGCAACACTTTGTGCAAACCTAAACGCCTGAGTAAATTGATGCCAATGAAGGCATTGGTCAGTTTTAGGAAAACAGCATCATTTGGATACAATGTCTGGTACGTTATAAACATACCTAGGTTACGTAGGTTAGTTACTTTCTTATGCTAGATATTATAAGTAACTTAACTAAGTTAGTAAGTTAAAGAAGTCATACTTGACTTCTGATTTCAAACTGGACATGAACAGCAGTCTCCTAAATCAAAGTCCTGTGCTGGTTTAACCCAACCTGGCTGCAAATTGCTCTGCTTTTGATATCCTCCTGTGGTCATTCATTTTTTATCCCCACTTCTTCAGACTGAATAAATTACATCTCATATTCCCAAAAGTTCGATATAATGTTCGATAGTTTCGCGTGTATGCATTAAATGCAAACCAGCTTGACAGCACATAGAGAATACACCCTGGCTGATAAACAGCATATCCACTGATAATGGAATGTGCTACGAGTGACATGCGAACAGCGAATCATTTAACAGGTGTGTAGTTCTGTTGCACCATTAGCATGCTAACATTTTCTAATTAGTGCTAAACACAAGGTTTTGGCGTTTGGTCGTAAACAAGTGTATGCTGACCTGATTATGGAGCTAGATGAAAAGTTGATGGACGATCAAAGCACAACATTTCATGGGAATACATTCAATAGTTTTCAAAACTACTGCAAAATCTGCTCTCCCTCGCAGAGCTCAGGGGCTGGACATCACCGAGGAACCCTGCATGAGTCAATAAGCACAGATATCTAACACACACCACTGACCACGACAATATCAAGGGCAGATAGCGTGACTGTGTATTTGTGTATGGGTAAGAGAGATGGGAGAAATAGTCAAAACCTTACAGGAGACCTCTAGTAAGGCCAGACTAACACGGAGTGTGCACAAGCTCATCTAAGCCAATATTAGTTCAGTCAAATGACGCTCAAATGACTCCGTCTCAATCAAACGTTCCCCCATTTTCTTCTATTCACTGTCTTTCCCTCCCATTTACCCCCTAAGTGGCTGCACCCCCACAAAATAAATGCTCTGCAGACATAAAGGCTGGCTTCATCTGCTGGAGTGATGTGCACATTCTGCACTACAAGGCTTAATGGATGCTCAGGGTAAGACATGCATTATGCACACAGTGGGGTTCATGCAAGGACCATGTGACCTGGGAATTTTTTTGCAGTGACAGTCAATCAGGTTGTAGAAGGATTTTTTTGCACTGAATCAGAAAAATGTTTGCTAACACTTCTGAATTCAGTCTGCACTTTACAGTGTCATTTAGTTGTATGAGTGAGGTCTGATAAAATACTGGGTCCTGCTGGTACCTAAATGTAGGTACAGCAGAAGGAAACTAGACTATGCTCAAGGGAGTAACAACTGACCATTTCAAAACATACTATCATAGGGGTGGGTGGTATGCTGTTCTCATCACCATCACTCTGCCACAACATGGACGATTACCACGATAAATGTTTTGGCATATAGACATTCATGTGCTTTACTGTGGCTGTGTTAACATGCAGTGAGAGGGATAAACACATACTCATAGAACTGGAGTTGCATCCTGTTCTCACATTTGCCGACCTTGGTAACATAAACCAGCCTGTCCTCATCAGAATAATGACCATATACAGTAGGTCGACTTTGAAAGCAGCTAATTATGACCTATATGTACTGTAGCTGCTAAATAAATGAGGTATAAAGATAAAAAATGTGAGCGCACATCCCAAGTGGGTGCACAATTTTGACCATATGCTGCAAGTATAAATAACATCTTTAAAAATCAATGTGGGATCTCATTATGTATGTATGTAAGCTATGTATTGAGTTACATGGAAGATACATTGCTCTGCCAGAATATATCTTTTTGTCTTTTACAAACTATTTCTTTCATATTTTTTATCACCTATAAAGTCACTAGGAAGATTTTTTATTTTGTACATTTTTCAACAAATGTCATTAGAGGATCCATAACTGAAAAGTATCACATATCTCCAGTTTTGTCTAACTAGAAAACATCAGCTTGGGAACCAGATCACATCCTGACAGGCTCTTTTGCTTTTTCTTCATGGACGTGAGCTGTTTTGACATGCAGGAAGCAGATTTGTTGACTTCAACTTAAGTGAAATTCTCCCAATATACAGAATATCAAAACTTTGTGCAACCATCATTTGACAGCTCAATGGAAACACGAGCTAATCAGAGGTTTAATCGACAATTCATTAACCTCTCGAGCCATCTTTTCTCTGACAATTAACCCTTTGGAAAACATGTTTCCACACTGGTTGACGAATACATTCTCTGTATGGTTGTTCCAACACAAGCTCTAAGATGCTTATCCCATGTTAAAATATTTAAACCTAAGATGCCATGCTATTTTTTTATTGCACCACATCAAATAGAATTATTCCTAAGGTCTGGTGCATTATTTAACACTCACATTCCCCCAAAACGTGGCCTAATATAACTTCTTTTGACACTCGAATGTCCAGTCAAATCTAAACTGAAGTTGTGATGATATGAACATGGCTTTGGCTACACAGCATGTGTTTTGCATTGGTGGAGATGAAAATTGTACAGCCACTGTGACTGAGAGAGTTCAGATACTTCACTGGTTTAAGTCATGCTAGCAGCACGGCTTTATTGATAGCAATGTAAGTCCTCACCCTCCGTCCAGATTGAAATAGCTCAACAACTAAATTTTGTACAGACATTTATGGTCTTGGAAAGACTGAATTCTATTGACCTTGATCACAAAATGTATATACAATCTCAAATGCAGATTAGTAAATACATTTGGAACATGGAAATGAGTACGCTTTTCTCACAGATACACCCAGGTAGTATTTTTTACCATCTTTTTATTGGAATTATGCAGATTATAAATCACAGAATCAACATATAGAATAATTCCAGCATAATCCCCATACCCCCTGCTGCCCATGCTATCCCCCATGCCCACAGCATCCTCCCAAGACCACCAAAACAGAACATCAAGCACAAATAGTGCTCTCATCCAAGGGCCTTATTTAGATGGACAAAAAAAAGAAAAATTTGCACTTGCATTTTAAAAATGTTTTTACACAGTAGGCCATGGTCCAAAATGATGACAGTGGTCTCAGTGAAGGATTTAGGATTTGCACGCTATTTTGAGAACATAGTAAAATGCTGATTTAAATATTTTAATACAAATTGAAAATTTGCTCTAAGCTTTTGATTTGAACAGATACAAAGATATACAAAGTTATATATTTCCTCCTCACATGATTAAAAAAGCGTACACACTCCAACCTGCAGAGCGGTCGGCTCCACTGCACAATACATCCTGATTAACACAATGCGTTCTTACTCCCAGCTCGTCAAATACAGCTGGTCAGTGGCCTTAAGCTTCAAATTGTGATGCTCAACCTGCCCTTCTAGTGTCAGTTTTAGATGTGAAAGCTTCTGCTGTTAGCAATAATAATGATAATGATATGTAATATGCAACGTGCAGTTAGACTTTCAAAATAAAGCTTGCTGAAAAACAGGTTTAGGCACAAAACTTCCTGACTAGGTTTAGACACAGAAACCACTTGATTAGGTTTAGGCACTAAGAGTACTTGATTAGGTTTAGGCACTAAAAGTACTTGATTAGGTTTAGGCACTAAAAGTACCTGGTTAGGTTTAGGCACTGAAACTACTTGGTTAGGTTTAGGCACTAAAACTACTTGGTTAGGTCTAGACACTAAAACTGCTTGGTTAATGTTAGCCAGTAAAACTATTTCCTTTTTTTTTTAAATATAACAATTATATAAATTGAAGAACTGATAACCATTATTGCAATTCCCTCCCAGCATTCCCGTCCCTTAAAAAATGTCCCAAGAATCTTTATATTTTTATCAGATGATAACTTTTTATAGAACTATTTTTAGTATATTTGGATGTGTTTCTTGGCCACTCAGTGTGGGTGATGAAATGATGAAAAAGTGAAGTGCATACCAGTTCGTTCAGTTGTGCCCATTCTCTCATGCTCTGATGTCAAACGAGCCAGATTCAGTGTATGCGTCTGGCCAGCACAATGCCAACAACCTTGACATCACCACTGTAAATGCTTTCATCAGCACAAACCAGACGGACAACCATGAAGCATGAATATTCATCAGGGATGAGTCAACACTGGTGTTCTGTGGCATGATAGGTGGAGCTGTGACTCTCGGCTTTTTCCACACGTCATCTTTTATAAAAGATGGACAAGGTTGTCAAGATTTTGTCAAAGTCTGTTTGAATACAGTGTCCACAGCATTCAGATCCTACTTAACTTCAGCAGAATTTACTCAAGTATCAAAAGTAAAGTTTCTCATTGTGTAAAACTGTACCAAAACCAACTGAGACAAGAATATCAGGTGAAGGTGGTTTATGTACAGTAGTTATGAATCCAAACTGTGGAATTATCTTCCTCTGAATCTGAGAACAGCAACATTGCCTGTTAAAATCAATCATAACTCCACTTCCATTTCTGGATGAAGTACACCACTGCTCAACGTTACAGGACTAGATTAGTTGATGATCATTGCTGTTATAACTGTTACATTTACATTATTGTAGTTTTACTTTTAGTTTTACGATTTTTGTCATTTATTTTTATTCATTTTATTTTTAATCTATTTGAACTTTTTACTATTTTTCTTCCTTTTGTTAAATGTAGTTTAACATTTTAACTGTTGAAACTGCTCAAACATGCTCTCTATTCATTTCTGAAACACTTTGAGCTGGGTTTTATGTATCATGATTGCTATATAAATAAAGTGAATCACTTTTTTAATAATATAAAATGCTATTAGTGGATATTGTCATAACTGCTACTTAGACATAAAGCAGAATTTGGTACTACTTTATACTTAGGCACACTTTGAGTATATTTTTTTATCTAAATTCCTGCAAAAACCGTAGCTGTCACATAACTGTAGTGGAATGGAATATGTAGTTGGGTAAATTAAAAAGTTAAAGTTGTAAAGTAATTAAAACAGTATGTGCATAAATGAATCTGTTACTTTCCATTATTATGTGTAAATTATAACCTGCACATGTAAATACCACCAAGTACAACCCAACAAAAAGCATGATAATATGTTAATCTTGTTTTGACATATACTCAATAGAACGGTACAAAGACAATATATTTAATGTTTTACCTCTACCTCCTTTACCTTTATTTATTAATTTTTTAAATATGTACTTATTGTGAATTTGATGGCAGCAACATGTTTCAAACAAGTTGTGACAGGGTAAATAAGAGACTGTGAAAGTTGTGGAATGCACATGATTGTATAAAGGAACACTTCCTATTTAAATCAGGGTCTCAATGAAAATGTTAATGTTGGATAAATACAGTATGCCTATAAAAATCAACTTGCTTAATATGTGGTAATACTTTTAAAAAAAAGAATACTTGGTTATTATTACAATGTTTTCATCGTTCACTTCAATGCCCAAAACTTTATTTTCTTGATCAATCATAATGATTAAAACTTTATTCATATAAAAGAAAAGACACAATTCACAGAGAAGGCTCTTACTACAAGGTGAATGTTGCCACTGTAGAAAAAAGTATTATTTAACTTTAACAGTAAATTACTGACTAATAATTATGGCAAAGTCACAGTTGTATACAGTAATAATTTTACAGTAATACACATGAAAATCATAGTACATTTTTAAAAAGAATACAATATGATATTGCATTAATCATCATTAATTATTGTAAATTCACAACAGTTATATAGTAAAAATATAATAAGATTAAAACAATTTACATCCTTACTGCAACTCAGTAGCCAGTAAATTCCTGTAAATTTACAGGTCATACTACATTAAAATACTGTAATTTTATATGTAAAGTGTATTTTACAGCAACACATTGGCACATAATTTTTCTTCAGATTGAAAGAATACATACAAATATTGGAATTGATCATCTTTATTGTGAACTCCACATACTTTACAAACATTCGATGGCAATATCTTCAAAAAACTGCAGTGAAAACAAACTTTGTTAATCAAATTTTGTATCAAAACCTAAAAAAAGGGGTGGATGATATACTAAGTTTTATATTATGATATTGTATATTAAGCATTTTGAACTGTAACAGTATACAGTATACAGTATGATGGTATATTCTTTTTGGTTCGAAGGCTGCTAAAATTCTTTTAGCTCAATAGTAACATCTTTTTCTTGCCATGATTGTCATCAATCTTCAGCTTCAGTTTGGTCAAAATTCTATGTTTTCATGCCTGCAGCCTCGTCCATGAATCCATCACAGGTCAGTGGTGATTGGACCCATTTCGAGAAAACTGCACCAAAAATGATGAGATGAAACATCAGACAATGACTCTAGGATCACATCAGTTTTCTCTTGTTATCCACATGCTCCCCACTTTGCCTCATTCTTATTCTTCAGCTGCATTCAGGCCTTTATGTGACCCCTTTTTCTTTCCCATTTTCAACATCCTTCCCCCTCCCTCTCTGTTGTCTGGCACCAATTCAAAACCAGCGGCACCTTTTTTCTTGTCGATAGGCCTCCGGCTCATTGGTAGGCATCTAGAAGGGCCAGCTGGATATCATGCTGCTAATGAGGACTCACAACTCAGAATGTGTCTGAAATTATAATGGGTTAAATACAAATCAAATCAGGCAATACTGAGATATCAGAAAAGGCTGCCACAAAGGGATTCCCAAAGCTGAACACATCAGGTGCAGTAGATCCAGGACACAGTCCCTACAGCTGCCTGCTTGGAGAGCCCGGTGAATAAAATATAAGAACTGCACAGAAATGGAGAAAAGAGCTCCTTATACAGTGTGCAGCACTTTGACACAGAACATTATGATGCAACCCATTTCCTCTGGCTACACACTGCACAAGATAAAGTATGCTGTTTTATCTCTGAACCAAAAAATGTTGTGTCCGTCTTTTTTTATCCAGGCTGAAAGGACAACAGATTACAAATGCAACACTTTGAATTTGTCAATCTCGTTTCCGAAAATGTATCGTGAAAGCCACAGCAGGTTTTCAACAAACCATTTTGCATCTCAAAGCTAATTTTTCCACAGCACCAGCATTCTGTCTTTTTCAGAAGAAACTAAGTTATAGGAAGCAGAGGCTGACATGGCAGCATGTTTTATTTATGCCAGCACAGGTGGTGCGTGAGGCAACCTAACAAATGGCCCCTGGCAAAAATCGAGGCAGGGAAGAGCCTCTTTATGTGACATCACAACTGAAGTCCAATAGTAATCACCAAACATCCCTAAACACAGTTTGGCTCGAGTCTAAAAGGACTTTGAAGGATGCAGAGGCAGAAATAAAGGGAGAATAACACATCGAGCAGACATTAACGTCAACATTAACTGCTTAATGGCTGGAACATTCCAGTTCTGCTAAGTCTAAGTCATTATGAGAATATAAGAATAATTACCTGTGGTTATGGTTGACAAGTATTTGGATAGAAGATGGAAATAAAGTAATACAGTACGTCAATGCTGTTAAATTGTAGTATCTAATGCATCATATAACATATCCAAAGGGCAGCTCAGGGCCAATAGGCCACCTGTTCAGGCATGTCACAGTTACACTTTGCATTTTCGAAACAGTCATTTTTAAAGGAATAGTCTGTGGAGATTATAGACAATTGACGTCATTTGTTTCTAACTGAGAGTTAGATAGGAAAATTGACCATCCTCATATTTGTCCAGTCAACCTCATGATCAGTGCCGGCCCTGAGAGAAGTATATGTGACCACTGGATGTTACATTTTAATAAAAAACAGATGTTTGGTGTGTGCTATACATAAGACTAATATAGACTAATAATGAAAATAATATGAGATCCATTCAATTTTATCGTCATTGCAATGCAATTCAGTCTAACCAGAGTGCAGTGAAATTAATGTGTGTATATATATATATATATATATATATATATATATACATATATATATATATATATATATATACATATATATTGGCTTTGAACAAAAATTCAAAGCCATTGTTAATGATATGGGAAAGCTAAGGTATGGAGTATTAACAGTAATACACTTTCACTGAACTTTAACACTGATGTAAACTCAATCGGGTCAATCGGTCAAACGACCTGGGAGCTATTGAAAAAATCGTGCGGTGTATTCACTAAAAATGGCGACTTTTCTTTATACTGTAATATTCTAGAAAAATACAAATTCCACTAAAATCCAATAAAAACTGCTGTGTCTCAGTCTACCAGTGTAGGACCACATTTCTGATCGATTTAAAGTCAATCGGTCAAACGACCTGCGAGCTATTGAAAACATTGGGCGGTGTATTCGCTAAAAATGCTGATCTTGTCTTTAAAATATTCATGACAAATACAAATTCCACTAAAATGCAGAAAAAACTGCTGTGTCTCATTCTACCAGTAGAGGACCACATTTCTGATCGATTTAGAGTCAATCGGTCAAACGACCTGGGAGCTATTGAAAAAATTGGGCGGAGTTTTTCGCTAAAAATGCAGATTTTTCTTTATAATATTCATGAAAAATACAAATTCCCCTAAAATCCAATAAAGTAGTAAGCCACACCCCACCTTGGCTCATCTGACCACATTGCTGTGATGTTAATGCCAGCATACAGACCACTGCTGACCAGAACCAAGCCCTCCTAGAAGCAGTTGAGGGTCTGGCTGGAGGGAGCCATGTCATCACTACAGGACTGCTTCGACTGTACTGACTGGTCTGTTTTCAGAGAGGCTGCCACCACAGACCACATCACAGATGTCAGTGAGTATGCTGAGACTGTCTCAGGCTACATTGAACAATGTATGGAGGACATCAGCATCTCAAAAACCATCACAGTGCGGGCAAATCAGAAACCATGGATGACCACAGAGGTTCGCGAGCAAATCTGAACAGGGCCATCAGAATGGCAAAGAGAGGCCATGGACAAAAAATTCAAAGCCACTTCAACAACCACAGGGACACTAAGAGACTATCGCAGGGAATTAAAACAGTTACGGATTACAGGACTACTTCCCAGGCCTGTGATGACAGCACTGAATTCCTAAACCACCTCAACAACTACTTTGGCAGGTTTGAAGCACTGAACACCACACCAGCAACGAAAGCCACCCCACATGACGACGACCATGTGCTAAGTCTTGACCCGGCTGATGTCCTACGGACCCTGAGGAAGATCAACCCACAGAAAGCTGCAGGTCCTGACGGGATACCAGGGTGCGTGCTCAAGGGGTGTGCAGACCAGCTGACTCATGTCCTAACAGACATATTCAACATCTCCCTGAGTCAAGCTGCTGTGCCATCATGCTTCAAAACTTCAGCCATCATTCCAGTCCCCAAAAAAACCACAGTCACCAGTCTAACTGACTACCGACCAATAGCACTTACGCCCATAATAATGAAGTGCTTTGAAGGGTTAGTCAAGGACCACATAACCTCTGTCCTTCCCCCTCACTTGACCCACTCCAGTTCGCCTACCGCCCAAACCGTTTCACTGAGGCTGCTATATCCACTGCACTCCACCTGAGTCTCCAACACCTGGAGAAAAATAACTCTCATGTGCGAATGTTGTTTGTCGATTTCAGCTTGGCATTCAACACCATAATCCCCCAGGATCTGGTCGATAAACTCGGCCCCCTTGGACTGAACACCCCACCGTGCAACTGGATTTTAGACTTTCTCTCAGAGAGGCCTCAGTTTGTGCTGGTAGGCAAAAACACCTCATTCACCATCTCACTGAACACCAGATCGCCGCACGGATGTGTCCTGAGCCCCATTCTCTTCATCCTGATGACCCACGACTGCTGTGCAAAGTCCAGTACAAACCACATCATTAAGTACACAAACGACACAACAGTGGTGGGCCTGATCCAGAACAAACAGGAGAACACTTACAGAGAGGAGGTGAAACATTTTGCTGACTGGTACAGGAAAAAAAACTGGTCCTCAATGTCGAAAAAACCATGAGATTGTGATCAACTTCAGGAAAAAACAGCCCGTGCACACCCCGATCTTCATCAATGGAACTGCCGTGGAAATGGTTCAGAACACAAAGTTCCTGGGGGTGCACGTCTCTGATAACCTGTCCTGGTCCTTGCACACCTCCTCTCTGGTGAAAAAGGCTCACAAACGCCTACTCTTCCTGCGGCGGCTGAAGAAGGCCCACTTTAGTCCTTCCATCCTCACCACTTTTTACAGGGGCACCATAGAGAGTGTGTTGACCAGCAGCATCTGTCTGTGGTTTGAAAACTCTAACACCTCGGACAGAAAAGCCCTGAGGAGAGTGGTAAGGTCAGCTCACTACTTTTTTGTTCTATGCTGAATGACAATAAAGAGATCTTGAATCTTGAATCTTGAACAGGCCTGACGTTAACTTTCCAAATGTCCCTGATGAATTTAAGGTGGAGTAACATTAACTTACGTCGACTCAGCTATTTACTGATTTTTAAACAATGCTACTATCGTCTGAAGTAAGCTAGCAAGTTAACACTCTGCTCAAACAACCGTAACTACGATGCATCAAACTATTAATTTCAGTCACGTCATCACATTGACATTACTGTACCTCTTTCTTTTTCAAGTTTTTCTTCCTCTTCTTTCCTACTTTTCCTTCCCTGGGCGCCGGATGGTTTCAATCTTTTGGACATTGTGGTTCCGCTACAGTATCAATAAATCTCTCTCTTGGTCTTGGGGTCATGGTCCGGTCAGATTCAGGCAACTCACCTCTCAACCCCGCCCCCCCACCCTCACAGAGGGCAGGTACAGTGCAATGAGCCAGGAACCCAGAAAAAAGGCCTCTTCATTATTTAATAGGCTTTGCTATGAAGTTATGTCGCTGTGGGCTTATATAATATTTCGAAATAATAGTAGTAATAGCACTGGTAAAAAAAAGTTTTTTGTTTTTTTTTCACCCCCCGTTTGCGGGGCCCCCTGTGGATGACGGCGGCCTTAGCATTCACCTATACAGCCTATGCCAAGGGCCGGCTCTGCTCATGATGATGACAAGACACCAGGAAATTAAATCCTGGTCAAGACATAGTAGAGCAGAAGCAGGTTTTTACTTTATTTACATGTCTTTTTGCCATTCAGTTAGTCCTTCTGACTGAGGTAAAACCTGAATGAGCCTGTAATGTTTTGGATGCTCAATTTAAAGTGCCCTATGTGAAAACCACTAAAAACTACTCTAAGATGTATATATAAATAATTCAAATCATATGACGACAGCATTTCTATTTTCATCAGGCGAGGAGACGTCCAGCTGCTCAGAGAGAGAGAGAGAGAGAAGTGGGGAGGGGAGCCTTGAGGAAATACCCTGTTCAGAACACAATCACAGCTCTGAGACCCCAGCACCTGCTCTGTGAGAGCACCTGATGGTGTGCCAGACAGCCTCGCTAAGCGAAAACTGACTGATGGCATAGCTCTGTGTTGCATGAAGGGAAAGCTCATTATGTGAAGGTCACATTCATTGTGGTGAAATTGACTAAAATGGCACTGCAGTCAACAAGTCAAGCAACTTTTAGGAAGTGGGAAAGCACATGGAAAAGTACCCAATTAGGAAACTATTGATGAGCTTATGGAGTGTTAACAACTGGATTGCATAATGTGTGTTTGTGTGTAATATGTTACTTTGAGAACAGTTGATCCAGTTGAGAGACAGTCCAGTTGCCAATAAAATAAACACATTTATAAATGACCTACTTTTGGCTGTGATGCAAAGTAACTAGTCACTATGTTATCAAATAAATGTAGAGGAGCAAAAAGTACAAGATATGCATCAAAATAATTGTGGAGTGGAAGTATAATGTAGCAGACCGGAAATACTCAAGTAAAGTACCTCGAAATTGTACTCAAGTACAGTACCTGAGCTAATGTACTTACATGCATTCTATCACCGGACAAAGCCTGTGCTCATATATAATAATCACGTCAAATATACTAGCATTATAAAACATTATGACTCCTGCTTTATGGATTGGGGTATGGCATGACTGTGTTATGAGACTGCCCTTGCTCATGAATGTAGGAAGCCATTTCTGTGGCTGACAGCTGCTGCTAAGTACTATGGCAGTATAGATCGAGGCATCTGTCTCTGGCTGATGATGCGGGCGGCCGGGACTGATGATGCATGTCGATGGCAGCCAGGTAATACAGCAGGATAAGGTAGCTAATGCAGCTTGTAAAGTGCCAGATATATGGATAGCTTTTCCTGGGCTGCATCAAGGTTGCCAAGGTTGTTCTTCCTGACCAATGAGCTGTGCAAATGGTCATTAAGCCTTTGAACCTCCTACACCTCTCTCCCTCCTCTCTCTCATTCCTTTGTTTCTTTCTTCTCTTTTAATCTCAGTTCTCCTGTCTTCCGTCCTGTATCAATCTCTCTCTGTTTCTGTATAAATAAATCCTCATCTCTATCTCATCTCATCTCCATTAATCTAAACATAGATGGCATCTGGATAATAGTCCCCTTCACTCCGCTCCCTTCACCTGATTTATGCCAGTAACCAAACTGGAGTGCCAGCTTGGAGGCTCAGCAGAATACCAGATCTCACAGTGGACCCAAATGATCATTTCATGCTTGGTCAGCCGGTGAATGGCGCATGACGCCATCCAAGGGGTTACAGAGAAGTAAGGTCAGTGGAAGTTGATTAGCAAACAGAGGGCAGGGTCACTCAGTGAGAGGTCACCTGAAGGTGGTTTTTGATGATCATATAAAAGTTGCCAGGCCTTTTAGTTAGCTTAAGCAAACACTGGGTCAGCACCAAAATATGTTGGCTTTTTCCTTTTCCAAATGTAGGTATTTTAACAGATAATTGCTAGTTGCCTGAAGGAACAGTTCACCCAGAAATGAAAATACAGCGATCAACTCACCCTCGTGCTGATGGGAAGTCAGGTGAAGTGTCGTAGTCCACAAAACATTTCTGGAGTTTCAGAGCAAAACAGTGTTATATAATTCTCCTAAACAACTGAAGTCACTGGGGACTTCATACAATCTCCAAGTTTTGTGACCTACAAAATTTCACCTGATCGTCCATCAGCATGACGGTTATTAACAGACCCAAAAGTGAAAGTTCAGCCAAGGCATCCATTGTAGCCCACACTACCTGCCCGACAACAAATGGCAGATCAAAGTTAGCGACAAGCTAGTGAACTAGTGGAGCATTACGCAGCAAAAGAGCCAGATATTTCCCTTAGGACGTGGAGGAGAGTAAAATGGAGCTAAAATGAGAGTGAATATTGCACACATACATGACTTCAAATGACTGCACAGTTTTGTTATCTCCTGAAACAGGCAATGCGCTAACTGCACCAGCTAGCTAGTACAGAGTGAGCTCACAGATCTCAAAAATTACAAGGACCTCCATTCTCTTGTCACTTTCCTCCACACACTCCGACACTAAGATACTTCCTCTCCTCAACTCTGACTGTTGGCATTCATGACACCCCCTTTGCCATCAGTCTGAACACACTTTTGACAACATGAACTCCTTCCTCAGACGTAAGCAGATGTTTGACCTCACTAATCGTCCACAACAAACATGAAGCCTGTTTCCATTGTTTTGACATCACACCAGAGGTCATGTGCTAATTGTACTGTGTTCCTCATCCTTCCAGTGACTTCACAGCACAGGCCTAAATGAAAACTGCTCCCGGAGGATAATTGAATCCAAACACATAACTTTATAGACTTTTTGCATCTTGTTGCATCTTTTTGTAGTTGCAGCTAGCATAATGAACATTTTTTTAATTCAAAACCTGCCTTAAATCCAAAATTTCAAGACCTCATCAAATTACATCAAACGTAAACACACAAGATGGGGAATTTAAAGCAGTCCTTGATACACGATCAAACTCACATATATCAGACAGGAAATGGGAAGTATTTTCCAATCGTGCTGAGTAACCTCATTGATGTCACGAGCTGCCTAATCTTCAACCCCTCTAAACCATCCCTCCTGACACAGCTGACAGTCTCTGGGGAGCTGGACAGTGTGAGTGATGTAGTGTTCACTTAAAATCCACTGGTGCAGTGAGTCGTGAATACAGGAGCGGGGGATTGTCTGGTAATTCATTGACAGGAGAAACACACACATGGTTCAACCAGCCCAGTCGATTCTCTGGAGAAAACCACGGGGCAGAATTGAGTTCAAAGGTCAAATGAGTGGTAGTGACCTCAAGTTGACACCCATCTACAGATTGCCACTCCCACTGATAATATAAGCATTTATGAAGCCCTGTACATTGCAAGTACTGCACTTTAGTGAAATACTGTTCTGGCATCAGCATTGTGCACCTAGACTGGAACAGCCTGCCAACCCTGCACTGCAAATATCTTTAACAGTCACTGTCATCACTGTCTTTTTCTTTAGTCATTCTTTAATTTCCTAAATACTCTAAATCGTGAACCAGCCCATGAATTCTGAAATGAATTATTGGGGTGCACAAGCTTGACCATGCATCAAGGGTGTAAATAATGTCTTTTAAAATCAATTTTGGGTCTTGGGTGAGATTTGGATTACACTGTAGGAGCTGTATGGAGCCATTTTGTTCTGTGTCTGGTCAACATATAAATTAGAATTTGTCAAAAGCTGTTCCCTCATGCTTTAATGTAATGTAAAAAGAAAAGAAAAACTGAGTAATGATTCAAGGTCCATGGCTGACCAGCTGTAGCTCACTTTCTCAGCTACACCCACAGACCAGCTGTGTTTCCCTGAAGTGAGGCATTCTGTCGCACATTCTGGAGCACAGTGCATCAGAACTGCATCAGCAGTCATTCCAGTAATCACAGGGTTGGTGGTTCCGTCCGAGCAGGCTCCTCCTGTCCACATGTCAAAGTGTCCTTGAGCAAGAAACTAAACCCCACATTTCTCCTGGTGGTCAGGATGCTGGTTACAGGCTGTCATCTGTGTGTGTGAAGTGTGGGTGAATCCACACAAATAAAATGGCTAAATGGTACTATAGCAGAAGACATCTAATATGTCTGCCTGCCTGTCACCTAACAGTGCTCACAAATCCAGCAAAACAGAAATCTTGAAGATATTCATTAAAAATCTGAAGTTTTCCCCATGTATTTACATAAAAGTGAAACACATGAAAATACAATTCTGTCATCATCATTGGAGAAGAAAGCGGGTGTTGTGGAGTAAGAGCAGCGGACTTAAAGACCGTCAAGGCCCACAGCATCTTTCAACCATCCAACCTGACCGTTGGGAGGAAGAGAGTTGGAATTTCCCCCAGTTTCCACCGGGCTCATTACAGCTGGGAAACAGTCACCAGAGCTGATCGTGGCCTGCTCTTGTTTCCACCAGCTGTGCCACAGCACGTCTCAGCAGCATCACAGAAGCGACTCTCCCCTCTGCTGCGTGGAGAACTCAATCTGCACAGAGCAGATCGAAGGAAGTCGACAGTGAAACGGCAGAGAGCATCCCATCAATTTTTCAAAATAAAAGGCCGGGTGCCGACTTGGGCTGTACAGCACAACAAAGTCAGAAATATAAACAATAAACACACTTAAAACAGAGAATTAACTTAATAATTGAACTAGCCTATCCAACCACAGTAGGAGCACAGAAACCAAGGTGAAATCATCAAATAAACACAATCTGTGCAAGGCAACAACATCAGGCAGGCATGACGCTCCACTTCTGAAAAGCTCCCAGTGGGATATGAAGTGGCGTAGAGGATGGAACATAATAGCGGCACACATGCCAGATAACAGAGACGTGACCAGTGGAAAAAGCCATGCTAATCCAGCTTGGTTTAAGGCTGCTCCTGGCTAATGTCTGGTTGCAGGCAGTCCACGTCTCAGCGCCTCTCTCCACTCCGCTAACAGAGAGCATTAGTAGTTAAAGGTGCAATATGTAAGAATTGGCAACCTTTCAAATTCATATTCAAAACATAGGGGGTGGCATATCACCAGAGCGACGGCTAACTGCTGCTAACTGTAGCTGCCATTAGCTAGTTAGCTCAGTTAGCCCTGCAGAAAGCGGTTCGGACCAGGAGCTCAGGGACCAGGGAAGTGTTAGTTAGCCACTCGCACAGGAGCTTTGAAATGGGGCGGGCTGGGGCTAACTGGTTAGCATGCTAACTTCAGTAGATATCTCTGCAACACAATACATTGACATTGTAATGTCAAAACTGATATTTATTCACGCTCTGTTGATAATTTTAAACAACCGGCCCCACAACACAGATGTTCCACTGAGCCCCATTTCAAACATGTATAGAATGTGATCATTTGCCATGTTTCAACAGGTAAACAGGTTCATTGTTAACAAGTGATAGGATCATAACTGGGTATGGAGGGGGCATCCTCGAAAGGCTCAGTGGAAACATCAAATCAAGGATGAGGTGAGGTTCACCACTTTGTCAAACACATGATTGTATAAAGGAGATTACTACATGGGCTCAGGAACACTTTGGGGTATATTTTTCAGTATTTTGCGGGCTACTTGCAGTGTTTGATTTAAGAAGCTGTAGCTAACGAAAAAATGCATCAACATCACCAGCAGACTAAGAAAAGTGGTTTCAAATGAATGACTCTCCACCAGGGAGAGAAGGGTTAATCACATAAGTGGTAAATCTATGGGAAGAAGAACAGATGTCGTGCCTGAGTCTGATTGCAGGTGACAGAAGTCTGACACAGGAGTAGATATAACAGCGTCCTGCCTGTTCCAATCACTCAGGCAGCACTTAAATGATAGCATTTTAGTGCGAACACGTAAGTGCTCCTTTTTAGTGTCTCAGCACTGAGTTCACACAGTATTACCAAGATTACACCTACAAATTACAAGGCTCAGGATTTTCCATGACAGTTTCCTTTTTCTGTGCAGAATGTCTGTCATCAGTTAGCAGCTGGTTTAGCAGTGTAGCAGAGCAGCTGCTCTTCAAGTGATGACCTGTGTCCACCAGGGCAGAGCTGACCTCTCGCTCTGACCTCTCCATATGTGGGAGAAGAACAGGCAAAGTATCAATAAGCTATCACATCAAATCAGCGTCTCATCTACACAATTGTCCGATGCACCTAGAGGCCACGATGAGCATGTGCTGCACGATGACAGCTGTCAATCGTACCAATCAACGTCGAAGCTGAAGGTGAAAGGTAGTTAGAGGCGGTGTGGTACTTGAGATGTGCTTAAGCGCAGCACTTGAGACAGTGTCTAGACGATCACCCCCGCCGGATGTCTGCTGGTACAGATTTAGGTTGTTTTGCTCTGTTTCCAGACATCTGGGATGGCCATTTATAGACACTGGCCTTCTTTCTGTATCCTCAGCAGGGCGGTGTGATTCCTGATCACAACCTCTAAACTGATCTAAACGTCCTTGTGCCGCCCAGGAAATAGGGCAGCAAAGGTGACTCTGAAAGTTGTAAAATATTAATCTGGCTCGAGGTCAGAAAACAGGCTTCATGTTTGGGCATCAATAATTTACTTTCTGGGAAGTGGTCATAATATTGTCACAACAACTTACACTCTGAGTGTTATTTACTATCACAGGGTGATAAATTAGGGTGACCAATTATAGTTAAAGGTTACATGATCGGTCCTTCCTGACAGTCTTAAAGGCATTGTGTTTTTGACCACTAGTAGCACCATGGAGCAAAGTTGAGTGTTTTAGTCGAGTTGGTCCCAATTTTGTTTTTATATATATGTATGTATATATATATATGTATATGTGTGTGTGTGTGTGTATATACAGTATATATACAGTATATATATATTTACAAGATTGCATATGCACAATAAAATATATTTTCTCTCTATTCAAACTCATTGTAAGTTTGTGTTGATAACACACCATGACACATGGAAATGCACTGCTGTATAGCCTGTATATCTGTCCTGTCTGTTTACATGGAGTTTACCTTTGATAATTATCAATAAATACAATGGTGAGGTGATTTTACTTCAGCCCGTTGAAAGACTGTTGTGTTTGAATGGTGTCGTGTGTATTCTCATCATGTCTGTGACATATTCTACACATTCACACTAAAACTGCAGTGGAACACTGGTGTGATGATGATATGACTGTCTACAGGTTGTTTTCAGCTCTTTTTCTGCAGAGAAGAATAGGCGGGACTCTGAATCTCTAGATGACACCGCTGCAGCCTCACTTGACATGTGAGTGAGAAGCGACTCACTTGCCAGAGGGTCTGCTCTCACCTGTTTACATGAAATAAAAAGCTAAGACGCCACACACACTGCTCACACATCCCGTGTGGCCAGCCTGTTAGCAAGCAAACATAGATGTAAACGATGCTTTAAAAATACAGAAAGAAGTACATATTGCAAATACTGAAGAAAGAAGTACAGAATGTGAACTTAACTGTGTTTATTTCAAGAAAACTTCACAGAACACTTTCGATATGACACCATGATACTTTTGCTGAGCAGCAGCCCTCTGGCCAAAAATAGAGACAATTTATTTCAGCACTCCATGGACTGTTGTTCTCTGTGTTGTCTTCCATATCGCTCCCGGAATCTCATTTCAAACCTCCTCCAAATGTGGATTTTTGTAAAAATTGGTTTTCATGTGTTTTTTTGCTGTCCAGACTTCCTGAAATCAATCTGGACATGCCAAACAGATTTGGGCTGGCAATCTGAACATGCCATAAAGTCAGCAAGGTGACATTACCTAACATTTGATGTTGATTATAACAGACAAAGCAATAATGTAACAGCAAAACCTCTGAGTTGTTGAAGTGATAATAAAATGATAACTGGCGTAGCACCAGCAGGGAAGCAGAGCAGTACGATGCTCTGCTTCCTGTCGGTGCTACGTGCTGCTTCTCAACACAGGAGGAGAGCTGACGGTCACCTACTGCAGGTAACACGCTGACTAGGAATAAGTACCTCATACAACCCCACGTCAAAAGACCCCAACCATCACTTTAAAATGAGCAAATTTAACTTTTCTTCTACATTCAGAAGTTGTGTAGTTTACCATCAAAACAGGATTACGGTTAACTGAGACTTGCAGATGTTTCAACTTTTTGTAGAATCAAATCAAATCACTTTTATTTATATAGCCCAAAATCACAATCACATTGCCTCAGTGGGCTTTACAATCTGTACAGTGAACGACCTGTCCTGAGACCCTCGATAAGACTGAGGAAAAACAAGATGGAAGAAACCTCAGGAAGAGCCACAGAGGAGGATCCTCTCCCAGGATGGACAGACATGCAATGGATGTCACATGAACAGAACAGAACAACAAAATCACTGTTTACAAGTTGCATTGACACAATATCTGATACAAATTATATAATATATGTAAAGTGTGTGGATCCAGCAGGCCGAGTCATCGCCAAGTGGTGCCCGAGCCACACGACCTCCTCTCCACCGTGGTCACCTGGAAGAGGTCAGGCCACACAGGATAATTAGCACAGCTGTGACTAAACGATGGCTCGGTTTTATTCAAGTGTCGCAATTAGTCATGACAGTGTGATAGTGAGGCAGCCTGCACAATACCAATACCCTGAAACTGAAGCTGCTACATGGACTTCAGCTGTCATTCATTGTGTCGATTTCACCTGTGTTTCCCTCACTGTCACTCGTCACTCGGACATTTCTGCTGCGGAGAAGAACTACATGAAAAAGAGACTAGAAATCCAGGGGTGTGGGTGGTGCATGAAGATGCAGCAGCTGGTAGCTCCTCCAAATGTTGCTACATTTTTGTTCAGCTTTATTGCTGAAACACATACTGCCCATGGCAGAAATACTGTCATCGTCAGGAGGAGAAAGCAGGTGTTTTGGACTAAGAGCAGCGGACTTTGA
Source organism: Pagrus pagrus (assembly GCF_965226575.1). Taxonomy (NCBI): domain Eukaryota; kingdom Metazoa; phylum Chordata; class Actinopteri; order Spariformes; family Sparidae; genus Pagrus; species Pagrus pagrus. The sequence goes on along the minus strand of NC_140200.1, from coordinate 24,148,767 downwards.
GACCATCACAACCCAAGGGGTCTTTTGACCATCCAACCTGACCAGCTGGACCGCCCCAGGGAGGAAGAGAGTCGGAATAAGAGCCATGCTAATCCGGCTTGGTTTAAGGCTGCTCCTGGCTAATGTCTGGTCACAGGAAAAGGAAATTGATAAAATGGAACTTAGGCTGCAAAACAACATGAAATCAGAGACTGTTGTGCCCACAGAGACCTGTCTCCACCAATACATGTTGGATCAAGCTGTTGCACTCGACAGGTGGACCGTGTTCTGAGCCGACAGAGCGCAGCACTACAGCTGGACGAGGAGAGGTGGACTCTGTGTTTATAACATCGATGCTTGGTGCTCACACAGTCAGAGTTGATGACCAGAGTTTCCCAGATGTTGTACATTCACCCTGACGCAGATTCAAAAGATGAACTACGTGTGTTTATATATATTTGTATATAAATAACTGTATACATGTTCTGTAATTTGTGTATTTTGTTATGCAACCCTGTGTTGTGTAATGACAAATAAATGACCTTGTACCTTGTAATCTAACATCAACCTCAAGGAGCTCATTTCAGGTGAAAGTAGTGTAGTCCCGCTCCTCAAATAACATCCAGTATCCTTAGCATGAACATTCTGCTGGGAGGTCCAGCAGACACATTATGCAGGTTTGTTTTCCTCTGTCCTCTTCCCTGTCTTCAGCCTGCACTCTATCTCTTCCTCCCCCACTTGTCATTTTAACTTGGTCCCAGGTGAAATGATGATAGAGGCTGTCCCTTCCCACCCCCCATTCTCTGTCAGCAGTATATGAGAAATAAAGGACGCCATAGCATTTAATTAGCTGAAACAAAATTTCAAATGAATCATGCTAATCCGGCCTGACATGATCTACTTTCTCCATGTCTCTGAGCACCAACACAATTAAAAGAGAAAAAAAAAAGACATAAAGGATTACTACATGGACTAGAAGACACAAGAGCTGCTTGGCTGCATGGGGGAGTTCATCTCAGATCCATTTTAATGCCCCATGTGTGCTACTATGGTGCGTATGAAGGGGCAGCAGAGGGGACAATCACCCAAACCCTTTATCCTAATAGCACCCAGGTGCCCACTAACACTACACTTCCACAGCCTTAAACACATGCACATTGATGGTCAGGATTATTTTTTGACAAAAATATCTTATAAAGGAATTTTTAATGCAGTGCAACCAGGACTGTAGCAATGATTTAGGACGAAGGTCATCTCCTATTTGCAGGGCATTGTGTACTGTTTGATAATAAAAAAAACATATATATTTCAATTTGAGTAGCCACAGGATAACAAATAAATTCAGTAATTACTTTCCCTTGCAGTACAGAATATTTTAAACCAGTTTGTAGATATCCATTAGAGTTGAAGGATTGAAGGGTTTCCTGTTATTTCATGATTATTTCTTTCCTTTTTGCAGGGCTCCTGGGATTTCTTTACATACTGAAATTGGATTTTAAACACAGAGCTGAAGCTTTTAATTACATGTTTGTGTGTTTTTCTAATTTTCCAAAGATACTCTTCCCTGTTCATAAGATAATGTGGTAGCAAAGCAACAATTTCTAAAAGTAGACAATTGCTGATGTGGAAAAAACATAAACACATGTTTTGGAATGATCTAGAAGACGTCTGTCTTGTGTTGCAGAGATATCTATTAAAGTTAGCATGTTAATCAGCCAGCCCCTAGCATACACTGTACCTCAAGAGGTAAGAGTTCAATCGTAAACAACACAAGTTAGCTAGCTCAAGCTAACTGCACGATCGATTGCGCTTACCAGCTGAGCAGAAGCTACAGTTAGTGACAGTTAGCAGTTATGCTTGTGATACGCTGCCTTCTATTTGTTTGGGTTTAACAGGTGGCCAATTTTTTACATATTGCACCTTTAATGTCACCAGTTAAATACATCCAAAGGGTGAGTGTATTTGGAGAATTGTTGTTGACGGTTAATTTTGACATTGTGGTGATCAGCATGTTCAGTGCTGCTCTGTACTGTTAACTGGGGATGGACCCTGGATTAAGCAACTTGTTTGCAGAGGTTGGCATGTTGGACCTTCAAAAAGTGTTTTTTGACATCATCATCACTGTCAAAATGGTGACCACTGAGCTCCTTCTTCATCTCGGGAAAGAGTTAATAGTTCGAGGGTGCCAAATGAGGTGAAAAGGGCGGGTGCTGGACGAGTTCAAATCCACATTACTGGAAGGTAGCCATCGCTACTGTGAACTTGGAATCATTCTCTTGGTGCAAGAGCACTTCTCTTGTCTCTTGTCTCCTTGATTTTCCTCTTTGAGCTGTGTCCCTTCTGGTTTGCTCCATGGGACCTTTTTCGAAAAAACTTTGTATGGTAGTGAATGAAGACACATCATTCTGTGATCCCACTTGAATTGTGCCATGAACAACACATATGATGTTTGTCATTTTAAATAATAACTTTTCAACTTGTGAAACTTGACCCCACTCAGACTGTGAAAACACATAATTATGAAGACAATACAACCAACAGCGGCATTAGTGATGTTGGCTCGTTGAACGGTCACCAAAAGCTGTAACTTAAACATTGTAGAGCTGCTCCTGTATATTAGCAGCTCACAGAACTGACCAACTCTCCTTTCACATAACTGCAATTGTTAATAACTAACAGTGTACCATAATATTATTTGTTGATCTTTCAAGATCATGACATGGATTTTATTGGTGGTCAGGGTCATCTTCCAGGCTCTCTCTGCCATGTTTAAAATCAACCCCACTTCTTCACCATGGATGACTGCAGAAGGCCATTATTGCTTCACAGGAGTTAGTCAGGTCTTTCTTCGGCTAAGTGTGTTGATGGGAAAAGCAAGGAGGAGTTACGTGTTGCAACTGTTGCTGTGACATCATGGCACTTCGCTGGAACTTTGTTAAGTTCTTGTGCGTCTCGTCCAATGGGAAGCAAGAGTTTAAATTTAGACAAATTTCACATCTAGGTGAGATTAACTGGACTGATTGAGTTTTATGTGGAACTTCATCATTCTTGTTCTTGGCTGTTATGATTTTTGATCCACAAGTAGGTCTCTCTATTGTTTGATAATGTAGTATGTCCCAACACTCTGGACTGTCATGAATGTGCAAGTCACTGACATATAATGAACTATGGTTTAAGAAAGGAATAAAACATGGGAGCAAGGTAAGCCAGTTTGCTGTTGATGGGTATCTAAGGAACATAACTGCTCCCAGGAAACTGATCTAATTATTTTCTATCACAGCTCAGCCATTGATTCAATCAACAGGATTGGTGTTGATTGATTTAATTAGTGTTTGCCTAATGCCTAAGAAGCTGGCTTGCATGTAAATAGCTGTTTTGTTTTTTCCCGTTGTAGTTATTTTGTTAATTTGACGAGGGATGCCTCTGGCACGGTGGCAGTTCCTGGGCTTGGATCCTGCTGATGTTAAAGGAACAAACTTCTGAGCTCTACATCACTGACTTAAACAGGTGGTGGCTCGGAGTCTCTGAACAGAGTCTGAGCAAGTGCATTTAGATGTAATGCCAGGTTATATCTTTATGTATTTGACATTGAAAATACACATTGGGAACAGCATCAACACAACAACAAAAGTTGGAAAAGGAAAATAAATGACTGGTTGCTTCATGTAATCCACTATATGTATCAGTGTCGATAAATCAATCCAGGAAAGCCAAATGTATATGAAAATGTGTCAAACAAGAACAGATCAAAAAGCCTTTACTATAGAGGCTGAATGATTAAACAAAGTCAGTATGTTTTCACCACTACGTCTTCATCAGGGCTCCAAACACCAAGTAATTCCATTTGTTACAGATGTCCATGTTGCTCAAAGGAAGAATCTCAAGACGTTAATGAGCCACTGACTCTTCATCTAGCTCCACCAGCAGGTCACAGTGATCATTTATACAAGTCAGGCATCGACTAGACTGACTGGTATAAAGGTCATGTTCACTCATGTTCCCCAGAGGATGAATCCTTCTGACTTCTGTCACTACTTGACTTTTCATGTAGTGTCATCATTTGTTTGACATTTTTATATTTCTGTTAAATGTCTCCACAACTTATGAGTGGAGGTTGATTGTAGTAATGTTTTATATAGAACATTAATAAAACATAAACATAAAGAACATTTTAATTTGTTCACTTATGACTAAATACCTACCTAATTTATACTGTGTAGTATGTTCAAGTCCCCAGGATGAGCGCCGGTCTCTGAAGCCAATTTGACATAGTGGCCAGAACGTGTAATTACACTATGTGATGCACAAAAGCCTAAACAAACTCTTGTGGCTTTAAAACTGTGGATACGATTTTAAGCGTTACAACCCCTGCAAAGTGACTTGTTTCACTATCAAAAATTGTTCTTCTCAATCTGATAACATTTTTCAGAAAAGGAGCTGCACAATGAAATCATTTTATCCCTAATGAAATTATCTGAAGGCTAAATCGGAAGATCCGGGTAATTTGGACGTCCAACTTTTCAGGCGTCATTCGGCACTGAGCAGCTTTCATGGGAATAAATTCTAATGTTGCATCCAGCTCTCAGTCTAAGTCCATAGTGCAAAGCAAACATAATGTATATGAGGCATGGTTGATTTCTGACACTGTTCCCTGACAATTCAATGCACAAAGAAATTTGGTGAAACAGCTCCAAAAATATTGGAATTAAAAACTATATAATTTCCTGTTAGTATAAAACAACAAATTGTGCCAATACTAACTGCTAAAACAGTATGCAATGATTTTTAGTAATTAGTACATACTGCACATAATTACTATATGTAGTCTGGATTTTGGACATAGTTTTAATCTTGTTTAATGTCTGTATAAAAGCCTCAGAGGGAACCAGCAGAACTTGACAACAAAGAATATGCTGCATATATTTAATTACACAAGCTGATGTTTCAGCAACACTGTGCCTCCCAACATGCTTTTCTTTACTTTTTTTTACTATTGATTATCTTGTACATTCATTTCACTTGCATATTATAAAAAAGATGTTACTATGCTTCCCTGAAGGAGGCACGTTGTTGCCAAAACATCGACTCATGGAATAACGTCTACGCTGCATATCCACCAGATCATGTTGTTAATTATATGGTTTGTCTTTCTCCTTGTTTTATTACTTTAATGTTAATTACTGCAACTTTACACTCCCTGAGATGAGCAGCATGAAATCTGCTTACGCAGTTTCTAACTGTGTCAGGCCCACAGCAGATGTCTGAAAGTAAGAAACATTTCTATAAAAGTAGGAAACTGGTGGTCTGGAGATTGAAATGGCAGCTTAGTATTAGCATTTTAGCTGCCAATGAGCACAACTTAATGAAAATGAAAACATGCAATATTTGTTGTAATTAAATGGTGTTCAGCCGAGAGTTATAACCCACATGAGGGCCTGAAAACTGTTGCAGATCTCAGGAACATGAATCCCTGCACACACATGGGCACATGTTATCAAAGATATCTGTTCATGTCACATGCAGTTTTTAAAAAGGCACACTGGTATCATCTTGCAAAACTCCCCATCTCTCTGACCCAAATACATTTTTAAAGTTAGCGAGACTCAAATAGAGAAGTGTCACGTCACTTCATTTGGCCAAATATCCATCCCTGAGATTTCTGCCTCGACCCCAATACAAAAGGGGAATTGCATTTTGTTTGTGGCGCTCACAGCAGTGAAGATTACATTACCTCTAACTTACTGCGCAATAATAAATGTTCAGAGGCATGAATGTAACTGTTGTAGTGCTGAGGAATCGCTCTATTGCAGTCTTGCCCTGCAGCTATTTGGAATGTGTTGAGAGCGTAACATCTGCTGTTGGGAGCAGAGAGACCGACGGTAAATGTCTTCCTCTGATTCCTGTTCGGTTGTTGTGAGGTTTCCTTTTTTGTGGGGTTTCAACATCCTAAACTAGTACATGAAGGTGAAGCAGCTACAGGGGCGCAGGTCAAAAGTTTCTTTATTTGTAGCCAAGGGTACATTTTGGGATACAAGGGTGAATCAGTTTTGTTTTGTGACCGCGGTTACAGAAAAATTTGTTTCTTTATGTTTGGATAGAAACAGCACCAAAAAAGTGGGAGAGGAAGTAATTGTCTCTGAGAGAGTGGAACAGTGTGCCTTTCTCCACATCACATTTTACACAGTAGTCTGAGACAATGGGGTTGAAACGGGGGAGTAGAGACAGGGTAATATAGGTACACATAATCCACTTGTACTGTAATAATTTAAGTCTTGTATTAATCGTCTGAACCTGAGCTTTATGGCAAACTTCCTCCTATTCTTCAGCTGTTATCTCTGTGTTCAAGTCATTACTCCAAGTCGTCTTTTACCTTCCGAGGATTCTTCAGACATCCTAACAAATGTATCATCTATCAGAGATATCTGACATCGGCTTTCTGAGTATTTTATCATTATATTTTCCAGAGTAGAGAGAGGTGGCATTTGAGGTGAGTTTTTTTGGGTCTTGGATATAAATAGTCGCGGTCAAAGGTTTCCATCCACATGTAAAGAACATGTATATCGTGGCAGTCTTCTGTTCTAATCATTTCTACAGCTCTCATGTTTCTGTGGTGAATGTGTGGAACACAAACTACTTTGTCACAAAAACATTCTAGAAGTTTGGTTCAGTAATGAATTTATTATAGGTCTTCTGAAAATGTGACCAAATCTGCTGGATCAGAAATATACATACAGTAATTCTAATATTTGTTTAAATGTCTCTCGGCCATTTTCACCTCAGTGAGGTGCTTCTGATCTCCATCCACAAGCTTCTGGTCGTCCTCTGGCTGAATTTTTAACCACTCCCCGTGACAGAATCGCTGCAGTGAAATTTGTTGTCTTCCTGGAACAGACTTGTTTCTTCAGCACAGTCCACATGTTCTCCATGGGGTTCAGGACTTATAATGTGCTGTGTCTCGGTCGGGAGGGCTCACAGTCGCAGTGAACAACACAATAATGGAAGGAGACACACAAAGACATGGTGAGTTTAAGTTTTTTGCTCTAAATCACGTCTCACAATCACCGCCATTCAACTGCATCGGCCACCTGGCTCTGCTGCCGGGAACTGTTTTTCTGGTGCAAATGTGAGAGTAGGACAGACAGGATGACACTCATATAAGATTCTACCAGTTAAGACGTTACTGTTGTTTGGGCCTGTAACGTTGCTTTGTGGGACATTTCTCTTTATTTGATGAGTGAAGGATCTGTTTAGCTGTCAGACTGTGAACACCATGTCACACAGGGCTTCCAACAGATATGAATGGACTTTGGCTGACTTGCATACATACAAAGATGAGCTATGTGAAAACAAACGTTGCCTTGAAAGACATGTTTGTCCGTATTGGATGATGCCTCTCACACCATGGTCGCCCATTCCACACATATCCTGCACTTTATCCAATGATTGATGGTCAGTGTTGAGGGCAGGGCCTTATATATTTTTAGCTTTCTATTTTCGGATGTGTCAGTTCCTGTCACTGCATTGTTTTTTTTTATTCAGTATTTTGGGGAGATTGTGGCCTTTATGACACAATGATAGCTGACAGCTGAAATGATAGGAGACAGAGAGAGGGAGATGACATACAGCAAGGCTCCCTGCACAGACCTGACCCAGTAATGCTGCTGGTCCTCTTTTCTATTTGTTGTTAAGTAAAGGTATGGAAATATATACAAGTATGAAGTGCAAGAGTCTCAAGATGAGATTATGACAGAGAACCTGCTCATTGCAGTTTTAGTTGCTAATTTAGTGGTGCATTTTCATTACAACGCATTTGAAATTAAATCAGATTCCCCGGAGCTCCTGTGCCTCCAGAGTCTGGGCGCAGAAACCTTTGCCTTGTTTATAATCCAGTCATGCTCACTGCAAACACCAAACAACAGCTCATTGGAATGAATTCTAATCAGTCTGAGCACACAAATGCTAACTTCTCAAAAATGACTTAATCCATACAAAATAATTAAATCAATGTTTTTTGAAGAAGTCATCATTATCACCAACAATGAAGTTAAATTATGAACAAATTTAGGATAGAGTAGCTCGCTAATGGCCTTGATTCAAAAGCTTTTCCTTCACCAAATGATCATCTGTGTGTGTGTGTGACTGTGTGTGAGCACCTGCATCCTAACATCTGTGTGGTGGGGGGACATCTGAATGCAGCCCCCGCACTGCCATCATCTGCAGCAGCTCAGATAAAGCTCAAATTAGCCGTGACTTTGTCAGCTAAGATGCTAGCTGTTAATTGCTTCGCTGAAAGAAGTGATAGTGAAAGAAAGAGGGAGAAAGTGCTAAAGAGAACAGAGAAAGGGAAGACGTATGGTTTTAAACCACTAAGTCTTTAATTTACTTATGTATGCTTGTACAGTTCTGTGACATTCATGCTCTCGCTTTATGAGTCCTGTCATATGGAAACAAACCTTGACTTACCGTTTTTCTTCTTTTTAATGCTGCAGGTAAACCAAATCATCAACCTGTCAGCCGTGACAGAGCCCTACGAGCCATCTCATTATCACCAATGTCTCCCTGATGACACCTCCATCCAATTAGTACTTCTAGAAATGCACTAAGGTGTCATAACCGATGTGCTAACACACATAAATCTTAGTGCACGGTGACATACAGGTGTGCTGCGACATCAGTTTCTGGCTTTTTTGTTTGGAAGATTATGAAGACTGAGACAAACCTTTCGTCAGCTTCGGTTGCCAAGCAATATCCCCTTAATGTCATAAATCTAGCCTTTGACACATATCAGTGCATCTCTCTGCACATCAAACTGGACATGTACTGTACACTCTCAGTGCCTCAGTCATCAGGGGACGTGCCTCTAAAACATCAACACATATAAAACACTAAATACAACACATCTTTCACCCTTCCCAAAACAACATGGACATTGCAGCCCAGCTTACCAGCGACAGGTGTACTGGACCTTCGTTGTACGCTTGCAGTTTGGTTAGGTTACCCACGGAACACACTGGCTGCTGGAGTACCGCGTGACGGCTGCGTTGCTGAGCTGCTACTGCTCACTCACATGTGTCCACACAGGCAGCGTTGCTCCTGCCTACTCCATCTGTTAACATGGAGTTTTGCTTTTTGCTACCATCAAAAGAGTGGGAAAGCAAAGGAGAGGGAGGGAGGGAAAAAAAAGAGTTCACAGGAAAAAACTGCCCTCCATCTGTTGTATGTATCCCCCTCATGTCTGTAACATATTCTACACACACAGACAGTAAACTGCAGTGAAACACTGGTATGATGACTGTCTATACACCAAAACTGCCTGGTTAGGTTTAGGAAAACATTGTGGTTGGCCTCAAAATAACTATGTTACTACTGTAAGTTCAGTTACTAATGTAGCTTACATGGCTACATAATTATGTTAGGAAGTTAAAATTACCGCGGACTTCTGGTTTCACACTGGACATGAACAGTGGTCTCTCTTGTTTAGCTGACCATCCGTCCTCCTCTCTACTGAGACTTTTCATTCTTTATACTACTTTTCTTCACTTCTTTTTTGAAGCGGTAACAATTACTTCAACCGCCACTGTTACAGGAAATATTTGTGGTAATTAACTGCTTTAATAGTCAGCCTTTGGTAGTTTTTCTGACGAGGACTGGCTGTAAGTTTTGCTATCTCACGGGACTCTGTAGTCTTAGGGAGTGGAGCCTGATTACCACATCCCCTGCCATGTGCAGTCCTCTGTAACAGCACACTCAGGATGACCCACTCCCCATCTATGCACCCTGCTAAGCAGACTCCCAACTCCCACTCCCTGCCTGTCCTTCCTGTAGAACACAAGGTGAGAACAGGACCAGCCAGCACAGGCAAATATCAACTACACAGTCGGGCAGCAATGCAAAGAACTGACTTAAAAAAAAACCCAAATGTATAACATATCCGCCTGTCTTGCAGATGAAGTCCTGCACAAAAAATCTCTTACATTCATCTAATGTGCGTGCTGAGGATGGACCAGGAGGAACACCAGGGGCAAGCTTTATCTAAACGGCGAAATCAGGAGGCATGAAATGAGGGATAGCTGTGCTGAGGCATCATGTAGGGAAGAGCCTATTACAGTGCAGGTGTATGAATGACATTTCTCCTTCACGTGGCCTTGCCATTCCTCCTCAGCTGTCCCGTCTTCGTTTCCCCTGGTGAGTTATCTCCTCCATCTCATCATAGGAAGGTTCATATCCATACACCAGCCCTGCCAGCATGTCAGGAGCCAGCAAGCTTGAAGTTGTGTCCTTCGCTTCTTCGCCGTCTCTCTAGAGCTGCGCCATTCATGCACCTTAACCTTTAGATCACTCACTTACAGCCCCGATGGATGGATGGATGGATGGATGGATGGATGGGTGGATGGGTGGATGGATGGATGGATGGATGGGTGGAGGCTTTCCACTGTCACTCTGTTTCAGTGGAGAAAAAAACATGGAGGCTCCCAACCCCAGTGACCCTGCAGAGATGAGTGACATGTAGGAATGATGGCAGCCTGCATGCAAATTTGACAATCGATTGAGTAAGGAAAGTGTGCAAAATATGTGTGGAAGTACGGAGGTTTGAGGACATTTGCAGCAACAATGTGACAATCGGGCATCGATTGGACGTCAGTTTGTGGGTGAAATCAGCGTGGCCTGTCATAGAGGCTGTTTGGGTCAAACATACTCCTTTGAGATATGCTACTGTTTAAAATTGTAAGTAATTACACCACAAGTAAGTGATATAGAGATGTGCTTTGAATACACTGACCCAAACCTATTTATGGAGATCAGCCATGGAGTTTAAAGGACTTTGGTTCGGGTAAGTTCCACTGTTTGTACAGGATAATATAACTCAGTATTGTCTTATAAAGGCTGATTTACAAGTCTCATTAGATGATCTAAGTGATCCTTTGTGTAGTGCTTTAGCAATGGATCACCTACAGCTTCAGATGCAGGGTTAGGGTTATTCGCGCTGCTCGGTGGCGCACGAAGCCAAAAAAGTTTTAAGTAATAAATAACCTAGATCTTCCACATAGCTTCTGCATTTCACCAGCTGACAGAGACAACTATTAAATATTTTTATCCGAGGATAAAAATATTTAATTGCGCGGCTCTTCCACACTTTTCACATGTTATAGGACCAAATGGATCAAATTCTAAATGAAACAATTCACTTTGCGAATGTTGTAATGCTGTAAAACGTGTATCAACCATTTAACTGCTGCTTTTTACACAATGTTAAAAAACTGAAAAAGTCCCTTTGGTCTCCTGTGCATCACCGGACCTTTTAATTACACGGTTTGGACACTGTAAAATTGGCTTCAAAGCTTGGCCTTCATGGGCTAGCTGACTGCTATCAGTGTTTGCTAAGCACTGCCAATGACTTAAAATTGTTTGCCAGATCTTGTAAACTGAGAAACAAGACAAACCATTTCTTAATTAGTTGTTATAAAGGAAGGCTAACACTAACCCCCAGTTTCCAGTGGACGGAGCTGATCGCAGCCGTTCTACACAATGCTCAGGTTTTTTTAACTTTTTACTGATTGAGCCAGTAAAGCGTGTCGTTATCTTGTTAACGTTAGCTTCACTTCTGAAAATTCTGTCACCACAGCATTGACATACAGGTACAGTACTACCACCTGTGCACACAACAACACAAATGTAATATGGGGAACAAATTAGCAGACATTTGCTCATTACACATCCATCAGAAACGGTGCATGAGCATTTATTAAGCATCATGTTTCTTGCTACTTTGCAAATGTCAGGCCAGTGTTTACTCTGCATCAACTGCTTTTTGCTCCGCTATGTTCATTAGCTTGTGACTTGCTGTCTGCTGTTTGGGGCTGGGAAGGCACAGTGGATTTTTCTGAGCTTGCTAAGCTGCCTGGAAACAATGCTGAAAGTGATGAAAGACAATCACAACAGCAACATTTAGGCTTGTAAAACCAAAAGAACAAGTGAAGGACGCTGAAACTTTCAGTAGAGCTGAGAGGAACTGCAGATTCAGGTGAATAAGCCTCAGGGACAAGAGGTAGTGCGCAAGTACACGAGCAGACACTAGAAGTCATTCAGTCATTGTTTCATTGTAAAGCACAGAACAAGTTTAAAGTGAACAGTGGTACAAGTACGTGCACAGCCAGTCAGCTTAATACATTACAAATGTATTGTATCTCATGAGGGAGGCTGAGCAGAGAGGTGTGTGAGAATGCTGTTTGTATTCTAATAGCTTGTACTTTTAAGATATTACATTATACTTCCCTCGCCTGCCTGTGAAATTGTGCCATTGAAATAACCAATTTGGCTCGGTTGAGCGCACACAGTAATGGTCGCATTCTCTATCGATGGCACTGTGCTTTGATTGTGCTGTCAACTTGTCGTATCTCCTTTCTCAGAAAACAAATGGCAATTTAAGTTGCTGCTCGCTTATGTGAGATCGTCTTGACGGGCCTTCTTTTCTTGTCCTGTCTTAGTCGCTCTCCTCCATTTGCTTTATTCTCCGCGCGACTTAATGAGGATCGTTTGTACGAGCAAACAAAACCTGCACTTGCTCTTGTGCTGACATTGCTGTCACTGCAACGGCACCTGTTTGTTCTCTTAGCGCGTTTGGTCTCTCTAAATATAGAGTGTGCTGCTTTGAGGACACCATGAAGGTGCAGATGTCTCAGGAAGCGTTTGGTGCAGTGATGTTGGAGTAAAGCGTGGATCTAATTTATGAAATGCATATTAATAAACCATTTTAAGACGGCAAACATAGTGTTTGTCCTGGGCACTTTTTTCCGAGCATTATCTTCTTCCTCGGCCATGTAAACCCCGCGGCCTCTCTCCGGCGGCGTGCACAAGCCCCGCTGCCCTGCGGTGAAGGCTTTAAAAACATGCTGCTTTCAGATGCGAGCACCCGCTGTCTGTGAGGTCTGACATGCCACGTTGAGGGGATGGATTTGGGTAATGGTCCAGCAACAGTCTGGGCATTAAGCTGTCGCACAGAGGAACCAACAGAGAGAATGGGGAAAAGAACAGGACCCAGGACTCCCACAGACCTCAGAATGAAGGGAGGAGGTGAAGGAGGAGGAGGAGGAGGAGGTGTCCCCGTCATGTCATTCTGGCGCTCATTTCACTTATTCACCATCCAGTGACGTTGAGATGGAGATAAATGCTTTGTCACAGTGAATAAGACTGAAGACTCTCGTACGGTTCGCAGGCTTAATATATTTGACATCTGTTGACTTTAAAACACTTTTATTATCATTTTGTTTTCCTGTGGCATCTCTGTTGGCGTCACTGTTGCAAAAGCAGCGTTAGCAACATTGCTACTGTTAGCAGCCTGGCTACTGTCCAACACAAACAACAGCAAAGAAACCCAATCTGACCTGGAAACCCTGGTCTCAGTGCTGTGAAAAGGCAGGGGAAAACAATTTGTTGTAAGTCCAGGTGGTAAGGAGAAACACGGATCAACTTTCTTTTGCCGTGTAGAATTTCCCCATTTATTCCAGTTGTTCCTCTGTTACCTGGGGGTAGCGACTAGGGAAAACAATACCTCTTCCTGTTTTGGTTGCGCGTTGGCAGACACATTTTGGTGCCGTAATTCAACCTTTTTCCTTGGAAAAATCCAGTTTGATGGCAGGGTTCTAGGAACTCGTCTAAACATGGATGCTGTCATTTTTCTACAGCCATTACTCTGTGCAATCGGTTTTTACATCAGAATTATAAGTTTTTATAAATTTCTCAAATGCAGTGACTAAACTAGTTTTGTTTGTAATTGCATATGATTGTTCCAACTGAATATCTCTTTGGCATTTTTAATGTGAAGTCTCAGTTCGACACAAAAGTTCATGAACCAACAATATTTTTCTGCATCATTTAATTACTCATGTAGAGATAGTTTTGAAAATTATTAACACTTATGTTTTCCTATGAATAAAACCAACAAAGTCCCCTGTGGAGTTTTCAACCACATTCTGCATCTCTTACTCGTTTTTGGTGTCCATCCACACAAGGATGTACACGTGTGATTTACATCCTGCTGTTGGTTTTTGTTGGGTTGGCTGCTTCGTCAGCCATGACCAGTTTCACATTACGTGTGTGTTCGACATTGTGGTGGTTGTAGCTGCCTGACCTGAGTAGCCCATACATGAGTGCGTCCACCATCTTGGACAGCTAGGTTTGGCGACACTACTTGGAAAGGCCACCAACAGACCTGAAGTAAATCTGAAATGTGTTGAGTTCGTTAGCGTTTGATGCTTTGGCAATATTTTTCTTATAATTTCCATGTCAATGAAGACTCTGTGAATTGAATTGGGGAGAAAAATGGTTGAGCAGAAGGTTCAGCAGGCTTTACACTCACCACTTCACAGCATTAGACAGGAAGCCAGCTGCCCTACCAGCTGTTGCGATGCTACCATACATAGCAAATCCATCAGTTCTGTGTTTTTACATTTTGTACGGTCATCTTGACGCAACGCCATGCTTATACAGCTCCCTGCAGGGTGGTGCTTTCATTTTACATAATGTGATATTAACCTACAGGGTGGACACACTGGATTGGTGTGCAGAGCTGCTGCGTGGCATTACCTCTCACATTTCAGCATCCATTTTAACAGGTTAGACCGCTTCTCACGCAGGTGTCAAGCGTGGCTGCTGTGTCGCGTGATTTACAGAGTTTCACCTGTTTCTACCATGACACGTGCCAGTTCTCGGCAAAAATGTCAACCTGTAGAAAGTCATACGGACATCATACCAGCATTTCACTATAGTTTTGATGTCAATATGTGTAGAATAATGTCACAGACTTGAATAGAATACACACTACAGGTGTACACTTTCTCTCCCTCGCTCCCTCTCGTTCCTCCACCTGCTTTCTGGCTCTGTCAGCAGGGGTAAAGGAGAATCACATCCTCATATTTATTGATTATTATCAAAGTCAAACTCCATGTAAACAGATAGAGCAGGCAGGAGCCGCGCTGCAGCAGCAACGCAGCCTTTGTGGACATGGACATGTGAGTGAGCCGCAGCAGATCTGTAAGGCAGCTGCCACGCAGTACACAGGCAGCCAGTGAGTCCAGACTGTCTATATTTTTGGCATGCTCCAGTGATTAATTGTTAGCACTGTATGATAAATCCATATATGTTAAGCACTTAAACAAATGAGGGTCAATACGTATATAATTATTTATTTTTTTGTCCTCCTGCAAGCTAAAATCAGGGCAAATAGATTTGGTATTTATCACTTTGACACTTTACTTACTTACTCTATATGTGTTATTCTTCAAGACACAAAATCTATTTAGTACTCCCTTTAATAATGATTTGAATTTGTATAAAAAGCATTTCTTTCCAGCTTAATTTGTATCAGTCTGCGGATTATTATTAACACCTACAAAGATCTGACACCACACACATGACTTTGGTTAGCTGAGTTGATCAAAATCCTTTCACTATGCAGCTGATGAAATCTCACTGGAACATGAATTCTTGTGTGTTCCTGTGCCAAAAAAGGAATGGACGACCATCAAAAAGAGTGTGTTTGATAGTTTATACCGCAGTCAAAAATGTTAAATCCAAGAAACACTGGATGGAGACGTGAGGGACTTGTGATCCCAGTCCTAAATATCAAACAGGTTTCAATAAAAGGCATTGAGCAGGTGTAAAGAGAGGCAATGTACATGTTTTGAACCATACACTTTGATTCTATCTTGGTCAAATACACCTTTTTCATTGCAAACTCTCCATATCAGGAAAAGCATGTGTAATTAAAAACATTGAAAATGACTGTATTCCAATTCTGTAAGCTGGATCCAGGGTTTTGGTATCGTGCATGTCATCTCACTAGGGCTTACAGGCTGGACTCACTGGCTGCCTGTGTACTGCGTGGCAGATGTGTCACAGATCTGCTGCTGCTCACTTGTGTGTTTTTGTCCACACAGGCTGCGGTGCTGCTGCAGCGCGGCTCCTGCCGGCTCTATCTGTTTGCATGGAGTTTGACTGTGATAATAATCAATAAAGATGAGGACGTGATTTTCCTTTACCCCGCTGAAAGGGCGAGAAAGCGGGAGGGGGAACAAGTTTTCTTTTCAACTTTTTATCCCAAATTTCTGGCATTTACACATCCTCATACCTAAACAACAGTAAATGTCGATTGCCAGTGAATCCCAGAACAACATGAATCAGTGTCCCTAAACCAAAGTGACTGTGGCAGTGTACCAGTGACAGGTTAAAACAGTTGTTGCCTCGTTATCTTAGGTAGCCTAATGTTAGGTAGATTCAGGGGCTTCTTACAGGGTTGCCTTCTCACTGAGATATAGCAATTTGTAGTTTTAACTGCTTTGGCCTATTTATCACATGTAGCATGGTAAGCAAAGGATTTGCATACATTTATACAAGGTTTATACGGATTAATTATAGTTCCCTACCCAAACAGATTTCACGATCACATTGTGGATTTGTTAGTTGTTCAGCGGGGTTACAATCACATACGTACTATCAAAAAATCCTGTTGTTGGTCAACTTGCTCTCACAGGACAAACTAACCACACCAAAAGATGTGATCGCCCTTTCTCGGCAGTCTTAGCCGGCATGTTAGGTCGCACATCTGAGCGCGATTGCTGTGTTCACACACTCCCAAACCAACAGTTTCGAAACAACTGCCCCAAACAAGCCAGGTGTGAATACACCCACGATTGCCCCTCAGCAGGGCACGATACCTCCAACTGTTCTGGTTGAGCGTGTTTTTGTTTTACTGCAATTTTGTGATTTTGTGATTTTGTGCACGGAGTGAATGTGACACACAGAGATGCTGGCCTGGAAAATGTGAAATTCATCCCTTTGTTGTTGAGAATACTTGCTCATGGTTAAGAATATGTTCCATTCAGTGCAGATGGAAATAATGACAAGTCCCGGCTGCTGTCTTGACATGTACATTGCTACTCTTTGGATGGATGGATGACTAGCTGACTGGCTGGGTTGTTAGGCTTGCAAGGTTGATTGGCCACCTGCCCGTCTCTCTCCCTGCCTCTCTTACAAGTTGCAGGGTACAATTTATCAAGCCGTGTAACACACCCATTCTGAGAGATAAAGAATAGGAGAGGCCAGTGTATGTATGTTATTTTATATGCCTATATACATGTGCATGTGTGGGCTTGCCGCCCATTGGCAGCACTTTGGTTCACCAGCAGAGTTTCTGCTTCAGACAAAGGCCTCCTTCCCTCCACTGAACTGTGAAGTGCAGCAATTTATTTTTACTGGGGCCTGATGGCTCGTGAATGGGTGCGAAGATAGCGGCTGGGCTATGATACATGGGCTTTCCCGGGCTCACCTTGGGGTCTCCTTTTCTGCTCCATATCATTACAAGAGCTTCTACATTATCACAGTGGGAAATGGAAAATGCTTTGTTGCAACGTGGCTGAGGAGACTGTGGATTACAGGAGCTATTTTCCAGCCACCAAAATGAAATCTGTTCTGTGTGAGCTGCTGCACTGAATGCCCTTGCTCTTTTGCGATGTGGATGTGTTTTTGGTTTGTTTGCCACCCTTTATTATTGTGCATGTTTTCCTGTGGGACTGTGGCGTTTTAGTTTCCATGCGTTTTTGTTACGCTGCCCTGATTTTAGAGCAGCGGGCTTGTGGGACCAAGGCACAGAAGCAAAAATCAATAGCTTCGCAAGCAACAACATTTTACCAACGACGAGTGCATTCATCAAGTAAAAAGCAGCTCCACTCAGCGAGTGAATCTCCCTGTATATTACTCTTCAGAGCTGCAAATGTGCTGTGTTATAAATGTAGCCTGTGAAAACTCCAGGAGAGAAGAATCATTCCTGTCTGTCACTGTTGTTAACTTTATGTCACCCTCAGGAACCTCACTTACTTTTCAGAGGGGTTCAGATGTGCTTGTAACTCCCTTCATATGTGGCCCAGTTTTGTGAGGGTGGAATTTAACGAGTGTTTGATGCTGTATGGACCCAAGTGGGGGGAGTCAAACCTATGGTTACTAACAGAAGTGTATGCATGTGCTGTTACTGTTCTGCTGTTACTCAGTTGTGTGCAGCACTTTCACTGCCATATGGCAAAAAAAAAGACATAACAATGTCATGGCATACCAAATTTTGTTTGCAGTAAGCACATAGTGATATTATATCTGACGAATTGTCAGTTAGAGTCCTTGACTTTGTATTTACAACAGTTGTGTTGCACTCACAAACTGTGGGGGCAGCAAATTGCACAAAAATGCTGATTTATATGTTGCTTTAAAGCTGCACTGATCAATATTTATATATTAACAATGAATCAAATGATTGTAATGTGATAGTTGTTGCTCATAGTCATGAATACATGAATGTACATTCACCAGATTAAGCAGTGTCCTTCAGGTCTATAGTGTTTTGCCTATTTTAGGTAATTATTTTAGCGTTCCTGGCCACAAACTCATCATGCTGTCATCTGGCAGATGCTTTGTCCAAAGCTATTTTCAATGAGCTACAGACCTGCTGTATTCTACCTCTCCAGCACAAAAAACAAAACAAAATGATGACTTGCTGGCCATCCTAGTGGATTTTGTAGTAGCTAAAGATAGATAAAGACCAAAACAAAAGACCAAAACAGAGCTAAAAGTCAATGCTAATGAAGCTCCATTAAACGTGAATGAAAAACATAATATGGTAATGTTTCAGGTTGCTCTACTGCCCCCAAGATGACAAACATTTGGCAGTGGAAGTTAATGGAAATTCAGTTTAGTTATAAAAACAACAACATCATAATTGCTGAAGTTGACAACTGATTATTATTAATAATATTGATAACTTGCTACGATAATGCTACACCCCAGGGTCTGCGTTATGTGGGAGCCAATTGGAGCTGAGCTCCCATGAAAGCAGTAAAATCAGTGGGGGCACTAATACATTACCAACAACCATTATTTTAGTCACCAATAGTGCATTTCTCAATGTTATGAGGATTTTTTTTACATAATATAAATAGGTTAAAAGAAACCAGAGGAACTACAATTGACAATGACCATATAAGTCTCTCTCTCTGGGGCGTGCACTGTCGTACCTTTTATTATTTAAGTTAAATAGCTGTTGTTGTTCTACTTGACACAGTTATTGAAAGAAGTTAGCTGCTATACAATTAAAAAATAAATATAAATACTAAAATATTCTACTAAATATACTAAATATTCAATTACTGTGAAATGTACTTTTTGTACTTCTAATTGTTTTTTGTAAGGCCTGTTCTTACTGAATGTTCAATGTGTCACTGCCATTTAGGTGAAAGTGATGATGAAGACTAAAAGCTAACTAAAACTAAAAACCCTAAAAGCCATCAAAAGAGCTGTCTAAAAGTGTGTTTTTGTGCTTCACTATTACAACACTGTGTGTGTGTGTGTGTGTGTGTGTGTGTGTGTGTGTGTCATGACCATGGACCGCATAATGAAGTGAAGTCACTAGTAATGGTAATATCCTAGACTCCCTTACAAATTGCGTGATTTTAAGATTTGTGGAAAAACTTAACAAACTCTGTGAACGGTCACAGCATATTCTGAATCACTGGTGCCTTATTGTAAATTAGGGATTAAATACATTGGATTACGATGTCTCTTTCCTTGTTAAAGTTTTCCTTGTCAGTTTGCTGCAAAAGCCTGTCTGTTTTTTCTGTTTAAAGTGTATCCTGTCTGCTTCCGTATCTACAGTGCCTCTTCTCTCAGTAAACAGTAACTAATATAGACTACTTCTTTGAAGAATGATTACCTGTTTCTTCCAGTGATGTAGGTGTTTATTTGCATGTAGAGCGGGGACGTGAGATCAGATCTCAAGTGGTTACAACACACATGTCGAGACGCGTTTAAGGTCAGGTGTGTATTGATGGGCTTGAAGCCGTCCACTTCAATGCTAATGTTTCCACTCAATACCAAACGTGAACAGCCTCTCTCTCTCTCTCTCTCTCTCTCTCTCTTATAACTCAATCCCAGCTACACACAACAAATGACTTTAACCAACTTTAGCTCCAGACTGGTCCCCAGTCCAGTGTCCTTCAGCCAGTCTGAATTTTGTATTTCAGTTTTCAAAGAGAGTATCTGCACACAGCAGAGTCGAGGATCCTGCAGAGATGAAAATGAAATGTCACTGCTGATAGCATCACAGACGCAGGATTAACGTAGCCTCACATTCAGAAATTAATCTCATCAATATTTCCGTTAGTGAAAGAGAAAAACACTGCTGGTGTAGTTCTGCTTCCACGAAACAAATCAGAGCCCATAGCCGACGCTTTGATTACTATTGCTCAGTGGAAGCTTGATAGATTTTCTTCTTAAACCAGAGCGATCTGGCTCATTGCTCATTACACACAGTGCCACTGTAAGTGAATGGATAGGACATTAACGGGAGGTAATTTTCTGAATGTGTGAGTCTTGTGCCCATTTGTTTGCATGCTCACAGCAGTGCAGCAGCCCGGTGGCCCAGTTGTCAGGCAGATTAGCTTGTTAGAGGAGGGTTGAAGGTTTGATTCTGTCCTTGAACCATTACACTTTAAGTGCTTCTCGACATGAGAGCGTCACCCAAATGGAACGAATGTAAATGTGTATAAGCTCCTGTGCATCGAGGCCACAAAGTTGCGGATGTGTGTTGTTCCTGGGTGTCATTTTTATTACGCTCAATGACTTTATAGCGGCCGTGTGGAGCGTCAAGGGCAACCATAATAAATGTTGGGGTTTTAGCATCACTGCTCTCCCGGTGGCTCGGCAGTGAATAATGATAAGGCTCTGTGTTGTGAGGACCTCGTGCTTGATCCAGCCGCTATATGCCTGACCTTCAGCTGAGGCCTGGCCTCTGTGATTCATATAAGCAACCACTCAGGTCTAAAGACCAATATAGAGTTGTCCTGAAAAGGGCACTTTGAGGGTCCATTTGCAATATGAGTTGACAGTCCTATATATGCTAAAAGCTCTGGATTTACTTTGTATTTAAAGAAGAGGGGACAAGCTTTGGCCTTGAGACTTTTCCTTTGCTTTCATGATGAATTTTTTTGATCACTAAATTCTCAATTGAGTTCAAATGTCAAGACATCTTTAGTTAATACTAATGTAAACAGAGCTGTCAGATAGCAACCACGTACAGTACATCATTTTACCAGTATGACAATGAGAAACTGCAATATACTATCAACAGGGTCATTTCTTCAAAACTAGGAGTAAACTCGTCATGACGTCATCCATTGGTTTGTGCACTATCATTCTGAAGCCTTGAGTTTAGCATTACAGCTGTCCACATGACTCCGTCTTGTTTTTTGGGGGGTTTTTGGAGCCAGAAGTGACCATATTTGGAAATGAGGGTGAAGCTGTGAAGGATAAACAGCAATGCTTTACTGTATAATAAAGACTTTAAGGGGCACTATGTAGTTTTGGGGGAGAAATTCAACCTCAGAATTTTTATAATTACAATATTAATGAGGTAATAATACAAACAGAACACCGTTTAAGCTAGAATTATTATACTATACTATATACTATTATTACTATATTGCTTTAGTCCTGTTGCGATCAGTGCAGTCAAACAATCAGGTCGAACTGTATCATGGCTGGAGTCCAGGAGAGTTCTTGTATGCCATGTCGCAAGCTGTAATGGAATTAGCTTCACTTTGTTGTGTTTTTACTGCACGCAGAATGTCCTGACAGGTGCAGTGGGCTTTCCCAAAACAGTTTGAATGGATGATGTTTGGGCCAACTTTTCGAGGCCTCTCCTTATTTAGGGTGAGCAGTGTGGTCCCTAAAGAGGGCTGCTCAGACACAAAGGGGTCCCAGCTGCTAGTGACCGATACCCTGTGCCGCTGTTGTGTGGGTGTCTGGTTATGAACTCACAGGTCATTCAGCCCTGCTCCTGTCACCAGGCACCCCATTGCCAGCAGACTTCAGTGGGTGAGGTGGAAGACTGGAAGTTGTAGGTGCCCGCGCATTGAAGTTATTTACTCCTGTTATCACTGCTTGACATAGAAGCGATAGGCTACAGTGGCAAGGGATAATCCCAAGACAACCGGCATCTACCCCTGCTGCAGGAGGCTGCCAGTTGTCCTGTCTATCACCACCTAAAAGATGGCTCTCAGTGTGTGCTCCCAGAGCCTTTGTCTACCTGGACTTACCCACAAGGCAGCAGGGCACTAGTTGGCTGATGTCGAGATGGGCCCAGTCATCATGCCTCCGGGGACCAATGCAGCTCCGAGATCCCTTACTAATTTAGCCGGGAGTTGCAAGACTGCCAGTTACCATGAGCTCTCACAAGGAGGCAAGGTAGGAGTCTCGGTGAGGGAGAGGCTGTGTATTGACCCCAGAAGACTTATGCTCTGGGCTTCTTTTTCCCAGGACTGGAACGACAGTGGCAGGAACTGACGGTGGAAGGTCACATGCAGCACGGTGGTGTAGTGGTTAGCGCTGTTGCCTCACAGGGAGAATGTCCTGGGAGTTTGCATATTTTCCCTGTGCTTGCGTGGGTTTCCTCCGGGTGCTCCGGTTTCCACTGGCTCAGATCTCACGCACGCACACACACACACACACACACACACACACACACACACACACAC
Organism: Pagrus pagrus; assembly: GCF_965226575.1. Classification (NCBI taxonomy): domain Eukaryota; kingdom Metazoa; phylum Chordata; class Actinopteri; order Spariformes; family Sparidae; genus Pagrus; species Pagrus pagrus. The sequence continues at coordinate 24,126,217 of NC_140200.1, read as the reverse complement.
AGTGTTGTAATAGTGAAGCACAAAAACACACTTTTAGACGGCTCTTTTGATGGTTTTTAGTTTTAGTTAGCTCTTAGTCTTCATCATCACTTTCACCTAAATGGCAGTGACAAATTGAACATTCAGTAAGAACAGGCCTTATAAAACAACAAAACAACAATTAGAAGTACAAAAAGAACATTTCACAGTAATTGAATATTAAAAAAGTCGTTCTGAAAATGTAGTGTAACACATAACTAATCACATCAACACAGTGAAAAGGAAGTGCAATTATAACTTAAAGTGAGGTAGGTTTTAACTTAAAAAAACAGTATATTATACATTATACAGTGTTTGAACTGTATTTCCAAAATATAAACGTAAATGGACAACAAAGAAAGCTACGTGCATCCAAGGTATGGGACACTGTTCCCAAAGTTATTTAAAATAAATCCCCTTCCCAATAGGCAACAGCTTCCCTGATTACTAAACGAACCAAACTGCATCATCAACATCTGATTTCTTCCCCCAAATAATTGACAGGGTTGATAACATTGTGATCAAACTTGGCAACAGACTGATTTCTGCTGATGAGACTGCACCTACACCGTGAACAGCAATGTGAACAACGTGTTGATAATAAAGCATTTCTTTATCAGAAGTCAAATGACCTAGATATGTTGGGTTTAAGTATGTTTCTCCATGCCTTCCCCACTGACTTTAATACAAACGGCACCGCAGTCTGGCCCCACAGCAAGATTCAGTGACATACTGACCCTTCCTTCTCTTTTAAGTTCATTGGTTTTGTTTAATTGCTTCCTCTTTTTCCTCTTCTGCTTTTGGTGTTTCTCCTTGCTGTTTAGCAGCCTCTAGATGTGAGAGCAGACTGGGCCAGACACATGACTGAAGCAACTGGCACATTACATTTATTTTTTATCAGCCCTGTATTTAAATATGGTCTATGTGAGAGTGTGCACTATGTATTGCTTAATGCACTAGAGACTGTACCAACTATCTCAGGTGGAATTACTTGTATGCCAGATGGAAAAAAACTAACTTGCACCAGCGTCAGTTGAAAATAACTCAAAAGCAATCTAGCCTTAAACATTTGGGATATTTTGTTGCTGGCACGTACTGAACCATGACTCCAAAACAGAGATTCATCCCGAACTGTGACTTCTGTGTACCACTGCACACCTGCTTCAAACCCTTCAGAAACCTTAAACTGCAGCTAAGCTAATCACAGAGCAACAGCCCCAACAAATCGCTGTGGATGAACAAGGTAAGAAGACGACTGTGGTGTTCCAATACCTTGGCTGCCCCGAGAGAGTTCTTTTCAGTGTTCCCGCTCTGCTGCAAAGTCACAGGAGCCAGTTCGAGCTACAGTTGAGATAAAACCCCAAACGATGGCCCCACCATCTGTCCTTCTCTCATTAAAGTAGAGCATATGTTAATGCAGCCACTCTGCAGCCTTCGTGTGCTGCTGCTAAGTCAAGGACAAAATTGAATTGCTCCAGGAGATTGCATCTTCCCATATGCTTGGCATTTCGGCTGCATTATGCCCCCTCATGTCCGTCTCTTCGATATCTTCCTCCCCTTTGGCGCTGAAAGATTCCTTGGTAATTGAAAAAAAAAATCTCCCCAGCTCCTTTTTCCTTATCTTACTCACTCTTCCTTTATCCATAATTACTCCAGGGTCATCTATTCTCAGGACATTCATATCCCTGATTTGCAGTGACAACGGCATTTTGTTGGTGACACTTTAGTCGGGGCAGAGCAGCATGGTTGTGCCTGAAGCTCGGAGCAGCCTTTCTGGAAGTGTCAGTAGTCTCTGTCGGTCCAAGATAGCACTCCATCCTGCAGGCAAGCTGTTGCTGCAAGTATTGGAGCGAGTACCTGAATGTATCACTCAACAGCAGCAGCAGCACTTCCACTGCCAAGCTTTGAGTCAAGCTTTCAGGATGTGGGTCAAGCACCGACAACATGCTGCTCCATCAGTATTTAATGGAGATGCTGAGGTGCAGAGGTTCAAGTAAGTGACCGTTGATTGTTGAATACAAGAACAATACACAGTTTAAGATTTCATTCAATACATAGGATGACTATTTAATGGGTTTGACAATGTTCAATAAAATGGAAATGTCAAAGTCAATGGAAACAGTTTAGTATAAATGTTAGCATTTGCACCGCTACAGTTCAAAAAAGAGTTTGTGTACTTTAGTTCAGTTTTAAATGCTTCCAACACTGTTTCTAGCAGTGCAAACTAAGCCTGGTAAAGTAATGAAGCCTCACGGGAACAAGAGAAAGCAACCAGCCCAGAAGAGTTGCTGTCAGACCCTGAGAGTGAAGTAGTGAAGAAGTTAGACCTGGCATGTAGGAAACTCAAAAATAAACCAAAACCCACTCAGGAAAGTTTCATTTAGAGCTGCAATAATTCATTGATTTTTTGGGTCAACTATTGAATTGATCTCTAACTGTTTTAATGATCAGTTAATTTTAGTTGAGTCATTTTCTTGAGGAATAAATTCAAACTCCAAAATTTCAGCTTTCTAAATGTGAATATTTTCTGGTGTCTGACAGTAAACTGGAAATCTTTTTTCGGTGGTGGACAAACAGACAGTTAAGAACGTCATCTTGGGCTTTGGGAAACACTAATTGACATTTTCCACCATTTGCTGACATTTGAAGACCAAACAACTAATGGATTAATCAAAAAAGAAAAAAAAGACAGACATTGACAATGAAAAAAATGTTATTTGCAGCCATAACTGCCATAAATATTTAAAGGAAAACTACAGTAACAACATGGACTTGATTGGTTATAAGAACTTTGTACCAGCAGTTGATGAGATCTCAGAGACTCCCAATTAATGGGTCCGACGGGATAACAAGCACACACAGTCAGTCATACAGGTTGTGAAACAAGCCACAACATCTCTAACTGTCCCAATAATCTCTCATTACACAGGAAAACTGTGATTAACTAATTATCCCTCTGACTGCGTCCAGCACATAACCCCTCATCAAACCACGGGTTGTAGTTATTTTAACAGATTAAACAAATTATATTTAAACTGTCAGCCTTGGAAATTCAGAAGTGCTTCTAGGTGAATTTCATTACCTTTGGACAGAGCAGGCTGGCTGTTTCCCATTTCCAAGCTTTCTGCTGAGCTAAGCTTACTGGCTCTTAGTTACAGCATTATATTCAATGTGTAAGATATAAGGGTCTAACTCTCGTCAAGAAAGCCATTTAGTGTGTTTCCCAGGATGCCAAACTTTTGCTGTGAGACTGTTGTCAGATAGATATTAGCGCTCCAAAAGAAATGTACCCTGTTTCTTCATTTCAGTCAGACTGGAAATCTCATTGGCAAACCTGCATGGTACTTTTTTCAAAGTGGTAAACTTGGGTGGGCTACTCGTTGGACTTCACGCCCCGTTTGTGGTTAGTATGTATGATCTTTTCATAACTGTATATTATTTAGGCCAATCCAAAAGTCACTTTTTTGCCAAACCCTAATCAAACTGCAACTATTTGACAACGTACACATCATTCCAGACTTCATGATGTCATACTATGCAAACTGTTTGTCAGTACGCTTTACTTTGAAACTTGTATATTAAATTTTGTTGCTTACTTGATTGCAGAGTCTTTTATTGTGAAAGTGTAACCGGACGTAGCATATCACGCATAAGCGCTAACTTAACTGTGGAGCCTTCATGTGCAAACTGAAGCTAAGAACGGTGCCCTTTAAATGTGTCCTGGTGATTGCCTGAGAAGGTACACATTACTGACAACACTTTCCAACTGGTGGTGTTTTGGAGCTTCATGTGTGGATCCTGGCTTTTTTCCCAAATTCCAAAAATCCCTTGTACCAAGTAGTCCTGAAGCTAGGCTTTAAAGCTCAGCCTGCCTTCAGACTCATACACACACACACTTATAGAGGCGTGTGTGTGAGATATGTGTGTGGGTATGTCTCTGTCTGTGGATTCACACACTCACATATGCACCTGATTCAAGGATTCAAACCATCAATATTCCACTCACATTATTGCTTCTCTAGCCTTCTGATCTTCAGTCCTATGAATCTGTTTGGAAACAGACATGTCTGTAAAGATTTGTCCAAACAAAGAACAGCTGAGCAGTGATGTCCTAATCTGTTGTTGTACGGAACCGAGTGTTTGTTTTTCACCAACGCGGTAATTTCCCCCCGCACAGGTTATTCGAAAACGAGGCAGAGGGAGGTGACAAAGCAATTAACCCCTTAATAAGCCCATCTGTGCCCACTGCTCGCCTCGTAAATCTGTGCTGAAATAATATCTTCCTTCTATATTCATTAGAAAAGATTTTAAACTATAATTTAACAAAAAAAAAATGCAGGGACTGTGTTTTTATATAGGTGCCAAAATGTACATGTGCTGCTTTTAAAAAGAATAACATGATTGGTTCTTCTCCTCCGGACTTGCTGAAGTTTGGCAGCAGTCCAGTAAACTGGGAGAGGAATGAACATTTAATCATCACGGCAGCAGCTCTTCTTTACTCCCTTCATTTTCTGAACTCAAGTGGCCTCAGAGCAGGTGTACATCATCCAAACACTGAGCAACTTCCATAAATATCTGCAAACAATGTCGTCTCAGGTACACACACACACACACACACACACACACACAGTCACACTCTTTAAACACAGCTGAGCTTGAGGTGGCAGACGAGAGCTATTTGAAATCAGGGTCGCATCGTGTTTTTGTGCAAAACTGAAAGAGAAACGCACACACACACACCAAAACACACACACAAGTATGCACAGATACACACAGGCACATTCAAAGTCCCACATGCCTACAACCACCTGCTCGTGCACACACACATACACACACACACAATAGAATCTGAGCTGTTTGAAATGCATTGAGGCTGCCCTGCAATGTTCTGGTTTATAGTGAGTTCCACTGAGGGGTTGTGTGTTGTCCTCCAGCAGCACTCACGGCTGGTGAGGCTCCAGCTTTCCAATGCATTTTCAAACAGGTCTGTGTCTATCCGTTTGACTCTCTGCCTTCATAACTAAGGCTAATTCTCCCTCGATCAGCGCTTTGTTCTCTATCTCAGAGGCCCAGTAACAGCATGACCCAGTTTCTGATCTCTGGTGTGAGAATACAATCAGCAAAACTGTTTAGTGCGAAGAAAGAGAGAGATCTGATCGATGTTAGCGACTGGGCTGCATTCGTGTGAAATATATGCAACTAGGTTCATGCAACAGACCTCATGGTATGTACTAGTTTTATGTTCCTTGTGCTTTCATAGGTTTGTACTTTGCTTTTGTTTGCACTTTGTTTAAGCTCTTTTGTTGCTACTTTGTGTTTTTGTCTTTTTGACTCATTTTTGGTTTTCCTAGATTCTTGCATTTTTGTATCATTCAGCTTTTGTTTGATAAGATCCCTAACTGCTTGTACTAATCTGCATGGGCAATCTAGAAATTTGCGTGTGGGGTTGAACCGCGGTTTGCGGGCGATTTACTAAGAGTGATTGCGTTCATGTCAACAGGTGCAAACATGTTGGAGACACGCCTATTTAAATGAGGGTTTAGCGTGTTTCATGGTTTTCAGCATGGTGAGTTTGAGAGAGCGAAAGCGCAAATTGAAATTGGACCCTTTGGAATTAGAAGCAAAGGAACGCCGTGTGGGAGAAAATCGGTGAAAAAGTTAATGCTGTTGGAAAAAACAGGCGAACAGTGGATAAAGTGAAAAGGAGATACCAAGACATCAGAAGAAGAACAAAAGAAAAATTAGCGTATAATAATATAAATATAATAATAATAGTAAACTTGCAAAGAGTTTTGTTATTGCAGGTATTGCGTGACTCCTTCTCGTAGCTGGCTCCAAATGCGCTCCGAGTTCCTCCAACAGCTCAAATGGCAAGGCTGGATAGGCGATATGTTCTAATGATAGTTTCCTCATTCATCCCAAAAATGTTCACAGAGGGTGAAAAATGCGTTCTCGGCATCTCCTTCCATTGTTTCGGCGACTCCAACAATAACAGCAGCCATGTGTGCGCAATTACGCATACAAACTGTTTGCACCTCCCTTGGAGACGTGTTAGATATAGACGCAGTTTCTATTGGCAAAATTGCTTTCAGGTTTGATAAATCACTTTGCATGTGCTAAATTAATATATTTACATTTTCTCCACCCACAACACGCACAATTGCGTGTAAATGCCCCATGTTGCATATTCATTGCTGCAAACGTACTAACTGAATGCAGACGCGCTATTTTGCACCTTTGACAGACGCAACCCTTTTTGCGCACTGTTAGTAAATCAGTTTGTACATTTTTTTGCGTGTGCAAGCAGTTTGCACACGTTTTAATACATACAAACCTTCAGTAGATCCGGCCCTTAGAGTGTTTCTGCATTTGGGTCCTACCCTTCCCTTTTAAACCGTAACATTTTTGTGGGTGTAGTCAATTGCTGTTGACCACTGCTTGAACTAACCTGACGTGCCAGATGGTTTGTTACACTGAACAATCTGGAAAGGCCCGGTAGGAAGTGAAAGGGGCAGGCAAAAAAACAACCCGGTAGGTGATTGGATGAACCATTTGTCCATTCCCATCCATCAGAGGCTTACTTCAACCAATCAGATCAACACTAGGAGAGCACTACCAGCAGTGGAGCCAGTTGGGTTAGAAAAGTATTAGCCAGTCGAGAGAAGAGCAAAAACATCTTTTCAATAGAGAAAAGCCTTCAGTGGTGTTCTTTGCTCTTCTTTCAATAAAATATAGTATCCTGTCTTGATATAACTGATGCTATAGCAGCATGTACACTGACCTCTAGAGGAGCCACCATTGTTGTTTTTATCATACCTGCCTATTCGTTTCTCAAAAGCCACTGATTGGACCTCGTGATTTTATGAATCCGGCTGCCTCGCAAGGTAAGGTCATGCTTCAGCTGAAAAGCTGACAAAAAATTACTGTAACCCAGGAGGTTGTGCCAGTCGTCCAGTAATTGGAAGGTTGCTTGTATGATTACCTGGCTGCATGTCAAAACATCCTTGAGCAAGATACTGAACCCCACATTGCTGTTTTTTGTGTACATTTGTTGGGACACAAGTTACGGAATGATTGAGGTTCAGTTTTAGCAGTGTTTTAGAAGAACATTATAATTACACACAGTACTCAACTGTAAGTCAATTAAAGATTTTCCCAGAAAATCTCAGAGAATGGCACTTTCCTTTTTGTCCTAGGAAGCATCTCCAGCTTCCTGTCAGGCTCCAACAAGTTCCTCTTATCAGATGGTGAAGATAGGCTGGATGTGAGCTTAGAGGAAGCACCCTGGGAGAGACGTTCCTGTTAGCACTCACTGCTGCTCAGGAAGTTTATCGCTGTTGTCACAACCTGGCTCAAAGGCTGTGCCAAAGTAGGGAGACAAACACGAGTTGGCTACTAGCAAGCAGTATTTATTGGTCCCACAAGTATAAATCAACCAAAGAAAATGTGTAAGGATTAGTATCAGTAATGAAAGCATGTATGGGTGTGTGACAGTGTATGTGCAGATCAAAAGAAACAAGAAAACGTGCTGCCATCAGGCCTGCCAGTGAGCAGGGATCAGTCCCCCAGAGAGAGCGCTCGCAGAATGAGGACAGTCTTTATAGGCAGAGCACACTGGCCCAGGTGTTGCTCATGCAGCTGACGACCCTCCATTCAGCACCTGCAAAACACAACCAAAAAGAAACAGGGACCCCTAGTGTCTGGGTGGAGGGATCGTCACACCCCCCCTCTTGAAAAAAAACTGGGGTTCCCATCTGGAAGCCCAGACAGACACCGTGACAATATTACAATTGACCAATCAATCTTTACCAATGATTCAAGATTATACTTTATCATTCAGAAATTGCTCTGTTCAAACATACAATTTACTTTTTACTCAATTTCTTCTTTTGGTCTCATAACCCTTTTATATATTGCAACCCATACTCACGACTTCTGCAATGACCCTCCCCTGTATCAGCCAGCCAATCTCCACCCTGCAACCCGGTACCCCTGGAGCGCCTGGCGAAGCAATCTTAAGAGTAGCCGTGGTAAAAGGAAGGGGAGACCAGGAATATCACAAACAGTAAATAGCTCAAGAACAAGGTGCTCTTGACAGAGCATCAGCCACAATATTTCCGAGCCCTTAATGTGGCGGATATCCAAACAGTATGCTTGCAAAAACAAAAACCATCGCATCAATCTGCGGTTCGGACAGCACAAAGAATGAAGAAAAGTTATCGGGTTATGATCTGTATAGACCACCAGAGGAGCGCTGGACTCGACATAAACTTCAAAATGTTGCAACGCCCACACGAGGGCCAGAGTCTCTTTCTCTATGACAGAATAATTTAACTGGTACGAGTTAAATTTCCGAGAGAAAAAACACACAGGACGTTCAACACCATTTCTGTCAGACTGAAGCAACACCGCACCAGCACCTACATCACTTGCATCCACCTGCAGCTCGAACAAACGGTCCATACAGGGTGCCACAAGGACAGGAGGTGAACACAAGACAGTTTTAACATTTTCAAAAGCCTGTTGACATGAAACTGACCAAATGTATTTTGCTTTAGCTTTCAACAAATCAGTCAAAGGAGCTACCACAGTTGAAAAGTTCCTGCAAAAACTACGATAGTAACCCACCAAGCCCAAAAAACGCATGAGCTCCTTCTTGGTGGTGGGCACTGGATATTGCTCAATTGCAGTCACCTTTGCTTGCACTGGCCGCACCTGCCCTTGCCCCACTACCTTCCCGAGGTAGGTAACTGTAGCCTTGGCGAACTCACACTTAGCCAAATTGACTGTCAGGTGTGCATCACGCAGTCGGCTGAACAGCCTCCTAACGCAGTCAACATGATCTTCCCAAGTATCGCTGTAGATCACGACATCATCAAGATACACCGCACAGCCATCCAGCCCAGACACAACCATATTCATGAGACGCTGAAAGGTCGCTGGTGCATTCCGCAACCCAAAGCTCATCACAGAGTAGGAGAAGAGACCAAAAGGAGTTATAAAAGCGGAAATCTCTCTAGCTCTTTGAGATAGTGGAACCTGCCAATAACCTTTGAGTAAATCAAACTTGCTGACAAATTGAGCTGAGCCCACCTGATCCACGCAATCCTCTATGCGTGGAAGTGGAAAAGCGTCAGGTTTAGTTACCCCGTTTACCTTACGATAATCCGTACAAAACCTAAAACTTTTGTCAGCCTTCTCCACAAGCAAACAGGGAGACGCCCAGCTGGAAGATGAAGGTTCAGCAATATGATTGTCAAGCATATACTTGATTTCTTTCTCCATTACCTGGCGTTTCTGCTGGGACACCCTGTAAAAACGCTGGCAAATTGGCTGGGCATCACCCACATCAATGTCATGCTCTATCAAGCGTGTACAAGTTGGAACATCATCAAACAAGCACAGATAGCTGTTAATCAGAGCTGACAGTTGGACGCGCCGCTCCTTGGACAAATGTCCAAGCAATGACTCCAAATTACGTTTCTGAGTTCTTTAACCGGCCCCGCAACAAGCTCTCGTCAGGTGAAACCACCCCATCATCTTCATATACTGACAAGTTAACAGCTGAATGCCTGTCCACAGTTTCTGCCATTAACACTGGTTTCACTTTCTGTTGCCCACTCCCCCCCGTTGCACAAGACTGCGACGCTCGGGTGTAGTAGGGTTTTAACAAGTTAACATGGCAAAGCTGAGTGTCTCTTCTACGCTTTGGTGTTGATAACAGATAGTTCTGCTCAGAAACCTGACGCAAAACTGTGAACGGACCGTGAAATTTAGCCTGAAATGGAGAACTGACAAGTGGTAACAAAGCCAGAACCTGGTCACCTGGGCTGAACTGGTGAATTTCAGCTTTACGGTCGTAAAGATGCTTCATTTTTGTCTGCGCTGAGGCTAAACTTTCTTTAGCCCTTTCCCCAGCCATGTACAATCGATGCCGGAAACCATTAACATAATCAATCAGATTCTGAGGTGGTTCGGGTTGTGTGACCAGATCATGCAGCAGAGCTAATGGCCCACGCACTGTATGCCCAAACACAAGCTCATTTGGGCTAAACCCAGTGCTCTCCTGCACAACTTCTCTGGCAGCTAGCAACAACCATGGTAGCCCCTCCTCCCAATCCTGATTTAACTCAACACAATATCCCCGCAACAGAGACTTCAAGGTTTGATGAAACCTTTCCAATGCGCCTTGGCTCTGAGCGTGATATGCAGAAGCTTGATTATGTTTTACTCGGAGCTGCTTCAAAACTTGGGCAAACAAGTGAGAGGAAAAGTTGGAACCCTGAACACTTTGAACCACTTTTGGAATTCCAAAGATAGAAATAAACTGTCAGTGCTTTCACCACAGATTTAGCAGTAATGGTACGCAACGGATAAACAGCCGGATATCTGGTGCTTTGACACATCACTGTAAGCAAATAATTACTTCCAGATTTTGAACGTGGCAAGGGACCAACACAATCAATGATCAGATGCTCAAATGGTTGCGCAATCGCTGGAATGGGAGACAGAGGAGCCGGCTTAATGTTCTGGTTAGGTTTTCCTGTCATCTGACAAGTATGACATGTTTTAATATACTGAGACACATCCCTCTTCACACGTGGCCAAAAAAAATACCTGAGGATATAGTCGTACGTCTTACGGACCCCCAAATGGCCTGACTGGTTGTGCGACGCTCTCAGAACCTCTTCCCGGAATTTGGACGGGACAACAACCTGAAAAACAGGATTACCCACAAAAGTTTCCCCATGTGGCACCCATTTTCTGACCAGCAACTTGTCTTGCAGCAGATAACCTTTTGCAGCACTCTGCCCATCAACATTCGAAAGCACCCTGTCAAACAGCCCACTAAGCGTAGGATCAGCCCGTTGCTCTGCCGACAGGTCGCTGCGGGAAATAGACAGGAGAGAGTCAGGTATAGACAAAAAGAAAGCCCCCCTGTCCTCTATGCTACTCTGCTCAACTTCAGGTTCTGCCTCCCCACGGCACATAGCCCGTGTAACTGCGCAAGCTGTGAAAACACTAGGAAAACACCGCGCACTCTCATCAGGTACCGTAACAAAGGGAGAAGAGGTCACTATCGGAGCTGGTGGAACGTCAGCCCATACACGGCCACCAGCCAGATCATTCCCTAGGATGACATGAATGCCTCGGATTGGTAGAGCGGGACGCACACCCATAACCACCTCACCCTGAACCAACCCACAGTCCAGCTCCAATTTATGCAATGGAACAGGCAACACAGTTAAACCCATTCCCCGCATCAGAATGTAATCCCCAGTATCAGTTCCCTGAGAAAAAGACAGTGCAGAACTCACAATGAATGAATCAAAGGCCCCAGTATCTCTCAAAATTTTCACCGGTACCTTGATACCACTCCCTACCAGCGACACATGGCCGTCCGACACAAAAGCTGAGAAATCCGATTGCTCCAGGCTGCAATCCGCTCCAGGCTCCATCTTTTCATATGGGGAAATGACACCGGGAGAACTGATCTTTCCAACCGAAGAAGCAATTGCGACAGGCTCGACATGCGCACTACCAAACCCACCTTTAGCACTGGACTTAACCGGGCATTCAGCTTTCCAATGTCCCCTGCCCTTGCAGTAGTGACATAATTCAGCCGGGTCAAACTGCATCTGACCCCGTTCTGACCTACCCAGGCTAGGGCTAGCTCCTCCCTCCCACCGTTTACCTGCTGGGCGAAAGTTGCTACCATCCCCCCTGTACCGAGCATCATCCCGAGTCCTGCACTCGCGGTCACCACGATGCGTCAACACATACTCATCAGCCAGAGTAGCGGCCTCGATAGCCGTCTTCACTTTCCGTTCATTTATATAAGTAGCAATGTGACTGGGAACAGAGTTCTTAAATTGCTCCAGAATGATCAAGTCACACAAAGCCTCATAAGTATGAACCCCCAGTGAAGTACACCAACGATTAAACTGAGTGATTAACTCCCTGGAAAACTCCATATGTGTCTGCTTACCTGACTTCTCCCAAGACCTAAATCTCTGGCGATATACCTCAGGCACCAACTCATAAGCCTTTAACACAGCAGCTTTGACGGACACATAAACCTTGCTTTCAACTGCACTAAGCGCAGAATAGGCCTCCTGCGCCTTGCCTGTCAAAACGCACTGTAACAGTAACGTGCGCTCAACATCAGACCAATCTCTACTCTCGGCCACTCGCTCAAAAAGTAAGAAAAATGTGTCTGGATCTCGCTCACAAAATTGAGGAACCAAGCGCAGGTTACTGGCAACATCAAAAGCATGTGAGGGCCCAGAAGAAACAGAGACCTGCCCTACGTTACCAACATTGACCAAACTTAATCTGCGCTCTTCAAGTTCAAGTTTTTTAATTTCCATTTGCAACAATAGCAATTCTTTGCGCTGCTCAAAAGTCAACCCAGTACTCACCCCAACTTCAGGGACAGACACATCAGCTGTGTCTAATCCAGAACCACCAGCATACAATTTAGGCTGGAGAACACCCGCTTCCAACAAATTCTCCTTTAGAATGTTCTTCACATTCTCCTTTAACCGCCTATCACCAACATCCATCCTAAAATGTTCGGCGATTTTTACTAATTGCTCCCGCGAACAACGCTCCAATAACTCCTCCGACGGAGCTCTCCAAAACTCCTCCAGAGTAGTCATAACTGAGGGATCAAAAGGATCAACTTTACCTGTCCGAACACATAAAAACTGATAACACACAAGCAACAGAGCTCAACCGGCCCATACACAGCGCAAAAAAACAGCCACAGCCCCGTCCCTCTAACTGCCTAACCAGAAACTACTTAACTCTCCCCCCTAGTCTTCAGGCGCTACTTGTGGTGGGTATTTATGCACTGTAATCCGCAAACCCGGTGAAGCAACCATAATGTGGCGACTCCACCTGCAGCCCCGGACGTGCTCCCAAGACAACTGCTTTAGCCACTTTCGTCACCACACTATCAAAGCTCCCCCCAGACGAACCCCAAAGGGAATTCGCTCTTAAGCCTAACCAGGGACAGAACAGCAGCAAAACTATGGCTTGCACAGAACCACCAGAACTCAGTGCCACAACCTCACCAATAAAGTTGTTAGCTTAACGACAACACATCCCTCAAAACAAAACATGTTACCCAGTAGGCTACAATTGCTTACATTTCACCAAAAACAGCACAACAGACTACTCACCACTCGTCACTCGTCTCCCAAATGATTAGTTGCCACCCATTCACAAAAACAAGATGCACAACTTACTACACCTGACCCCCGACATCACGCCAGCATTACACCAAGAAATCACAGTCTCCGCCCATTTTCAACCAGCAGAACAACTGTGCTTCACAACCGGGTCAATCAACAATTGGACGAGCCCCCATTTGTCACAACCTGGCTCAAAGGCTGTGCCAAAGTAGGGAGACAAACACGAGTTGGCTACTAGCAAGCAGTATTTATTGGTCCCACAAGTATAAATCAACCAAAGAAAATGTGTAAGGATTAGTATCAGTAATGAAAGCATGTATGGGTGTGTGACAGTGTATGTGCAGATCAAAAGAAACAAGAAAACGTGCTGCCATCAGGCCTGCCAGTGAGCAGGGATCAGTCCCCCAGAGAGAGCGCTCGCAGAATGAGGACAGTCTTTATAGGCAGAGCACACTGGCCCAGGTGTTGCTCATGCAGCTGACGACCCTCCATTCAGCACCTGCAAAACACAACCAAAAAGAAACAGGGACCCCTAGTGTCTGGGTGGAGGGATCGTCACACTGTGAACACGTGCTAACTGTTGGAGGCAATCTACACTTTGTGCACAATTATTAGGCAAGTTGTGTTTTTGAGGATTCATTTTTTTATTGAACTACTACAGTGCTCTTGGTCAATCCAAAATGTTAATAAACCTCAAACCTGAATATTTAAAAAGTAAAAGTGAGGTTTTGGCTTTCGTAGGAGAATATCTGTGTGCACAATTATTGGGCAACTATTAGTGTGCAGAATTATTATGCAATTAAATGAAAATTGAAAAGTTTCCCATCTCACTTGTTTATTTTCATCTGTTAAAGTGAGAATAATAAACAACTCAAAATCTACAAATAAACAAAAAGAAATCAGTGACCAATATAGCCACCCTTCTTTTCAAAAACAGTCATAAGCCTTCCATTCATGGAGTCTGTCAGTTTCTTGATCTGCTGACGGTCAACTTTTTGTGCAGCAGCAACCACAGCCTCCCAGACCCTGTTCAGAGAGGTGTACTGTTTTCCTACACTGTAAATTGACCGTTTAAGAAGGGACCAGAAGGAAGCTCTTAAAAGGGTTTAGGTCAGGTGAGGAAGGGGGCCATGTCATTATTCTTTCATCTTTAAGGCCTTTACTGGCTAGGCACCCAGTGGAGCATTGTCCTGCATACAAATCATGGTCTTCTTGAAAGATGCAGACTTTTTCCTGTACCACTGCTTGAAGAAAGTGTCTTCTAAAAACTGTCAGTAGGTTTGGGAGTTGAGCTTGAGTCCATCTTCAACCCGAAAAGGTCCAACTAGCTTATCTTTAATATACCAGTCCATACCAGTACTCCACCTCCACCTTGCTGGCGTCTGAGTCGAAGTGGAGCTCTGTGCTCTTTACTGATCCAGCCACCGGCCCATCCATCTGGTCCGTCAAGAGTCACTCTCATCTCATCAGTCCATACAATCTTTGAAAAATGTGTCTTCAGATATTTCTTGGCCCAGTCTTGACGTTTCAACGTATGTGCCTTGTTCAGTGGTGGTGGGGTTTCCTTACCATGGCCATGTCTCTGAGCACTGAACACCTTGTACTTCTGGGCACTCCAGGTAGGTTGCAGTTCTGGAATATGACAGCACTGGAGGATAATGGGTTCCTGGTGGCTTCACGTTCGATTCTTCTCAAATCTTTGGCAGTTAATTTGCGTCTTTTTTCTCAACACGTTTCTTGCGACCTTGTTGACGATTTGCAACAAAACGTTTGATGGTTCTGTGATCACGCCCCAATATCTTAGCAATTTCAAGAGTGCTGCACCCCTCTGAAAGACTTTTACAATTTTTGACTTTTCAGAGTCAGTTAAATCTCTTTTTTGGCCCATTCTGCCTGAGGAAAAGAAGCTGCCTGATAATTATGAACACCTTGATGTAGGGTGTTGATCTCCTTAGGCCACACCCTCCCTCATTACACAAATACACACCACCTGATATGCTTAAATCCAAAAAGCATTCCAGTTTATACAGCTTGGAGTTGGAAAATATGTATAATAATGATGATATGGTCAAAATACTGACTTGCCTAATAATTGTGCACACAGTGTAGATAAGTGTAGGTAGAATTTTACTTCAGTTCAGAACTTCACTCACCTGGATCTTAATACCTGGACACTTAATTTAAAGTGAGGGACCCTTCTAAAACTGAATGTGAGGACATCTCTTCAACTTTCGCCACGAGCCTTGAGAATATTACATAATGAATTCCAAAAGGAGGCAAATTAATTCTCAAAGTGTCTTCACTTCAAGGTATTTCCTCTCACTTAACTCCCCCTTTGATGAGAGGAAATCAGAGCCTGCGTCCATTTAGGGGCTGGAGGCTCAGGAGCACTTCATGAGAGGTACTTCTGTCTGAGAGGCGCAGAGAGCTGCACACAGAGATAGTGCATGGATCTGAGAGACGCCTTTGTGTGTGTGTGTGTGTGTGTGTGTGTGTGTGTGTGTGTGTGTGTGTGTGTGTGTGTGTGTGTGTGTGTGTGTCTGTCTGTGGATGTATGTAATGATTTTGTATGTTTTGGTACGACTCATAGGCCATAAATTTTACTGGGGGGAAAAAAACATCTCTCAGTAATACTCCAATCTTTTCAAAAGACTCTTAACGTGCATGTTCTCGAATGTAAAATCAACTTTAAAAGTGTTCATAAAAAACAAGTGCAGCATATTTTTGGAGCCAGCAGTACAGTTTAGCCTTTTAATATTGTGTCAAGAGTTTATACTCCTACTCAGTCAAGTTAAGTAGCTCTCTTTCACCCTGGAGGTTCATCCACTGACACTGAGAGCCACTGTCAAGGCAGTGGATAAGTTGTGGACCACTGCAGCATGTGCTGCTTTATACAGAGCAAGCATAATGGACTGATGGATGCACTCGTGAGGGAACGTTAAAGTGGTGTTGTGGCGGAAAGAAATGTGCCGATGTCAAAAATGTCCAGTTTTGTTGCTACCAACACAGTGGGAAAATGTCCCGAAGTACCCGGTTTGGCTGCCAATAACATGCCCAGAAAACAGAGGATGAACAGTTGCACTATGTGAAGAAACTGCAGCGCCCAGATCATCCTTTAGATTAATATGTCAAGAATGTTTTAGCATTAATGTATTTTTGAGTAGACTAGAGTCGTATCCTAATTATAGTATGATTAAATGTTGTAGAAGAGCATGGCAAAGTTACAGGCACTGTACAAAATAACCATGATCACCCCTCTGTTAAACCTCTACCTAGTGTATTTTTATAAGGCACAGTCGAGGCTCTGGGGAGTGTGTAAGGAAGAGAATTTGCTGATAATGAAGGCCAGAAAACCAGGCGTGATTTACTTCCTGGAGATTTAGTTCAGTGAAGGCTAACACAATTTCCCCTGTTCAAGTGTAGCTATCGAATAATGACAGATACAGTGCAAGATTCAGTTTTATGAGCGACTGTGATTTGGACTTTTGGCGGCGGGCGGGGGGCTTCCACAGAAATTTCACGTGTAGTCACTGTAAAACTTCTCTTCATGCTTCATTCCTGCCCATTATTATCCTGTTGCAGTAAAAAGTTCTGCTTCCTGGAATATTTGGCAATAGAATACATCAATACATTAGATAGCAAAAGGCATCCTTTTTTTTTTTTATTAACAATTTTAGCAGTGTTTCAGACATTTTTTCAGGGCCAGCAGTGTTACATTTCACAGCGGGAAATACACTACTGTAAGTAATAACATTTATGATGGCCCAACTCCATTAAAGTATTCCGCTATGCTAAGTCAGACAGAGTTCTGTAATGTGTATACAGAATAGCTGGGCCTGGACAAGAAACACCAGAATGTAGACATTATTTATGTTATTAATTGCACCATTTCCCTTTCCTATTAAATTGTCTAACTATCTAGCTAGCTATCCTTTTAACCTTTTTGTAAGCAAAACTCAAAGCTCGCTGTTGCCTTTCCAGCATTCCTTGTTGTCCACATTTACTCCTTTTAGCCCTCAACCTTTAGCAGTAAGGTAGGACAGCCTGTGTGAAGCCTGAGAGATGAAACCCAGGCCACAGGACGGCTGCCATTGTCCTTGTGGGGGACTTAAACAAGTGCGTCAACACTTTTATCAACTCAGGCCTCTCTTAGCTAGACTAAGGTGGCTGAACTGTCAGAAGATGCTGTGGACTGGTAAGAAAATGAACTTGAAAAAATAAAAAGGAAACTACATCCTTGCTGTTTGTCATATTTACCCTAAATCAGCAAAATATCTTTCATGTTGAGTACAACTTGGGTGAACTTTGAAACACAGATTTGTTCCACTGACCAATAGCAAGCTGTCTTGACACAGTTGACCTTTAATAATGGAGAGCTGGATAGTCGAGATAGAGGGAGCTACCGTAGCTTCTTCTTCTTCTTCTTCTTCTTCTTCTTCTTCTTCTTAACTTTTATACACTTGCATGAGCTCCTAAAATGAGGAGGACTGGTTGTATCACAGCAAGGACACACTACAGAAAATACACATTACCTGCACTTGTTATGATGGTGAAAAACAGTGAACATGATAACAAAAAAAAGCGAGTCCGAGTGATAACACCCACAAGATGTCAAGATGACAGAAAAAAAAAGGATTTTAGTACACTGTTCAATAAACTGCCACATGCCCACTCTGCTCGTGTGTCTGTTATCAGCATTATTGACTCATGACAAACACATCCTTTTTTCAATAAGTGAGCTATGTGCCTGAAGTAACTAATAGCTACTGTCCATCAGCCTGTCAGGATTTGACAAAATAGTATGAATTGTTTCAGCTGAGATGTAGGAGTTTTGGTGCTGGGATGACGTATTCAGCTAAAAAAAAAAAAAAAAAAAAAAAGTGGTTTTACTGGATGAAAAATACTCGATCTTTCCACCATATGCACTCCTTTTATTTCCACTGCCTGGTCCTGTCATTGTATCAGCTACAAATCAAAACATCCACTATCGTTTGACAGCCCTGGGCAACCTTAGTCATCCGCTTCACAGCTCTCCTCCTCACCAAGAAACTAATTAATGGGGAAATTCATCTTTCCTTACTTTTCTATCACTATCTGTCTCTGTCATTCTCTTGTTTTGCTTTGTTGTATTCCCTCTCTGCCTCACCGACTTTCCATTGTTCTTCTCCTTCTTCTTTTGCTCTGACACGGACCATCTCTCCATCCACTCCTCTGGAGGAAGACTAGAGGAGTTCTAGTTTTGGTCGAATAAACAAAGAAAAACATTTTTTTGCAAAAGCATCTGCAAAAGCGTACGTGTAATAGAAGTGCACACACACCACATCTGAACTGGACTGAATAACTGACAGACACCATGTTCTTCAATTATGAGTAATATTGTTCCAGGCCTTCCTTCTGTTTATAATTACAGTATGAGTGTGTGTGGGAGGAAAGTGAGAGGAGGGAAGTGTCCTCATCAGCTTGTCTCCATGTTTGTTTGATGCATTTCTTCATGCACTGCTTCCCCATTCCTGCTAAATCTCCCTGTGTAGCAGAATAAATGATGTATGTAAAACCTTGATTCCCCCTCGTTTCTGCTCTTCTATGTGTGCTTTATCAATACATGTAACATATTTACAGTATTTAAAGGGGCACTGTTCAGCTTTGGAGAAGAAATTCAAACTCAGAATTTTAATATTTACAATAATGATGAGGTAATGATACAAACTTTTCCATTAGTGAATAAAGAAGCTGTTCTCAGAGGAAAAAAAATAACACTGTTTGAAGCTAGAAAGGTGGCAGGGTCCGCCACATATAAACAAAGTAAAACAGTGTGAAATTGTGTTGTCCTTTAAGGTCAGTTTGTTTATTTAATTTATTCAGTTTCTTCACCTACACTACAGAGTGCTATGCTCAACCAGTGGACTCGTTTTCAAATCCTGGCACCTGGAGAGATGTTTAAAACAATATATGTATAGCTATTGTTATGGTTATCATTCTTGGTGTTGACGGCCCTGCAGCCTATAAGGTGAGACATTTGAAAATATACATTTTCTCCACAAGTGATAATTAAATTCACAAGAAATAAACCCAAGCCAAGCTAAAATTAAGGGATTATTGCTGCTCCAGTCTAACTTGGTCTGGTGACCTGTAACTTTCAGTGGTTAAAAGAATAGTTCACTCTAAAACAAAATTCAGTCATTATCGACTCACCCTCATGCTGATGAGAACTCCGGTGTAGTTACTTATTCCTCAAAGTGCAGCTGGAGACCCGCGGGGGTACCCTCCGGCAGGAAAAAGCCATATAACAAGCTTAAGTGGCGCCCGAGAGGAAAAGGTCCATAAAACTACACAAAAGCTTTGTAATATTCCTCCATACTGCTCGTCCGCTGCAATCCAGGTGTCCTGAAGTGGGGACATCCAGAGTTTACTCGAAACAACGTCATTTAGTACATTTTTCTAGCCTAAACAGTCACTATGCTATATCTGCCTGGAGGCACGCTCTGCGTTCATGCGTAGCGCAAACGCTGTGAGGGAGACTCGCGTGAACGCGGAGCGTGCCGAAGGGAAGCACCGCGGATCTCCAGCTGCACTTTGAGGAATAAGAAACTAGACCGGAGTTCTCACCAGCATGAGGGTGAGTCGATAATGACTGAATTTCGTTCTAGAGTGAACTATTCCTTTAACGTTGGCTAACTTGACTTCTCATCACCCTAACTACTGTTGAACTACTGTATGTTGTATTATTTACTATTATTACATATTAGTATATAATTGTCACTTGTGGCCTTAGTTATTGCTGTTTATTGAAAGTTAATTAGGCTCACTTTTAGTTTTGACCCTTGAATTAGTTTCTAAAATGAGCCAGTCTGCTTTATTTTATTCCTTTAAACAGCTTAGTGGTCACTTATCTTTATTGTATACTAAATACAATTATGAGCGTACACATAAAAAGACAGTTTTGTAATGTAATAGCTTTTTGACTCCTGAAAAATACATGCTTGTTTAACATTGTGAAATTGAATAATTTGATGCAAAGCACGTTTTCTTAAACCTAACCCAGTATTTTTGTTGCCTAAACCTAACCATGACCTTAGTGTAAAAATAAGGGAACAGTATAACAATATGTTCCAATCAGCATATACCTGGGTGAGAGTCCTGTACCCAACCCATTTAGACACAACTAAAAAAAGAGAAATGATGGTCCTGGAACAACAGCAACATGGCAGTATCAGATAGGCAATGCTAATATCTTCCACAAAATCCCATTAAGTTGAGGTTATGGGGACTACTGTACCTAAAACATTCTGCCTGAATGATGTGCTTTGTGGGTAACTTCACCAGATCAGCAGTGAAATGACCATAGATTCAGCACAGTCCTCTGTTTCCTTTATTTTCCTCAGCCAAACACAACACAGGTCTGCAGTGAAGGTTACAGTTAAAGTTACTGTTTCTTGCCTTCCCTCCTTCACCACCCCCTGCTGTACAGAGGATAAATCCATGTCAGCCACATGCTTGTCTTTGACCATCTCATTTTGTTTCAGTGTTCAGCCACACAATCTCATCAATAGTCCAGTGTGAACATCATACAGGCCTGCACCACAGCCCTCCGCCAGGATGTAAGTCACATAATAATGGATGTGTGGTCTAAAAAAAACACATGGCATGGACACACTGACACGAAGCATGAGGAATATCAATAAGCTAGTTATGTGCTTGGATAAAAAAGGTTTTGATGCTAACTGGGATGTTCATGGTCCATCTGGCTGTAGAAAAGCAGCTGTGATAGATTCCCCTTCCATTAACAATATGCAATCTCACTGCATGATGCACTGAGGATTATTTCCTTCTTTGAACTGGCATTCAGAAGCCTCTGCAAACTCTCAACATCACCTGAAGTTATAAATGTCTCTTCATGTCTTCAAAAATGCAAGTGTTTGTGAGAAAGTATCCGACTGAAGGGATAGAAGGCAGCAGAAGACGGGGAGCTTTGTGGTATCTCTGGGGCATGGTGCACGGGGGCGAGGGTATGCCAAGCCCTAAGGCTCATCCTGATTGGATGAGAAGTAACATTAAAATTTCAGTGTGTGGAGACACAGGGAGCTCCTTTTGAGGCCACAGCCTGTATGAAATATGGTATAGTGGGAGCAGGTAGGCACAACCATCAGCAAAATGACTGTTCTAAAACTATAACTGTAGAGCAACTGTTTTGTTGGGTGCGTTTGCACAGACTATATGCAGTATACTTGTATAACAGTGTCACTGATGTCTGGTATATGCCCTCCATATTCCTCACATATATTTTATAATCTACATGTATCAGATATGTTGTCATTGTAATGTGTATATTCATGACTTTAGGTCAAATGTGCAACAGAAGTTAATTTGTTATAAAGCTGATTCCAGATAAAAACTGATTTTAGATTTTAAAACTGTCCTGTAGATGCTGATGAATACAGATGTGAGGTGCTGATGGCATTACAGGGGTATTTGTGAAGCCTCAAAGTCTTAACTGCCATGTAACTGCCATAAGCACCACTGTAAAGATCATTTTCAGGCACATTTGGAGCTACATGCTCATGTTAGCGTACTGAAGGACAATGCTAATATGTTCACGTTTAGCAGTGCAGTGCTTCCAATGTTCATCATCTTCCTTTAGGTCAGCGTGTTAGCATGTTGACATTTCCTAACTAGTGCCACACACAAAGTCTAACTGAGGCTGATGGTGATGTCATTAGTTTCGCAGGTATCTGACCGCACACCAAAGGATTCGACAAATTAAAATTTGAATATAAAGTTACGAGATCACCAAAGTTATCACAAGTCATCCTGAGGAGAACATTAATGAATAAATGGGTCATTCCCTTCCAACTCACCTTCGCTCTCCCAGTTCATGCCATCGATTTCTTAAAAGAAATCATGTTAATTATCTATTACATTCATGGGACCTTGGGGCAGTGCTGGCGTGAAGGTGTTCCTGAAAAAAGGACATTGCTCTTGGTGAACCCTCCCTGAATAACTGAAGGTACAAAAAAAATCCAATAGCTGTACTCAAATTCTAAGTTGTAAAATTCATCATTGTGATTCTTTGTATGTGTTCTAAGCCTTGTAAATTGCTTATTTTTTTAACTGGATTGGGTTGAAATTGAACAAGAAACCCTGAGGATCACTTGCAACATGTATTCATTAAAATTGCTTTTTCATAATGTTTAATGACAATGAAATCATTTTTTTTTTAATTAAGGAATGAAAAAAAGAAAACATTTCCACAACTAGTTCACCTAGTTTTCACTTTCTTGCAACCAGATATTGGTTCTGTGTAGTATGAGCATAGTACTGTCACATCTAGTTACGTAAGTTACTTGGTCACTCCTCTTAGTGTGACGATACACTAAGTGAGGCTACTGTAACAGACTGTTTGAAGGCATGAAGTGCTACATAAATCGGACCCTGGTAATGATTATTGTCTAATGATTACATCTATACAAAGTGTGTATTGGGCTTGGACGTCTGAAGTTTGTTTGTATGAGGTTTTACTGCAGCAGTTAACTTAGCAGCACTTTCAATTGGTCAAACATTTGAATAGATTGAGGTCTGGATGAACCACATCCTGACCTACTCATGGTTCTTTACCATAGACTGCAGCTTTGATGTTTGGATGAATGAGGTCTGACTGCAAATATAATGCAGCGTGATTTTTTCAGTGTGAGCCTCTAACGTTAATGGACTGCAGTCTCAGTTCAGCTGTCTGTTTGAAGCAGATATACCTCTGCCGGTTGTCCTCAGGCTGCAGCAGAACCAATTGCTTTATTGGCTGCACCAGTGGATGTGTGTCTGCTCCGATGCAGAGCGGAGGGAAGCCAGATAAATGAACTCCTCTCGGCTAGCCGCTGATATTAACGCGCATGCTTCCCTGTGTACCAAGAGACTGGGGGAGAAAACAAGAGACAAAGAAAGACATTGAGTGAGGAAGAGAGTGTGGATGTGTTCATGCCACGAGAGAGGATGACAGATGGCAACAGAGAATCTTCCCAATTTGCATACTTTGTATCCTCCTTGATGTGTTTCAAGTAAAAGCTAACAGCCAAAGCACAAGTCCAAAACAAAAGGACGAGAGCACATTTTCTTGGAAGCTAATGATCCATTGGACTGTGATTTGGCTGGTGAGAATTTCGGGAAGTTTGGCGAAGTACTACAGGAATGAGGTGGAAACGGCCCAACCTGATGTACCATGCAGAGAACAGAAATGGTCAAAGGCACAGTAGCTGGGACATGCTGATTCAGGACACAAAACTAATTTACTCATGCCAACAGTGGGAAACAAGTCAGTATCTTATCCCGACAAGTTGATGTGTCAGATGTGTCAATGGCAGCAAAACTTTTATATCCACCCTATGTGTTGGATCACTCTTAAAGTGACTACCGAATGAATCTGCTTCAAAAGAAAGAGTCCCCTTTAAAGGGTTAAATTCCCAGAATATAAACACATTCTGCGAGTTGAAATGGTTCTTGTGCCTTTAAGCAGACACAGTACACAGTATGAAACCACAGTACACAGTATTAATGTACACAGTATTAATACAGACTGCAGCTTGTTTTTCATGTGCAGCTGTTTGTTAAACAGGCAACAGACAGAAAATCACAGCCACAGTCTGAACTCTAAGGTTGTGGGCTCACAAAGAAAAAGAATCTAGGAGAAGTTTAATGTATACAGAAGCTTCGTTTGCACGGAAATTAATAATCAGGATATCA
This sequence comes from Pagrus pagrus, assembly GCF_965226575.1. Taxonomy (NCBI): domain Eukaryota; kingdom Metazoa; phylum Chordata; class Actinopteri; order Spariformes; family Sparidae; genus Pagrus; species Pagrus pagrus. The sequence continues at coordinate 24,102,269 of NC_140200.1, read as the reverse complement.
GCAGGAGCATCACATCCTGTCATGTCTAACAGTTCCTGCATTAAACTGTGAGAATAAAACAGGAACTCAACTCACACAAACCACAAATAAATATGTGAAATAACACGTCATCAATAAAGAAAACATCTGCACACCGTTAACAGAGCTGTGCGTTATTATGCACATGGCACATCAGTTTAGCTTTATTGATTATTTAAATCTCTCGACAATTATTAGTTCTGTGTTATGATTTAAAGAATTATAGATAACGGCATTTTTGGCATAAATTCATCTGACAGCTGTTAAAGCCGACTGACGGCTGATCCAGCTGTGATCAGCTGTAGCTGCCATCAGAAACAGGCAGTACTTCTCAATTCACAAACTCGAACGTGATTTATTAGCATTTTTAGCAATACACGTGCCCATTTAAAAAAATTAATCTTTTAAAAAGCACATCCATGTCACCTCCCGGGCTCTGTACATTTACCATATCACACTATACATTTTTTGATTCATCATTTTACATTGTTATTCAGCCTCAGTACGTCCATTCAAGTCTCCTCCTGAAGTCACCCACATTGTTCTGCACACAGATGTTCTATTTATGCTACTTTGAATGAATGTATGTGCCAGATGTCGTCACAAAGACACTCGTGATGTGGGTGTGAATGGTGGGATTTTGCATTCAAAACATGTCAGAATGCTGTCTTTTCGAGAAAAAACACTTCCTTCAATTACACACCTCGTTTTTCAGATATATGGACACGATGTGTTGATATACAACGTACAGTTAGTGTAGTAGTAGTAGTGAGTTCCTGCTGACGTAAACAGGCACATCAAAATTCAGTCATTACATGTGCCATGAAACACACATGGCAAACGATCGTATCTGCGTGCACTCATAATGAGACCTATCTAAATGCATGGTTTAACCCCCTGCTTTATCCACACACGCTACTGTATGTTGTTTCTGCTAACATGAGTGAACGCCTAGCTGCAGGAAAATCAATTGCAACTTTAATGAAAGTAAGGCCTGCATACACTCTTCTCCCTTTAACAGTGCCATCAATCATCTCGTGCTGTTTGCTCTCCCTCCCTTCCTCCTCTGTTTGTCTCCCTCCCTTCATCTCCCCATCTCCTCTCTGCCGCTTAGACCTCGCAAATGATAGGAATTAAATTGTTGTCTTTTAATATCCCTGCTGTAAATAGAGCACTGTGCGTTCTCCCTCGACGCCACTCCTACTGTACCTGATGTGATGGCATCTTGTCAGCTTCCTTTCACTGAAAATTACATATCTTCCAATTTGAAAATGTAAAGAATGTTTTTTATAATCATTACAATTTCAGTAATGGTTTATCTGGTAACTGGTGCTTGGTGGAAAGTGCATTTTAATGATAAAGGCCTTTGACATTATAATTCAATAAGGTAACATGTGGGTCCCTGTTGTTTGTCCTTTGCATGTGGTTGACATGATACACAGCCCAGCCAATAGTTTCACATTATATCACTGATCTGCAGGTGACTGGAATGAACCAAGGAACACAGAAAAGCAGCTACAGATGGATGTAAACAATACAGGATTTAAAATGCTTAATGAGAAGGGAAATGCATTCATCATATTCGTTAGACACACAGCATGTTTTACAAGAAAAATCCACAGGCGCCCACAAAATGCCGTTTTATTTTTCAGACTAAGGAGGATGAGATCACAAGTCAGGGTTGAAGTCAAATTTGAGTTTGAAGCCTTTTGTGATTTTGTCACGTTAAGTCTCTTGGCTCCAGTCATGTGTTGCTGTTAGAGTGACACATACTGTAGCATGCACACGCATACACACAAGTGCTGCAAACATCAGCTAGTCATCAGTACCCGGATGCCAGGCAGCTAAGTTCAGGTGGGTCCTACACTGTCACCAGATGAAGGCCTTGAGCAGAGAGAGTATTCTACAGTAGGTAGGAAGAAGAGAAACATGACAGGAAAGAGGAAAGTAAGATGGTTATTGCTGTTAACTGTAAATCTTTTAACTGTGACTGCAGTGCCAACATTAAATTAGTTGATACAGCTGGGCAGCTGATTATTATGTGATGTTATGAATAGAAAACAGCAAACAACATTGCTGGTGATTAACTGTCATGCCAATTTACACCAATTAACCAACTCAGCTGCTGGTAATGCTCCCCAACTGTTGATCTGATTGGTTGAAGTTAGCCTTTGATAGACAGTGACAGACAGATGGTTCAGGTTAGTGCAACCTTGTCTTGTGGAAGTTATGTTTATATCAAACTAGCAAGCAAATACTTTCTAAAACTGAATTATGTCTGGATTATGTTTTCTAGACACATAATGAGGAAACATGTTGATACTGAACACATCATTAAAATGTTCCTTACAACATGCTATTTGTTTTCCATCAAAATATCAGAGTTTGATCAGGTGCATATCACTAAATTCATGTTGCCCTTTATTCACTCAATAACTCTTTCCTGTTTACATAATCAGGCAGCAGTCATACAGCAAAACAACATCATTGTGGAACCGATTTAGTCATGTCATTTCTAGGACCCAGGGTCGTCCTGTGACGTGTGTGTACTGATCATTGCGACTAGCAACGAGGTAAATTGACATTCTCCGTGTTAAAGCCCAGTACACCTAACTTACCATGGAACGTTTCATATATTTATTGCACTACATGAAATGTGTGACAATGTATAAGTGGAGCAGGAAAGGCTTCCTCTAGTGAGGAGTAGCACATGCTTCTGCAGACTGCACACTAGCTAGCACGAACTGGGGTCTTTTGAAAGGACTGCACGTGGCTTTGCCTTCATTAGTTGTAGGGTGCAATGTTTTTATGTTTTCTCCTTCCATTTTGAATGCGCCTCATGAGAGGATGTTGATGAAGGTTCTCAGCCAATGCTGCTGGTTGCATGTGCGCTGCAGAACGGCTCATTAAAAGTCAGCCATATGTAGCATCACAAACACATCTCAAGTATAATGAGTATTATGAAACTGATGATTGATTTAAATTGACAAAAATACAACTAAGGGCAGTAAGACATTATAAAGTGAGCCAGTAATGGAATTAATTAGCCCAAACAACACTATTCTTCATCACCAGCAGATCAGAGTACATGTCCACAGCCTGACAGAGATGAGATGTGAACAAATGAACAGGCAGCAGGTTTAGAGAAACGAGACAGAGCAACAGACAGTGAGCCGCAGGTGATCCGTACTGTATTATTCTGATCCCTGTAGACAGAGAGGAAGACAGATTTGTTTCTCTGTTGGATCAATGGCCGACTCTCCCGTGGCACTTTCTCACTCATTTATCTTCTCCACTTTGATTTCATTGTTGGAACAGAAAGGAGGACGTCTCCTCATGAACACTGGAGCTCAGCAGTTCCAGCTCTCATCCATCTCTGTTGGACTCTCTATTTGTTCTCTTCTTATTTTCTTAGTGCAAAATGTCATGATATTGCAGTTTGGCTGTCAAAGCACTGCTTGTAAATCCAATAGTATCCTTTGGATTTGTTGGGGATCTAGATTACTGTATTGATCATGCCGGTCTCCTGCACCCACAATATGCAAACTAATGACTGGCCTTTGTGTAGATATATTACCATAGCAGATTTCTCTTCATCAGTGGACAGGCATTCATTCTCGCAACACATTAATAATCTTGAAGGAGAAGGTACATTTAAAATGATTCAGTCGAGATGGTTTTCAGTTACAGTTTTACGCAAAAAAATAAATGTGAAAGAAAAGAGATTTGTTTCCCAACAGTTCATAGTTTTAAAACATCAAATCAAAAGCAGTAGATAGATGTTTTGGTGGGCTTTAAATGAGGGTTAGCCTCGGACACACCTCAGGAATTTAAAAAAATGTCCTAGCCTAACATACAATAGATTATTCGACTTTATGATTGTGAGAAAATAAATCGTAGGTTGTTCTGCAAATATGAGGGAATCAATTCATCTAAGTAAACCCAGTAAAGTTCAAAGTTGAATGTAGCTGTAGGCAGGGTTGCTAGCTAGCTAGTCCTACCTGGCTGACAATTTCTTTTCATTCAAACAAGCTGACACCAAAATGTAAAATGTATTACTGCCGGCATAACATTTGTGGTGACAGTTTAATTAATTGCTGGAGTCATTGTTAGTCAGTAGTACTAGTAAAACCGAGCAGTGTCTCTATGCGGAGAGCAGACTGAGGAAGTATTTTACACTTTCCACATCTGCAGGTGATATGATGGTGATGACATTCATTAGGTCTACTGTGTTTTTCAATTTTCATGCATTATTTTCATGGTGCTTTGTTATTTACTTTGTGTTTATTTAATTAGCAACTGTACCGAACTTGATACAAGTTCTCTGCTCTATGTGACTGACACCCAGACCTAGGCTGGATTGCACCAACAAAGTTTAATTTAATCTAAGATTAGCTCTAATCAGAGATTAGTAAAACTAGGTTTAAAATGAGTTAATCCAGGTTTAAAATTAAGCAGAGCTCTGTTGCACCATTTAAAATTAATCTCAGTTTAGTAAAACTCAGTTTAACTGAATTTAAACTTAATTTAAACTGATTTAAATCAATAGGGATAATTGTGGATATCGAAATTAAAATTAATAATTAAATATGCAATTAAATATATAGGCTACATTAGAAGCGTGCTGTCAGGACCCCGGATTTACAGTATATAAAAAAAAAGAGGGAGACTGTTTCAACGGGTGCTTTTCCGATTAAATGTTACATTGTTGCTAGCTAGCAAAAACGTTAGCCTTACGTCACTTGTGACAGATCGGCTACGTTACTATGGCTCGGCAGAGAAGCTCAGCCAGTAGCGTAGAACCTCAGGGCAACCAGGAGTTGTAGCAACGGTGGTACAGCTGCATTTCTGTCACTGCCATGTTTGACAGTTGGTCCAGTCTTCCTGTTCAGCTCCAAAACTGTTTCCTTGGTAAACCGGTATCTCACCAAAAATTCCTCTTCATCATAAAATTCAAGAGGATTGAGCCTGTCTCTCAGTTTTCTTCAAGGAACTTCATTATTTTGCTCTATCCACCTCAAAAATGCAGCCATTGTTAAAGTTAAAGTAGTAGAACAGGGTGGTAGCCTTGACAATGAGGGGTGGTAGCCCTCATACAAGCCTGTTGCTTATATAAGTTCATGTGACTTGTCATTCAGAAATACAGTTTGGTCTTTTATGGAGGAAATACAGTGTTTCACTAAGCTAATTTGTATTAAAATGTAAAAGACATATGAGCCTCTTCTGAGATGAATATCTTACTCTCTGCTGTTGCTGTCTTTGGATGCAGCAATGAGCAAGGAGCTCAGTTAACTGTAGAGCGAGACCTTGTATGACGGGGAGAGTCACCACGGTCAACAAGACTCAACTCAACACATGCTAGCGACTCCATAGTGAACATACCTGGACCGCGGACTGGGATTGAATACAAGCTCCAAGACCAACAGATGCCATATTGATGACAGGGGATACAGTACAGAGGTGATTTACTGCAGCTCTGACAGGGACGATGACTCCAGGGCCAAGAAGACATGACAGGTGGGACAGGCATCAGCAGCAGGCAAAACTGTCATGTATAGCTGGAATATTTCCACATTTTACTCTGTGAATTGTTGATTTATTTTGACCAAACCCGAGATGACCACGGAAAAACAAACCAAAACAAGAGTTAACGAGGCAGTTAAGTTCGTCCTAGTTTGGTAAAAGAAAAAAAAAAAAAAGGGAAACTTGAATTCAGAAGGCTTCTCCAAGGAGCACTGCTTACCTTTTTCCTAATGACTGAGGAATTATTCTAATTACTTGTGGTCTCATTTTTGCACACATGCACACACACACATATATATATGATATTATGTTAAGTGTTACCTACTGTCTGTCCCCCACATAATAAAGGTCATTACATGTGCAGGTTTAATCTTCATACTCAGGAGAGGCCGCAACAAAGTGCTCATCTTTTATAAACCACAAGATACTGGACCTAATGGATGCTTGTTCCCCCCTCAGGGGCTCTGGCAGCAATTTTAATGAATATGTTGTTGTGTTATTACCAGTAATTTCTTTATACGCTGTTGGATCACTGGTTTCACACATACACCCAACAACAAGACCATCAGAGTCAGTTTAATGCCTTCTCCAGGACAGTATAACCCTGTTTCCTGTCATTGCATTGCAGTTTTCTGTCGCCTGAAGTCAAGGAGGATCGATTCAGCGTGGCAAGGAAAACAAAAAGCTTTGGGCCACGTAATTAAATAGAGTTTTATCTTACCACGCAGCATGAGGACTTACTGTGGCCAAATAGTCGCCATCCTGCCAATTTGATTACTATTATTTTCAACTGAGGCAGCAAACCATGAAGGATTCATTCATTTAGCAAAAATAAAACCCTGTGAGGTCTCATGGAGAGAAACATTCATCTACTCTTTAGATGTTACCCACAAATCACTGGGACAGAAACAAACACTGCCAAAAGGTAGACTTGCCTTTTTTCATTTTGAAGGAATGACTGGTCTTTTAATTTTTTTTTCAACGATGACTGTTATTAAAAAGTCAGAGATTATTGACCAGAACGTACTTTCAGCAGTGTTCCTCTGCTCTGCTCTCGAGTCTGTTTTTCGAGCCAGACAGGAAGTCAAACTCAGGAAAGCAAAGTACATCCGGTCAGCTTTCAAAATGAAACACCCGGTGCGAAGTCGGGCTCTACAGCACAACAAATTTGGAAATATAAACACACTTAAAACAGATAAATAACTACAAGATTTAACTACAGAGCCTACTCAACCACAGTAGAAGCTCAACAATCAAGGAGAAAAGATGAAATAAACACAATCTGCACAAGTCAACATCAGGAAGGCATGACGCTCCACTTCTGCAACCCTCCCAGTGGGATATTCAGTTGCGTGGAGGATGGAACAAAAGAGCGGTGCACATGCCAGGTAACAGAGACGGACCCAGTGGAATCATACAACCACACAAACACTCACTGGCTGCACCCGATTGGACGAATGCTGTCTGTCAGTCGTTGCTGTGGGATTGAAGCCATGCAGTTGCAAAGTCTGTCTTCATTTTAACTTTATAATGTTTAGTATTGATAGTTGTTCTGTATCTGCCAGAGGCATCGCTTTAAAGTAGCCACATTTCAGCTTCATACAAATGAGGAGCCTGTCTCTTGATACACAACACGGTGCAACCAGAATGCATTGTACGGCTTTCTACATAGACAATGAATGGAAGGCATGAAAACTGGGAATCCTATGGACATGTACCTTTAGTGTGATCTATGTGTATAAACAGATAATTACAATACATGATTTCAAACCACTTTCATGATTATTGTTCATGTATTGTACAACAAAGTCTGCGAAGGGCAGATCCTCATCAGAAAAATGACCTTATTGCTAAAAAATTCAAGTAGCTTATTACAACCCATAACTACAATTGTTTTTAGGCAGTAGCCTCTAGTAGCTGTAGTAATTATTCAAGTCTGTACAGGGAGGAGGTTGGGGATGGGCAGGCTAAACAAGCACAGGACTTTCACCCAGGAGACCACTGTCCATGTCCGTGTGAAACCAGTGAAGTCAGTGGTGAGTTCTTTTAACTTACCAACCTAGTGAAGTTACGTCACATTCATATTGCAATGGAAGCTACAGTAATAATGTAGTCATTTAAACCCAAACCACCATGTTTTCCTAAACCTAACCAAACTGCAACCATACAACAAATGTGTAGTTCACCTGTCGCTGTTATGTTAAAATGGTCATGTTGTCTTGTAAGAGAATGACAGATGATATTCAAAAGTCCCAGTCAGACTCATAATCACTGCTTTGATGTGCTGGCAATAATAAGTGAAACACTGAGCGAAAAATAATTGGAAATATCCAACATGCATGCCGAATGCATCACACCGTGCTGATTAATGTGTTGTTGGAATATAGGAAGTTAGCTGTGATTCAGTGTTTCTTTGGGAATTTGGAATGAATGCTCACTGCATGACTGAAAGTGGAAGAAGATGGAGCAGATATGTTGAATGCTCTGAGGGATTTTTAATTGGGAATCAGTGCAGCATATCAGCTTTGCTAGTATCTGTTTCAGGGGAGCAGGTGCAATCAGCTGCGACTGTAATCTTTCAGATGAGAAATATGAAAAATTAAGTCTTTGATGTATTTCTGATTGAGACCTTTTCCTGATCAGTGCATGTAAAAAGTATTCAGTTTTATAAATCTTACCCTGCTCAGTTTAGAAGGGTGCTGTGCAACCAGACAGCTGTCAGTCAAAGTCACACAGCGGGCGGGGGGATCTCCTCTGCCTCTTTCAGCCATCAGCTGCCCACAGACACTTTCTATACAGCTCATTTTCTACTTTCTTTCTCATCAGGGCCATAGATTCAAAGTCTTTTAAAAGAGCATTTAGGCCGTCATGTTGGGGAAAAAATGGTTGAACTTTGCCAATCATCTCCTAGGACAGTGTTCTTCAAACCTGGTCCTCAGATGCCTCCTGCCCTGCAGGTTTTAGATGTTTCCCTGCCCCAACACACCTGATTGTAATGAATGGGTCATTATCAGGCGCTAGCGGAGTTTGATGACGAGCTAATCATTGAAAACAGGCCTGTTGGGGCAAACCCCGTCCGAGGAAGCACCCTTAAAACTTCATTAGAACAGGATGGAGATTCTCTTATTTTTATCCTCCATATGATAAACTGCTACTTCAGTATTAATCTACACATGAGCTACATGAGCTAAACGCTAACATGCTGATGTTTAGTATATTGTTGACCGTGTTCACCATCTTTGCTAGCATCAAACACAAAGTGCAGCTGAGGCTGAAGGGAATATTGCATGAACCAAATGGACAAACAGGAATGTTGACCTTCTGATGGTGGTAGAGAAAAGGACAGAGGATCCCCAAAGTCACTACAATTCATCAGCCTGTTGTCACTCCCATAGCTTCAAATACGGCAGGCCGGTAAGTTTGATGCTGTAGTTACCCCTCTAGTGTCACTCCTTGAAATGCCACTCTAGTACAGAAGTACAAGAGCGAGAAAAGTTGAAGTGTGGGTGGTTGGATTGGTCATACAGAGGACTTCACCCTCAGAGATCGGGGTTCATGTCCTGTTTGTGTCGAAGAATCAAGAGTGATTTGTGTGTTACGAGACTGATTTATTTTTTACCCAGAGTATGATCTTTTATTAAACATAACCATGTACTTTTTGTGCCTAAACCTAACGAACTGCGACCATTGAACAACGTGAATAAAAGTCCAAAAGTCATGATATGTGAACTGTTTGTAGGAAAGCTTTATTTTGAAAGTCTAACCAGACATTGCATAGTATTATTATTAAGTATCAAGTAACTTGCCGCACGGAGTGTGAATCTGAGAGCATGGTTTACAAATCTGTTTGCATGGATTTCCACATCCAGTTTATTTTTCTACCAGGTGACCCTAGAGGAGCTCCGTAGATAGTGATATAGCCATTTCCTGATCATAATATATTTGTCTGTGGACACCATTTTTTTTTATTTATCTTTTTTTGCTAAAATGGTAGAAAATGTGAAAGAATAAGCAATACAAATGTAGGGGTTTTGATTATTTTCAGTACACACATGCAAGGGGCTCCAGTCTATATATATCATATAAATTCACAAAACATTTATTAATCATACAGTCACATAACATTCGTTTAAGGGAGCCATTCCCCATTGGTTTGAATGTGTTTCCATATATTTTAAGTATGTATGCCTGTCCTCTATCAGCCTGTATTCCTATGTTCCTATTTTTAAACAGAACAGAAACGCATGTTTTCTGTGATATTTAGAAATTCTTTTTTTATTTAGTGGAAATGACATACAGTAGAGCCAATGGGGAGAAGGTTGTTATTTGCGATGGTGTGACTTCTTACCAGAAACACAAGATGGTATTGTTTAGATGCACATCAGCAACATGCAAGAGTTTTCTACACACAGATCGCAATCTGTGGCAGCATCAAACTGCAGATACAACAGGATCAAAAAGTCTTCACAAGAAGCTCAAGGGAACACAAACCGATGCCAAACCATGCGAGCATATCATGATATCATCTGGTTTCACACAAACTTGTGGAGTCCATGCCAGCTGGAGTGTATGCTGTCATTAAAACAAAAGTTGTACGAACTAAATACTAAGATATTCAGACACTCCAACTGTTAAGGTGATATCATTTGAAATGGAAAATGAAGCATTGACTAGTGGTCTCAGACTGTTTGACCCTACCGTACATTGTTTACGTACCATTTTTATCAGTGAAATTACACAATGTTGGAAATCGCAGCATGCACGTTTTAAAGTTGTTAAAAACTGGCCCTAACCCTATAATCTGCCCATCCCTCTGTTCCTGTTTCAAATGATCTGCTGTGTGCACTCTTCTTCTCATCTAATCTGGCATCAGCTTTGCAGTGGATGCTGTTAAGTTATACAGTGGAAGAGGAAGGCTGAGATAAATGGCTACATAAAAAGAGAAAGACCTGCATTAGTAGATGGGTAATGGATCTGAGCTGCCCACTCAGTGCTGGCTAATACATCAGAGAAGTCACTCTGCCATTATATACAGCACGGATAAATAAATGAACAAAAGCCATTACGATGATTTGACTTGCAAATAAATATTATTAAAGATATTGCCTCCCTCTGGTCGCAATATCTCAGCCACACTGCTCACCTCGTGTGATTTGTCAAACTGCTCCACAGCAGTATCAAAAAGCAGTTTCATCGACATGCTGCAGGAGAGATAATAGCTGATGTGAAGACACACTGGCAAAGTGTGCCTGGTTTGTGTAATTGGACCTACAAAGACTTTCTGAATGCCTGCTACAGAATGATATTCATGTTCCTTTAATAAAAATTCACAGCATCAAACAGGAAGAGTCTGCAGTTAATAGAAATATTGAAAGATCATTTCACACACATTTCACACACAAAAACACATTTAGTTACTAAATTTCGAGGTATTTGTCCATGTACAGTTTTTTAAGGGCTCTGTTTTGAAGCGTTGCCTTCTAATACATTTTCCACCACACCAATACAATGGAGGGAAATGGAATTTAATTTGAGGCGCTCAAAAGAGTGAAAAAGTGCATTTAAAATTCTCAAAAGCAGCTTGCCATTCCTAAAGTATTTCTCAAATCCTCAGACCTAGCCATACACTTTTCACTTGAACTCCTTTCTACTTGAAATACATCTAAAGCTGAACTCACACAATGGGCCTCAGTGTACTTCAAATAAAGATTCTTCCTCCGGCCACCCCTATCCCTAGTCAGAGGTAGACCAGCTTTATCAGATGAAGATTGTTCTCATCTTTTTCCCTGTTTGAGTTAGCGGAAGGCTAAACTAGAAGGTAACTGCTTGGCCAGCGGAAGTCTCCAGTGCACACGTTCTATGGGCCGCACGATGCGGAAGCTATACAGACGATCTGAGTAATTTTGCACCCAGGAAGTCAAACTTTTTTGGGTGCATGTGTAGTTCAGTTCCTTCAGTGATAATCGTCACAGCAGCCTTTGAGCAGTCATCCACTTCATCAGCCTCAAGGGGGTAAAGGAATATAACCTCCGTCCTGGAAGGCAGATCACTGTCACCACACAGGAGACCAGGGACAAGATCCATAACACGGTCTTAACAGAATGACAAATAATACAACTGTACATTGCCACAGAGCTGGGCATCTCCCAGGAATCTGTCCATGTAGTTTTTCACAACAATCTCCAAATGACCATGGTGTCAGCCCGCTGGGTCACGAAACTTCTTGGGCCGAATGAGAAGCAGATTTGGCACAACATATCAATCCATCTTGCCATTTTTTAGGCGGATGCCAAGAGATTTCTTCAGCAATTTTTAACCATGGGGGAGATCTGCAACTTCCACTTCAACTTGAGTTCCAACCAGGAACGAAAGAACAATCACTTCATGGAAAAACCCAGGCTTCCAGCTGCCAAAAACGCCACATTAGTGAGTTCCACAGGCAAGGTGATGGCCTCCGTTTTCTGGGATGCAAAGTGAATGCTACCGGTTAACTACCAGGAAAATGTTCACATGATTTCAGTGGCCAGCTATACTGAAGTCTTGAGACAGCTAAGGGAAAGGGTTAGGAAGATTTGGCGTGGGAAGATGACAGGAGGAGTGCTCCTCCACCAGGACAGCACTCCAGCCCAGAAGTCCTCAGTGACGATGGCTGCCATCCAGGTATGCAGATTTGAACACGTCCAACACGCACCCCTCTCCTGATTTGGCACCTCCGGACAACTACCTCTTCCCCAAGATGAAGAAGAAGCTCAGTGGTCACCATTTTGACAGTGATGATGACGTTATTGCTGCTGTGGAGCTGGAGACTTCTACAAAGAACGAATCTGTATGCTCCATGACCACTGGATTAAATTGACTCCTTCTATCTTCGGCCTTGAATTTATAAATTGCTCCTCATACACTAATGAAAACAAAATCATGAATATTATATTCCATTTCTTCCAATAGAGCCTCCTAAATCCTACACACTGGACCTTTACTATTCCCAAACAAATTGATAGAGCTTCTTGATATGCCCTGCACTGCAGTACTTCATCTCTATTCATTTAATGTGTATTCTTTCTGATGCTGTTGTAGATACTTTGTACAGGTACTTTTATCAGCCTTAGTTTAAACAGCTGTTTACAAATGCTCAGCTTTTCACTAAGATCCACAGTGACAAGAGCTGTCAGCGTGCCGGCTCGGGGCGTTAAGCTCCGACTTGCAGAAAGCTGCTTCTCTTTAATGCCATAAACAGCCTGCTTAACTTCACTCTGCTGCAGCCCCTTTGATCTCCACTCTGACAAACACCAGGTTAGAGAAAATTACTTTCACATCCGGATCCTTCACAGATGATGGATTACCTGCTAAAATTCAGGATTATTAAGTCTATTTTGGTGGTTCTTTTTTGGGTTATTTCCCCAGAAAAGGCAGCTATTATGAGGCAAAAAGTGAAAACAGTGTCGTCAGTTTTGTGCATTAATCGACAACATGTCAATAGAACACTATAATTAAACATTTCCTCCAGATAACGGCACGCTAATAACATTATCATTTTAATTAACAGCTGATTAACACCACAACTTCCGCTTTCCCGTTATCCTTATTTCTCTTTTTCTCCCTTCAGTCCTCATTTCCTTCAATATTTCTTCTCTCACTCCTTTAATTCGATTATGAGCTAACTGTTTCCTTCATTTTAGTGTCACACTGAGTCTCAACATCAGCACTTTGTTGGGGAGGACTGAGGACAATGTGTCACCATGGTAACCCACACATAATCTTACAAAAATACACATCCAGTATGCAAACACACACTCACATGCCATCTGCTTGTGTGTGTGGGTGTGTGTGGGCATGCATGCTCGTGTGCCGTGTCCATGCTTAGCCACAGCGCTGTTTGTGTGTGCACATTGTATGCATGTATGCAGTTACATCAGAAATGTGTTACCATGAGAGAGCAGAGACAAATGAACATGAATATAGGAGGTGCAGCGAGTGAGGAGGAATAAAGACTGGTGTCAGGTGCCACATTGATGTGCTTGACAGATTCTTTGAGTATGTGTCTGACAGAGACAGCTGGGAATGGAAGGTCAATTCCAATGCCATTCCCCTTGTAACAAGAATGAATGAATGTCTTAGGTTTTTATCTTACTGTACATTTTTAAACAAAACCACAGACCCACACAGAAATACCTGACACCTCTACAGTATGTGAATGTGTTTTTTGTCTTTACACCTATCAATAGGGACGTTAGAGAAGCAGCACCTCACAGCTCTCCTCCTCCACTCTGAACGTTAAACCAATAATTCCTTGTGCATTAATAGAGACGAGCTTTTCTTGCAAATCAGGAACACGTGTGAAAGTGGACATCAGAATCCTAGTTTGGACATCAGTAAGGACATTAGTTTGAACGTAACGCAAATGTAGCTATGTAAACTCATTAACATTATGATTTTTTTTATCAACAAGCAATAAATATGTATTTTACATTGACATTATCTTTTAATATAGCTAATATTCCAAATAGCCATGTGTAATTTGAAAAGGCCTCACCGAAAACTATCATCTGACTCTGTAGTTAACTCAACTTAAGCATTTTAGCCTTTTCTAGCCAGTTTCTCTGTTGCGGTTCAGTCCAATAGCTCTCTAAATGTTGATTTCAGCAGCAAGCAACTCATTTCAGAGAAGAAGCTCTGACAAATCCACTGTCCAACACCAGGCAGTCAGACAAAAATGGAAACTACCATGTGAAGAGACAGATATTTCTTTCAGGAGTTGGTGGAGACCAAAAATAGAGCAAATATTGTACTCACATTTGTTGCGTGGCCAGAAGCACGATTGAAAATGAATGCTAATTTTTCTCCATGTTTACCGGTTGTGGAAATATGTAACTGATTGCTAATATATTCACTAATTTGACTCTGTAAGGTGCTATATTAGTGTTAACAGCTTGTTTTGCTGCCACAGAGTAGCTGACATTTTTAAAGTAATTTGGGGTTAAAACTATAGTGATGTAATACTAAGTGATGTCTCGAGAACTTTCAAGCTGCTGGTTCTACAGGTGTTTTTCTTCACTATGACTTAATTTCAAGACACCATCATGCCTAAACAAGGAAATAGGCGATCAATGACTCTCCAAACAACATATAGCACTGTTCCCAAAACAACATGAATGTTGCAGCGCACCACCAACAGGCGGTGGACCTTTCTCATACATGCACAGTTCGGTTAGGTTTAGGCAAGAAAACTACAAGTTTGCTTTAGGCACTACAACTATTTGGTAAGGTTTAAGCACTAAAACTACTTGATTACATATAGGCCCTGAAACTACTTGATTACATATAGGCACTAAACTACTTGATTACATATAGGTACTAAAATTACTTGATTAGGTTTAGGCACTAAAACTACTTGATTAGGTTTAGGGACTAAAACTACTTGGTTAGGTTTAGGCACTAAAACTACTTGATTAGGTTTAGGGACTAAAACTACTTGGTTAGGTTAAGGCACTAAAACTACTTGATTAGGTTTAGGCACTAAAACTACTTGATTAGGTTTAGGCACTAAAAGTACTTGATCAGGTTTAGGCACTAAAACTACTTGGTTAGGTTAAGGCACTAAAACTACTTGATTAGGTTTAGGCACTAAAACTACTTGATTAGGTTTAGGCACTAAAACTACTTGATCAGGTTTAGGGACTAAAACTACTTGGTTAGGTTTAGGCACTGAAACTACTTGATTAGGTTTAGGCACTAAAACTACTTGATTAGGTTTAGGCACTAAAACTACTTGATTAGGTTTAGGCACTAAAACTACTTGGTTAGGTTTAGGGACTAAAACTACTTGGTTAGGTTTAGGGACTAAAACTACTTGATTAGGTTTAGGCACTGAAACTACTTGATGATGTTTATGGATTAAACTACTTGGTTAGGTTTAGGGACTAAAACTACTTGGTTAGGTTTAGGCACTGAAACTACTTGATTAGGTTTAGGGACTAAAACTGCCATAATAACTATGACCGCTAAAGGTCACCACCTAAACACAAACATAAATATGGCACATAATAAGCTGCTTGTACAGTGGACCTACTGTATATGGTCATTTTTCTGATGAGGACTGGCTGGTTAATTCCTCTTTCACTGGGTCTCTTCTTTTGGTGTTTTAACTGGTCTTCAACATCAACGTCACGTCACAACATGTCTTTTGACTGATTCAACAAAAAGCTCATACCCATCCAACAATAGGAAGGCTCCTACTGCCAGTCACCTACCACTGTCCATGCAGAACTGGACTTTTTCTTCTAGAAACCTGTAGCCAAATATTCCTGTTTTGCAACTCATTTGAAAAGGCTGCTTCATTTTTTTAAGAATCTGGGTTGCTCCAGTCAAGCTCATACTAAATTTGCAAAAAGACATTTTATATGAACTGGAACTGCAATGAATTATTGATTTTTACCAGGCTCGAGCAGGACTTCCCCTGACCTCTGAATACTGAAACAATATGTCTTGTCTGCAGTCTGCTTCCAACGAAGCTCTTGGCTTCCCAGTCTTCAATATAACTCCTTTGCATCAACATACTACATTTTGGCACAAACAGGGAGCTCACAGAACAAAGGCTAATATTAAAAGCACTGCAGCATTGACTTGGTTTCTATGTGAAACTGAGGGAGTTAGCCTTGGACACGATCAGCACTTTTACTTATCTGAAGTGACAGATGGAATGGCTGCATTACTTTGCATGTTCAGCTGTCAAAGAGTGGATGATAGTAAATCTCTTTGCACGGGGGTTTGATGCTTGCAGTCTAGAAATGCTGACTGGAGTGTCGTTCTTTCTCCAGGGTCATGTATTTTTAAAAGTCTCCCCCTCCCTTTCACTCCTGCACAGACACAGCACGGGGAGCGAGTTAGAGAGAGAGAGAGAGACGGAAAAAAAAGAGTGAGCTGGCAGATGGAGGCAGCCATCTTGGACTGGGTTAAAAGCGTAATCCTGGTCACGCTGTATCAGCAGCAGAGCAGAGATAAGAGAGTGAGGGAATGCCTGTGCTGGGAAACCCCTCTGCAGAAAGAGAGAGAGAGAGAGTATGAATACTGCAGATACTGTTGCAGGCAAATGAAAAGCCTGGGTAGGAGATGCAATAGAATACAGTCTCTGGGGCCACTCCAGGCTAATATTAAGACTCTTACTAAATCTGCATCATATTTCATATAGAAGATGTGTATGAATAGATTATAAGACAGTAAAGGACCAGAGGGTGTTAGTTTAATGAGCAGCTAAATGTGTGAGTTAAAGCTGTGTTCAAGTCAGCACACACTGCTGGTTTATCACAGAGAACGAGTCATTGATAATCAATTTGGTGTATGGTAACAAATGAGCACCAGAAGTGGCCGTTTGATTGGTTGGAGTAAGTATGTGAAGCATTTTAATACGACACTACTAAACACTACGCATGGAATGTATTTACCAGAGTACAATTTGGATTTACTCAAAAAAAAAAAAAGTTGGAACAAAGAAATGATGGAGCACTGGGGCAAATATTCACAGAATGTATTAACTGGGTGATGAGCAGACTTCTCCTCAGATTATCTGTCACACTAAGTCATTACTTTGACTGTCTTTGGCACACAGCTCTAAATATCTTAGTTAGTTATCGCTCCATGTGTCGTCTCACTGCAACAGACAAGGAATAGATCTGAATAAATCTTGCAGAGGCACAGACTAAGGCTAAAGTGTGCTAATATTTAATGTCATATGTGGCAGCATTTCTCAGTGGAACTAATGTACTGCTAACAAACATTACATTATCTAGGTTCTGTACCATTAGCAGTGGGGGTATGGTCGGCTGTAATCTTTAACGTTTCTCTGACCTGTCCAGCAGAAAGCAGGACACGTCTGCAAACATTCCTCTATCATCAGAGATTTTCATCTAGGAAAGGCAGCTCCTGTGTTTCTTCTTGTTGTATGTCGTCGCTTGTCCCGATCTCGTTGAGTGTCATGGAGTTTTTGTTTCTCCGACAACGATTCACGATCCTGTACAAGTATGATCATCCGTCCTTTATCAGATTGGGGTTTTAAACTTCTCTCAGTACAGATTGTTTAGCAGGAAACAGCAGCCATACGCTCTTCTTCTTCTTCATCTTTCAACCCGGTCATTTCGGGCATCCGCCAACTAAATTCAAAAATGCGAAAGGCCCTAACTAGTGCCAAGTTTGTCCATTCTGGGCTACTGTAGAAACATGACGGTGCAACATGGCGACCGCTGTGGAGGGAGACCCACTCCCTATGTAGATATAAACAGCTCATTCTAAGGAAACAAAAACACGACGACTCTTATTTTCAGGTGATTATACACTAATTCAAACATACTTTCTAACCCGACACAAGGTATCTGTCAATGAGTGTTAGGTTTGCCAATATCTTATTGTAGGCATGTTGTGATAAAACTGCTGGAATATAATTTGCTTATTACTTAAATCTACAGGGGGTTAGCCTGTGATTGTCTCTACTAACAGAGTGAATAAGAGTTTGATTGTGTAAACTCAGTTTATTAGATATAGTTGCTCAGCTGTTTATCATTGAGGTCACAGTTCAAAGTGGTGCTGCACTGAACTGCATTATAGTGGAAATGTTTCATTGAACTCCACCTAATCAACTCTAGTCAGCTCTATGATAGAGCATTTCTCTACTCAATCTAGAATAATATCATGACTTGTATTATAACGTACAGGTGCAGATTTGAAATTGGCCTTTAACAACATGAATGACCAATATATTTCCAGTATACAGTCCATCCCTATTACACACATACAGTTTATGTCTCTGTTTTCTTATAGCTCCTCTCTTTATTGTTGTATTTTGCACTTGAAAAATGTTGGATAAACATTTTCAGACAAAGTTGCACAAATAAATGTTCATCTGCTGGTCTTCTTGTGCATGGTGATTTGTTGACATCATTTAATTAAACTTTGGCACCAAATAGGTATTCTAGATATTGAGTGAAACAGAAAAAACACAAAAAATATGGCAACAAATTCACATTCAGTACTATTAAATAGATTTTAAGTCCTGTGATACTACTATTTAAACAATTAATTTAGTTATTAGTTAAATAAGAGTAGCAGTGTAAATGTGTTCAGTGTAAATCAAGTTTGGCCAAATACCTCGTCATTTTAAATTACTTTTCCTGACAAAATTGATTTGGATTTACTTCATATTTTTGAGCCATCATTTAGCATATTATTGGAAAATCCAACACATTTTAACTGTTGATTTTTTTTCAACTGACTTATTTTTTGTTTGTTTGTTTGTTTTATTTGAATGTAGTTAAATGATGAAATAGTTCTCACTCAAATTTGTTGTAATTAAAGTTTAGTCATTTATTGTCATTTTGTTGCCATCATTTTTTTAAATAAACCTTGGACAATGTTGTTATGTTAACTTAAGTAGAGATCTTTGCAACACAATACATAGCCGTCATATTGTCAGAACTGTTATTTCTTTACATTCTGTTGACAATTTTAATTAATGTTTGAATGTTTTTAACTAAAATTCTTACATAGTGCACCTTTAATACATTAGTTACCATGCATTCATCTGTAATGCAGTTACAGTAAGTAGCAATCATGTTTCCACCAAAACATATTCTTACAGAGTTTGTAATGTTTACTGCATTTAATTCATCATGGAAACCTCAACACGACGAACGCTAAGCTCTCCTCCATGTTTATTATCTACTTGCATCATTTCTGTGACACTGAGTGTAGACTGAAAAATGTTCTTTATTGATTCTGTGGTGCAGTTCATTCAAGTTACATACCTCTTTAATATTTACATCCTCTAACACAGCACAACCACCAGACAGGACACCGAGAGCCCTGTACTGGGCCATGAGGCAACAAAGAGGGCACGCTTTACACTGTCAGCTGTGGAAACGATGCTGGTAATGGGAGGTATCACAGGCATAACTGCCCGTGGCCATCGTGCCTGGAATGGCTAATTAGCTGGCTGTTTACGCTGCAGAATCTTGGGTGAGGAGGAAGATGTTATCGTTGATGTGACACTGATGCACTGTAACCTTACAGGATCTCATTTCAGGTGCACATATGTCATACAATATAGGTACATACTGTGCTGTTTATCATTAGTGTTCAGTATGTTGTAAACAGTCTTATAAGACAGTAGAGAAGGTGACAGAAGGAGTAAAATCACAAAGTCCCTCGAGCAGAAAAACACATTATAAGAATAGGACTGGTTGAAGTGAGTGACAAAGTGCTGTTATAGCGCTTGAAACTTAAACCTGTCACCACAGGAAACTGTGTGACAAGGCAGAACGAGGCTGTGATCATTCTCACTCCTTCTATTTCAGGGATTTGAGGCACGTCTCTTGTATTCCATTTTTACCCACATTCTGCCCTCCTTCATCCTCCTGCAGCTATTTTTACTTCCTCTTATTTGAGCGGTGCAGAGTGCAGAATTGCAGCCTGGCTCAGATGAGATAATGGTGTTTGGCATTGTTTTCTTGTACCGGTCTGGATTGTCTGCATTAGTGCTGTTTACCTCTGCCATTTGAATTTAGCCTTTGTCCAACTGACAGCTCAAGTCAAGCACTCTAACACAGATATATTCCAGCAGTGCAGTGGGTTGAAGTACAGAGGTGGGATTTGTAGGAACTGTGCACACAGCAAGGTGTGTCGAAGGTTCTTTGAGCAAGGCAATGAATCCCCTGTATCTCCAGAGATGATGTTAGGTGGCTGACACTCACCTCTCTCTGTGCAGTTACAGCGACTTTTACCTGATTTTATAGCTGAACTACGGACAATTTCAGCAAAACGATCCATTGTGAATTGGACCTGGCCTTTTCAGCTTGTGCAGAGCTTCATAGGTTAAAAAAAAGGTACCCAGCAGCACTACAGGGTGATGAGGAAGGCTCAACTTTATGCAGATGTCTGTTGACGCAATGTGAGAAGCAACAAGGTGAGAACCAATCGCACAAACTAAGGTACAGCATTGTTTACTAGTAGAGGAGTGGAGGTTGCTTTAGGTACAGATAAAGAACCACAATGCCGACCAGCCTTACCTGCTTTGGCTAAAATGTCTAAAATGTCCTTAACAACGTGGGCTAAAAAATTGATTAAAAAAAGTCCAGTAGAAAAAATGTAGGGTGAGGAGAAACTAAGATTATGTGGCAAAAGCTTAAAAGTCAGTGGCTGAAAAAAAAAGAGGGGGGAATGGAATGACCAGTACCGGCCGCGCTGGTTACTGTCCCTCGTTGTAGCCTCAAGCTGGTTCGCTCTTAGCATTGCCAGGCATGCACGCACATGTAAGGTCAGACACCTGAGGAGACAGTACAATACACACACTGAAACAGTTAACACTACGACTTCATGTACAAGAGTGTTACCAATTGCCCCAAAGCCTACTCACACCGCCTGGCAGAGCCACTCGCTGTGTGTACGTTGTGACAAAGCACTGTTTTTTCCTTGTTGCTGCCTGGCTGGCATCTTGTTTTTGGGCTGCCACACTCGGTTGTGAGCGCTCGCCCGTGGCTCCTGAACTTGTCTCCTATCACTTGGTTGGTTCTCTCTTGACTTGGTGTGCCATCTCCTTCCCTCTCGTCACTGTCCCCGTCTCTGTGTCAGTCTCATGTCCCCAGCTATCCTTGTGTCGTGTCTCTAGTCTCCAGTTCCTGCTGTATCCAGCTCCTCTGTCTCCGTTTCCACCTGTCCACTGTGTCTTTTGTTCTTTGTTTTTGGCTCGTTCGACCCTCCGCTAAGCTGCTGATTGGTCTACGGCAGCTGCACTCTCATCTCCAACTGGCTGACCATTATGTCTGTTAATAATAGAAGAGCTTCACAGGTGCAGGTAACTTTTAGGATTATTCTGTAACACCTTCCGGGCAGGAAGTAAAATAAAACTCATATAAGATCTAATATGCATAAAATGATAAGCAATAATAAAAAACTACATCATAAATATATAAAATAATATATCTATTATAATAGTGATAATACATCTTAATTTTCTCTGCACTGAATTCCAGGTCACGCTTGATGTTAGCTGATGGTTAGCTGACGTTTGCTAGCATAGCACAGTAACATTAACCATTGATTGTGGTAGCAAACGTAGCACAGCATGCAGGGTAAGGGAGTATTCGTTAGCGGAGTTAGCACTATCGTCTCCCTGAAGAATTGCTCTTGAGAAAATTTCATGTCGCAGCCCCCTCCAAAGTTTTTACATTTTTGCCCCTTGAAGTCTCCTCTCAGCGGTATGATGCTCTGCTTCCCTGTCTGTGCTACACACAGGGGGCGAGCTGGCAGTCATCTACTGCAGGTAACACACTGACATGGGATAAGTACCTCATACAACCCCACATCAAAATCCCTTTAAGTATGTTAGCATTGCTAATTAGCACTAAATAGAGAGTACAGCTGAGGCTGATGTCATTAGGTTTGCAGGCATTCGGTACGGAGCAAATCAAGTTTTAACCAGACCGCAGTTAATGCATTTCATCCTGTCAGAACCGTGACTGTCTGTACCAAAATGTTGTGCCAACTCTTATTTTTTTAACATATTGGCAACTATGGTATACTTAAGATATGGTTAGGGTCAAATGTAATACAGCGGTACATAAAGGTGAGTGAGGAGTGGAGTTGTCCAATATGGAAATATTGGGCCGGAATAGATTTTCCTTCCACCCTCGTTACATATCACTCATCCTGTTCAGGGTGGCAGGGGGCTGGAGCAGATCCCAGTATGACTGCAGCAAGATACAGAGTATACTCAGACAAAGTGCATCACATGGCCAACCACATATGCAGTGATGATTTTTCTTAAATGTCATAAGAAGAGAAACCTGGTTCCATCATCAGGGATTGTTATTTAAAATACCACAGTTCTCCAGCTATTTTCCTCCTGGACAAACACAAGTTTACATTCATCAATTTAATTTTCCCAAGGATTGTATTTTTACAGGTGATCTCTCCACATTTTTTTTTAAAAGCATCACTGGACAAGAGCATATCCGATCAATAAACCAACAGAGGCCTCGCAGACAGTATACAAGCTTGGCAAGTGTTCTATAGGGTCTGAGAGTGGAGGAGCAGGCCATAGCTCTGCTGCTGTCTGTAGCTGTGTTTATCTCAGGCTACAACAAGGCGTGCAGTTGGCAGAGTGGGAGGTACAGCTTGTGAAAACTGCATGTTGAATAATTGATAGTGTACATAAAGCATGGATGTGGAAGAAAAGGAGGAGGAGGAGGAAGGGGAGACAGAACCAGTGGAAGGAGGAAAGGAGGAAGGAGGGCTACTGGAGCAGACAGATAAATAAATCCACACATTACCTCCAGTGAAGCCTCACTCCAGCAGCCAATTCTATTCCTGCTTTATCTTCCCTTTTCCTCCACTTGTCCCTGTAATGCTTTCTTCTCCAACCCACTCATTTACTAAATTAACAGAATTACCTTTCCAATAAGACATTTTTTTTATAACAATGTGAGTTGACAGTAATTGTGGCTGTTTAAAAATGTATTGAGCCTGAATGTCATATACAGCAGAATCCTTCAGGGACTATGTAAATGCGACAGAGTTTGCAGAGGGACGCTGGCGTTGCTTCGGTGACATAAATTATGAAAGATGTCCCTGATATTGGGTTTTGGATGCAGGGAGCTGCAGGTGGATTTGTTTGGAAAATGAGATGCCGTTAATGGTGCAGCCAGAATGGCTCTCTCTGGTTGGCTGTACAAGCAGCATCTGAACACATTTGTGCAGATCAATATTTTAAAGAAAGACCTTTGTAATGTTTTCGCAGATGATGCAATGTATTTTTGCGCAGTGCAGGGTACAGTACAAAAAGGTCCAGGGTGCAGTTTTGGATGACATTTCATCCATGCAACAAGCGTAAGATAAACATATAATATGTAAAGAAACGTTTCATAAGATTATTCAAGGTAACAATGCGTCATTTGGTCGCCTCTTGCTGCTTCCAGTAGAGGGAAGTCAGCGAACAAGACTAAACTTAACGCAAATGGAAAAACATCAACATCATCTCTACTGTGAGCATGTTTGCGTGAGTCAAGCCAAAAAGATTTTCGTCTGCAGTGCTGGTTGTCTAATGGTGTGTTCACCACCTACTTGCGTGAGTTTGTCTGTGGGATCATTTGTGTTTATTCACGTTACTCGCCTGTGTGTTTATTCGCCCAAACAGCCAGGTTACTGTGAATCAGCCATAAGATAGTGAGCAATGACACACACCCAGCATGTGTGTCTGTGTGTTTGAATTCAGGTCAATCACTGAACTCAGCACTCACCAGAGACACCGGTTCTCTCTTCTCTTCACCCTCTCCTCTGTGTAACATGACGTAATGTACCTTTTCCCTCCAGCTTCAGTAAGCAGTCACCATTACAGTACATAAACACCCGACAGTGGAGTGAAGATAAATCCTATTTTTAATCCCCAACCTTAAAATAACAGCTTCAAAATCATTCTGATGTACAGTGTTTTGTAATAGGATGAATGGTGTCTCTGTCTCCGCCACTCCGCCTCCCATCCCTTGTTTCTGCACGATGTAACTTTGTAACATTTTCAACACATACTGTAAGATTGTTATGATGTCATGAGTTCTGTTTGTAATTAGCACCTACATTATATCTGACAAATTCTGACAGACCTGGGATTTGTATTTACCACGGTGGTGTTGCACTCAGAAACTGTGGAGGGCTCTCCTCCAGCCTCTAAATTGTCCAGATTAGAGAAGAATCAGAAGTGACTCCAGATGTCTTATTCCTCCAGAAGGTCTGGCTCTGCACCCGACTTTCTCAACTGAGCATCAGCTCTCAACCCCTAAGCTCTGCCGTTACTCCCCACACACTTGGCAAATAATTTGTTTTTCTATAGTAAGAGATCCCTCACAGCAGAAATGACATATTGTGTCTTTAAGTCCTTCGCAGCAACGTCTGAATCACCATTTTCTCACTGACAACTCATAAAATGCAACAGCTTGGTCAGTGCCTTAGGCTTCAAATTATGACGCTCTGCCTACTACTCTAACATCAGTTTGTCACATAATGCCACATATTAGACCAAAAGAACAACATTTATCCTAAACATGCTAGCTCGTGTGATTTTCATGAAGGTGTGTACTGTAGGATGAGGATACATCTACTACATAGTCATCCCAGTTGGATATGTACTTATCACCTAGCTAGTGTTAACCTACCATATACATCTTGTGTGGTGCTCTGTCTCCACTGTGGGGTGACCATGGATGTATTAGAACAAATTGCCGTCCATGGGCGTGACAAGCAGATGACCACTGGGACATTTCCCTTAAACATTACTTTTTTGTTGCAGAGGGGCATTGAACGGATTGTGTGTTTGATGAATCTACTAAGTATACTTTGGCCTATATACAAAACATGTTAGGAAGCCTAAAGCTTATTTAACATTTACAGGTTGCTCTTGGCTTTGGGAAATCATCAGAGTTTACTGGTAGAAGCATGAAAGAGGAACATGTCACCCAGGAAAATGATCCAAACACACTTTGGCAGGGTGGGACGACAACACTTTTGCACCTGAGGGTCAACCCTGGCAAAAAATCTCCATCTCTCACAACTGCTTTTTATTGATGCAATAATAATAATGATTATTGAGTGAAATAATAATCAGAAGAAGAGCAGCAGCACCAGCCGACGATTGTTGTATTATTAAAACTATAATAATCTGATATTATATATTTATTAATTTGGTCCACACAAACCATAGAACTTTTAAGATCCCTGTTAAAGCAGAACTAGCTTGACAAAATCTTAACGCGCATAAAATGTGAATGGCATTCCTGCTTAAATGCCAGAACTCCACTGACAGCAATCAGCCTCACAATCACAAAGTTTAATTTCCCTGAGAGGCCGGGCCGGTGTCTGATAAAAGGAGATGTCACATAAAACTACGCTCATCGATTAAGTATAAACATAAAACAGATCTGCGCCATATATAACCGAGCTGACACTAAGCAGAGAGCTTTTGCAGCTAATGGAGTTCAGTGAGAGGTTTATCCAAGATGCTTCCCGGGAGAGGGAAACAGCAGACAACAGTCCATCATTACTCACAGAGCACAGGCCTGGGAATTCAAAGTAAAAGGCCCTGTATCACTTAACAATACGGTGCATTAAAGGAGTGAGTCACTTAAAATGATAGCTGTCTCTTTTTATAGGTATATAATATGGCCACCACCAAAATGAAATATGATTAACAAAAAAAAAAATTCAATATTTCAATATTTCAATACCCCCCCCCCCCCATATAGTCATTGTAAATGCTGCACTACACACTATTTTTATGTTAACATGGGATCAAATGACTGTGTGTAATGTGAACAGGGTCGCTCATAGGGTGAACCTACAGAGAATAATCTGTTGACTGCAGTTCGCCTCAGCTCTACTGAGCATTAAAGCATCTTTTAGCTCACTGTTTTGGTTTTCCGGCCCACAAACTTAAATTCCATCAACACCAAGCAGCTCTTTTCAGCAAAATAGCTCTGAATCTACTGTAGCTACACTACGTGGCCATTACCAAACAGCAGACAGAAAGGGTTAGCAGAGACCAGACCAGAGCTAACAGTAAAGTGAATGTTGGAATTGTGTTCATCATGTGGCCAGGAAGAGGACTCGAAATGAATGCTAATGTTGCTCTGTGACTTTTTATAAGATGAAAATGGTCATTGCTGCATTTTGTACTTGTTCTGCTGCCACATAGTGGCCAAAAGTGTCACTAGATGCAGGTCTGAGGTTATCTAGCTTCAGAAAGTAATAAGCAACACATAGTCATACCTAAATGACTGGACAGGTAGATTGCCAGTGACTCACAAATGACATATATCAACAATAACTTGACCACTGCAGCATACCAGTGACAGGCGTACCAGACCTTTGTTGAATGGTGACAGTTTGGTTAGGTTAAGGGAAGAAATGTACTGGGTAAAGTTGTGAATAACGTCGTCATTTTAATCCAAACAACAATGTTTTCCCATCAGTTACAAATGTTCGTACATTAGGGTGGTAACTTAAGTTAAATTATGTACATGACATAGCTTCCCTTTGTTAGGAAGTTTAAATAACTCACTGTCAACTTTTGGTTTATGGACAGGAACAGAGGCCTCTGAGTGAAAAGAACCAACCCCATCCTCCTTCCTCCATGGACTTGTGTGTGGCTCTTTATACCACTTTACCTGACTTCCTCCTTTGCTGCTGTAATAATCACTGAGAGGTCACCGTAAAAACGTCTCATAAATATGTCCTAGAAAGCTGCTTTCACAGTCAACCTACATGGTTGTTTTTTGTTTTTTTTTTCTGATGGGGACGGGCAGGTAATAAGACCTTTATAATTACTTTTTGTGTTGCTAATATTCTTGATAGTATCGATGGCAGCACAGCAGCATATACAGTTCAACTGACAAATAAATTATAGGAAAAAAAATATTGGTAACTGATACTACAGTATCCATAATGACTGTATAACCACTTGCAAAGCCATGAGAAATGTTTAAGGTAATAATATGGACATGTTGTATTTTCATTGTTCTGCTGCGTGGCGTTACCACTCGCTTTTCATTTCAGCATCCATGTTAACAGGTTAGACCGTTCACACTGGATTCCTGAGACGCGCTTCTCACGCACATGTCAAGCGTGGCTGCTGCATCACGTGATCTAGAGATTCGTAGTCACCTATTCACCTAGTTCCACCGCGACACATGCCATTTCAGCAGCTCAGCAACGCAGCCGCCACGCAGTACACAGGCATCCAGTGCGTCCATACTGTAATATATTACTCTACGCAGATTGTAATATTGTAATGTAATATATTACTTTAAAATAAAGGTAACTGGTAATATGTAATAAATTGCATTTTGAAAGTTTCTCAACACTGATCATTGTGTTGTTTTACAATTATTACTCAACAATGACAAAAATGTATCCCATTTGTTTTACTATTGCATTAAATGTAGCACACCCCACTCAAAATGATCAGTCTCTCAGTATTTTGGCTTCTAACCCATAGCCATGCTTGAAGCAGAGAAATAATGACTTGGGAGGTTTCAGAGGATTTGGAGGAAAAATTTGGTTCTGCCATTCTGTGGCAACTGTGAAAATGTGTGATAATAAATTAGCCAACAGCCAGTTTCACTCTGGGTATTTCAGTCATCATGGATGTGTTTTCCGGCTCTTTCTTTCAGCTATGTTTCAGTGTTCAGCTGCACACAAACCGCAGACTCGACTGAACCAAATGTTATTGCAAGCGCTGACATGATTTTCTAATAACTAGATGAGAATAACTTGTTTGGAAAAGAAATCCAAGATCATTTGGATTCATCTAATGAAAGCTTCTGACATATTTTAAATATTTTTAAATATATATATTATATATATATAATATATTTTATTTTATTAGATACAACTAGTCAGGCCTGCAAAGATGATAGTAAGTAATGGAAGTATAGCAGGTGTTTAAAGATACTAGCAGACCAGGCAGACTCCAAATAGTTTTTCTCAAGCTGTAAACCTCAGACAGCATGCTTGGCTGCGTGACTGACTGGCTGCCAAATATCAAAAACCAACTGCTTCAAAATGTGGCCAAGACAGCTGGTACTGTGTGTGCAGCTTAGGGCTGATCCTGGACGAGTTTGAAGGACAACCTTGAGTATTTCAAGGACAAGTATCTCTCTCTGCCTCACATTAGTAAACAGGTACATCTGTATTAATAATGTTTCTTGACTATAACCCATTACAACATCAGCAGCAGACACAGAGCAACATAAGAATTTATTTGGAATCAGGTTTCTGGCCAGCCACTGAAGGTGAGTCCAACATTGCTGTCTTTTAAGTCTGTTTTTGCTATCTACTAGCTCCTGAGGGAAATATCTGTCTCTTTAGCTGCTAAATTCTGTACTATTCACCGGCTAATCTCTGACTGTCTGCTGTTTTGTGCTGAGCAGATAGTGTTCAGTGGGTTTATCAGGACTTTTTCACTGAAAACATCTGCTAACTGCTGAAACTGAGCTTAATGAAAGCAGTCAGAGTAAACCAAACAGTTACATTGGGGGTAGAAAAATAAAAAAAAATGGAGCTGAAAGAGAGTGAAACCAAGTAAGGCAAACCAACTAAAACCAAGACCTGTGTGACTGTGTTTTATCACTGACAGTTGACTTGGAAAAATGTACCATTACAGCAAGGAATGAGAACATGTGTCTTTGACTGTACCTCTGCCAAAAGTATTTTGCCACATACAACATGATGTAAGAAGACGTGCAGCATGATGGCATGAGGGGTGTCTAATACATCAAAATGTCAGAAAAGGACATATATCACTGTTCCCACAACAACATGACTGTTGCAGCGTACCAGACCTTTGTTATAGACTCTGTTTGGTTAGGTTCAGGCAAAAAAACCTACTTGGTTAGGTTAAAGTAAACATCATGGTCTGGGTTAAAATAACTTAGTTACTTAGTTACATAAGGTAACTAAGTTACCTTATGTATACGTTGACTACTGTTGACGTTTCGTTTCACACAGGACATGAACAGTCTCCCAAGAGAAACCCCTGTTTGTTATACCCATTCATCCACCCCATACTCCCTCTTATCTGGACCCTAACCATAACCGTGAATACTGGTCAAAACCATTGGCCATTATGTCTTATAAGACCCTACTCAGCCGGTCTTGAAGCCTTGCACCTAGCATTTGCAAACTTATGATATCCGCTGTAACATACCCCGCTACCACAATACCCCATAACTAACATCATGTACAATACATAATGTAATTTAATTAGACAACATAGGTACATTTATAATGGATGTGACAGAAGTGGTGATGTTAAACCCAAAGCAAGTATTTTATTGCCGAACCCTAACCAAATTGTGTTCGTGCGCTGAAGATCTGGTGTGTCGGTGGTAAGCTGCACTGCTGGTGTTGTATGAGGATGTGTTGGAGAATTCGTTGAACGTTACACATATCCTTTGCTATGGTTGCCTGCAGCTTAATATACCTCGAACAACGAGTTTCAGTTGTGGTTAAAATGTTTGACATGCCCCGAAGCACATTTTAACTAACACCTGACAGCCAGTCAAACACAAATACTGTCTGTGCCCACGGTGCACACAACAGCCACTCAATGTGCAGTTTCTGCTTACTGTCGCATTAAATCACAGGGCTGAACACAAACACACACACACAAACACACACACACATACTGTAGGCTTATGTATGAAAAAAGACCCACTCGCATACAATCAGATGCATGTGTTAATTTAACACATATTTACCCAGCTCTACACCTTCGTACATACTGTACACACACAATTACGCCGTTGACACACCACATTTTTCACAGGAATCGATCTGTGTGCGAGAGCGCTGCTGAGAAATGACACACGCCACAGCCCGAACACACACCGGGGCATGTGTGTACCTATTTTCTGCTCCACCGTGATTTGTAAATCATTGATAAAGTACCATGGGGCTGGGCAGTTTACTTTGACTGCTGCTGAAATTACATATTTGACGGTGACAAATCTGAATGTGTTGTGTGCCACACGGAGGGACGGATGTGGGTCGCACGCCGCAGTATTAGTCCTGTCGAGGATGTCGAGTGTAGAACGTAAGCTTACGAGTTAATAGATTCAAACAGACCATGTTATTTCTGCCATTGTTGTAGGTGAACTGGCTGATTTAACAGGTCATTTACACTTGTTCAAGAGTGCATCAACATACATGAGCACATCCATCTCCTGGTAAATAAGTCTGAGCAAATAAGGGAATTCTCTCTCCATCTCTGTTTCTCTAAGGCTCTCACATGCACACATACTGCCAACCCCCCCACCCACCCTCTCACACACACATACACGGTCATTAGTCATCCACCAGAGGAACCACCCCCACAGCACACACGCACACTCACATATATGCAAAAACACACACGCATACACACACACAAGCACTCCTAAACACAAAGACTGTAACTACTGCATTTACTCTTGAATATTTCCCCAGGGTCCAGTAGAATGTTTCTGACTAAGGTGGAAGCATACATTATATATCTGTGTTGGTCCCTTTATGGCTTGTTGCTGATGGTTTTGTGTAAATAACAGCCCATGTTACCTTGATTAATTCAGCAGGAACAACAGCCACACGATTATGTGCAGTCGGATCAGATATAACAACATACCACAAGATCGCCCTTAAAAAGCAGCACAGATCCATAATAATCTAATCAAACTGTTGCTGACTAGTTAATCAATCATTCATTACAAAAATGCAGGCGGTGCCGTAACGAGTTCCTGAAGTCACAAGTTTGAAACTAAAAATACAGTGAAGCCGGTAGCCGTTGTATTTCTGTGAGCAAACATGAAGGTCCCATGTCTGACATTTTCGTTCACTTCCACCACTGAATAGAACAAATTACATTTACAGTTATGATCCATTGAATCTTGTGCATCAATGAGGCCACAATAATGGTACTTTGCAGCCACATCTTCTTTGTTTGAGTCCACCTAACGAATGTCCGACATTCACTCTCCTTTTTAAACTATGATTTTGGTCTCCACCTTCTGAAGATAATTTCTGGCTCTTTAGCTGCGCCACCATGTTCACCAGCTAATCATTAACTGTGTCTTTTTTCTGTTTGGTGCTGGGCAGGTAAAGGGTACAATGGGTTTTACAAAGCTTTTTATTTGAAAGCAGCTCTTTGCTGTGGCTGTAAATATGGTTGAGTGCCATAAAACAAAGTGCTGTCAAACAAAAAGCTAAAAGATGCTAAAACGGTCGATACAGCTGATGAGAACAGCAGAGGATTCAAATTTCACACTCTTATTCAATTAAATTCATGGTGACATAATATTGATTATGCAGCTTTAACATAATAATTGTGTTTACATATGACTAAAAATAGTTGAGGCAGCATTGCAGTGAACAGAAGTGACATTATATCCATCCAATGATCTGATGAGCTGAGACACTGCTGTTAAGTTTCTGAAACTTCCTCTCTCACTGTAGCTACGACCTCATTAGCACCAAAATGTAACTGCTGGTTCACTTTCAGAGCAAAATCCAGAGTGAAGGCAACACTTACAGTGTAACACCTGTA
This sequence comes from Pagrus pagrus, assembly GCF_965226575.1. Classification (NCBI taxonomy): domain Eukaryota; kingdom Metazoa; phylum Chordata; class Actinopteri; order Spariformes; family Sparidae; genus Pagrus; species Pagrus pagrus. Next base: position 24,070,618 of record NC_140200.1, on the reverse strand, counting down.
ACATGTGGCCTTGGACAATACCTCAGTCACAAATTAATTTAACAGGAGAGCAACAGGATCTTGTTAACAAGGCAGTGGGAACCTGCTTTGGGGGAATGTGCACTGTGTAACAGTATATGAATAAGTGGTGTGAATCAAGGTGATGGGGGAAAGAAATTAGGAATCCTAATGAGCAGTTCTGAGCTGTGAAAGATATTTATAGACAAAGGCACGAAATATTAATCACCCCAGAGATGAATTAATGGCTGGTCGTGATTTTGCAGTCTAAGGAGTGAAAGCAGCTCACTGTGCTGTGCAGTACTGTGAGTCTGTGGTTATGTTTTTATACCGACAGCTCCTTGGCATGTGTGCAGTACAGCGCATAGACAAATACATAGACGCATGATACAGGAGTCAAATGATCTTCACCCAGAGCGTGTCAGAGTGTAGGGCAATGTTATGGTTATCGATTATGGCCCCGGCCGTATCTACCGCCTCGATACTGTCTGCGACCTCTCCAGCAGGTCAAGCTGGGGTCAGTCTGAGGTATCCTGTGGCAACAAACAGCTTCCCCCAGAGGATCCCATACAACACTGCTCCCCAGATGGTGCAGCTCATTAAAAAAAGGAAAGCCAATTTAGGTGAATTTAGGAGGATTAAGGGAATATTTAAACTCCAGCACTGGCTGTATATGAATATGCAGCATCGCCAAGCTTCCTCCCACACTCTTATTCAGAGATCAAAGAGAAGCGAGGAGAGCTGAGATTCCATTTGTGGACATGAGGGGAGAAAAAGAGCAGAAGAAGGAGAGATGTTCTCATTTAACAGGCTGCAGAGATGAGAGCGACATTGGCTTCCTTTGGCAGTTCATCAAAACAAAATTGCAATCTGCTGCATCACCATTTTCTAAGGTCATTCAAGTGCAGTACACAGCCCTGGGACTGATTTGCCTTCCTTTATTTGTACAGTTATATGTCTTACGTCAGTGCGTGAGTCCTGTGGTTTCCACACAATGTATCTGAATGACTTTGATGATGATGTGACTTTACAAAATTCAACACTTAATTTAATTGTTGTTATGGAAGGCAAGGTTGACAGAAAAATACATTAGGGTGATGTGGATAAGTTCAGGAGTCTCACGGCCTGGGGAGTGAAGCTGCTCTGTAGTCTGGTGGTACAGCAGCAGATACTTCTGTATCTGTTGTCAGATGGCAGCAGGGTGAACAGACTGTGGCTGGGTGGGTGTTGTCTTTTAGTGTCTTTGGGCTCTGTGCAGACATCTCACTTCACTGATGTCACTCACAGTAGGTGATGCCCACAGATTCATATTTTTGGTAGAGTTAAATGTGAGAAACTTTTACAAAGATTGTCATGAACTTTGGACATTCCTGTCCCCTGCAGGATGAATTGGGATAACCATCTGTTAACTTTTCTTCTCACACAAATTTTATTTTCTGTCCAATACTGGTTGGAAAAATGTATGACATTACCATTAACCACAGCTAGACATTTGCATTACCACTTATGTTAACATGCTAACATGCTAAACTAAGATGATGATGGTGGTTAACATACCTGCTCAGAGTTAGTGTGATAGACTGATTTTATCTATGTTCATAAGACAGTAATAGTTCATTGAAATCAGTTTAAAAGCAGTCAATAAAATCAGTTGTTAAAAACAGTTAACAACTATAAGAATAAGAGAATCATTTATAAATAGGTCAGCTAAAAATGTAAAAAGTAGTACTTTCATATTAATTCATAACAAATTCATGAGAATAAGGTTAAAATTGTGAAAGAGGTAAAAACATTTAAGTCTTGTGAAAAAGGTAAAAACAGTTAAGAACAAGGTTAAAAACTTTAAAAGCTTATAAATACGAATACGAAAAAGTGTCAGTGCAGGGAGGTAACAGAGGTGTTGGTGAGCTACTTTTCAGCAGTATTCTTGCTAGCTGGGCTAAGGATGATTTTATTTTACGTATAAAACTGAAGCTAACAGGCAGAACACATTGCCTGCGTGAGCAGTGTGTGGTTGAATGTCTTCCTTTTCATTTCAGCGTCCATGTTAACAGATTAGCGCATCTCACGCTGGTGTGGCTCAACAACGCAAGGTTGTGGCTCAGTAATGCTCAGCAATGCAGCCACCACGGACTACACAAGCAGCCAGTGTGGACCACGGGTTTTCCTTTAAAAGACTACAGTACATACACTATTTTGTCATTTCTCTTACAAATGGCGTTTCACATTGTACTGTAACCAAATTGTTTTTAAAATAAAATTATATTATAATTATACACAATAACATTATTAACATTAACATTAGGTCATTAAGCACCAGTGCTAGCTTGGCAGCCCTCATCTCAAATGTTGTAGCAGTCCCTCAAGTTGGATCTGACTTGCAGCAGCTAGCATGGCTGTAGACTCTGCTGCAAACATATTATTGGTCTTGTTTTTTTTTTTTTTGTTTACCTTAAACTAACAGCGTCAGAATCATGTTGATGGTACAGTGTCTTGCTACGGGGTGAACGGTGTCCCTGTCACGTGTTTCTGCTCTTAGTAACTTCAGTGAGAGGGTAGGATCACAGCGTTACATACATGTGCACTCGTCACATCACATTGTTCTGATGTCAGGAGTTTTGTTCGTAGTTAGTACCTACATTACATCTGACAAACTGTTACACACCTGGGGTTTGTATTTACAACCATGGTGCTGCACTCAGAAACTGTGGAGGGCACCAAATCGCACAAATGCCAATTTCTACATAATGTTACTTTAAATGTGGCAGCAGAAGGATTTTGTTTCGGTATACAGCTGATAAAGGTATGTATTAGTGTTCTCCTAACCTTCAAGTTAAAATCTCTCTCTAAATCAGCCCATTACTAAGTAAAATTGAAATGTTTCAGCAGGACTTGTGTGGTGAAGGACATCAGTAATGAACATCAGTAAAGCATATTTGCTCTGAGCCTTTCATGATTCGTCTCAGCGCTCTTTTAACAAACATTTCTCTCAACTCCCGAATTTAAATGCTTAAATTCGAGCAAAGCAAAGACAAGATTGATGTTTCCCTCCAAGACATTTTTTTCTGCAGCAACTCCTGACACATTCCATCACGCTGCCTCTATCTTTTCCTTTGTTGTGGCTCCCCTGCTGTGCTGATTGTCTCTGGCGTATAGCTGACTGTATACTTTGGAGATTAATGTTTTACGAGGAAAGGAGAGGATGACACAGTGACTAAAAAAAGGCTCACTGCCATCCATTCCTGTCATCCCAGCACATCATCCATAATAAAGTACGGTAAGCATGTGTGAAATGGCTTACTGGAGAGGAGAGGAGGATGACGGAGGCTATTCTCAGATAGCAGGCGGATCCTTGAGATCCAATCTGCGACTTTACAATTGACCGGATTGGATTTGTGTGTTTAGACAGCGAGTTCATTTGCTGTCATCGTGTTATTCATCACAGTAACGATGCAGGAAATTTGACTGCAGGAGCTGGTATACAACATACACAGGCGTGTGTGTGTGTGTGTGTGTGTGTGTGTGTGTGTGGGCCTGTTGGTGTGCACTCCAAGTCAGACTTCTGATTCAGATCAGGGGCGTGTCTAGATTTTTATGACTGGGGTGGCCCAAGTGGGGCACTGACTTAATTCGGGGGTGGCATTTTCTTAGATTACTGTACATTACATTCCTTTAGCTCACACTTATCCAGAGCGACCTACAACAACTCTACTCAAAAGATAAATAGTCCTACTGTTCACAACAGCTTGACCAAACAAAGGTAATATTAAACTTTCTTACTTTATTCTTTAAGTCCTCAGAAAGAAATCATACCTCCAAAAATAGACTACGCACAAAAAAACACTGAAAAAAACTCAAAGAGTTGGTTTAAACTACTGTAAGTGCCCACTTCCACTGGGCAGATAGCCAAACTTTTGTCAGCACTGTTTCCAATTCAAACACAGCTGTTTAAAGGGAAGAATGGTTAAAATATTAGCTTGTGGTAGAGAAGGTGAAAAAAGTGCTAAGTGACAAAATGGAGCTTAGCAGATTTCCAGAGACCGAGACCAGTCCTCCATCCATGTTTCGTGGAAATCCGTTCTGTAGTTTATCTGTAATCCTGCTGACAAACCAGCCAACCAACTGACAGACCAACAAACAAACAGATGGATGGCTGAAAACATAACCTACCTGGTGGAGGGAAAAAATATATGGTACGTTTTTTCTTTTGCAGGTGACCATGGTATAAACAGGATAATACCCTTTGAGGTGTCCTTGAGCAGGCTTCCATGGCATCCATTAATTCCTGATGATGGACAGCTTGTTAGTTATTATCCCGTACTTCATATGTACAATATTTCTGCAATTCTCTGTTTCTTTTATAACTTGAAAATCCACACGAAAACAGTCACGTTACTAAAAACTCTCCATCTCCTCTTTACGAGTTCTGTCTTCAACCCGCGGTCTGGATTCAACTGTGTCAAAATGTTGATGAGTTGAGGAAACGATAGATAAGTAAAGATGTAGAGCAGAGCACCAATGGGTGCTGCTTATATAGCAAATGGCACCCCAGGGCCAGGTGCAGTAGATTCAAACATTCTCTTTCACCGTGTTTGACTTCCTGTCTTATCGGCCTGTCATTTTCAACTTGCTGTATTTTTTTTACTTGCTGTAATTTGTTGGTTTCTTATTGTTTTTATTTCTTTTACCTTTATTCACCTTTTTTTTAAATGCAGCAAACAAATTCTGGCATCCCCACATTTACTGTACAGTGTGTCGGTCCCTCTCAGCCCTGATCTACAGTACATGAACCTTTAACCAACAGGCCTTTAGCCGATCATTTTGCGACTATGTACTCCATCTTGTTATGACTTTATCAGTGTCAAACAGTTAATTTTGAGGGTTATTCACCAAGCTCCCTGTTTGGAGAACCCATAATCACTGCCATTACACTGTCAGCCATTACATAGCCTAAAAGCAATAATAATTAAGGAAACCCACCAGGTTGAAGGCCGCTAAAAGGCTCAGCATGTTCAGGAAAAGGTTGTGCATAAATTTTACACATTAGCATTTAGCAAAACTAGGCTGATGAGTATCACAACTGTTTTTGTGACATTTACCAAACATTTCCATCTTATATTTCTTTCTCATCACTTTAAACAGCTGTACAAAACTACTAGAGAAGAAGAAAAGTATATGAAGCTAAAGGGATTAAACATGACACTCTTCCAGATCTACAAACCTGCTTGTATCGAATGCATCTCAGCAGGCAACATCACATCTGGCCACATGTGTGACAATGTTAAAGTACATGGACTGCCAAGAAAGGTTCAGTGGTGCATTTCCATGTGTCACGCAACACAGATGCAGAGGTGGTCCCGTGACACCCGGTGTCACACAACCTGTGTTCAGCCTGTCAGAGAGTCTGCTTCAGTCCCACTGGACTCTCCTTACCTGCATTCCATTTCAGGTTTCTATTAAACATGCATCCACACATGAAAATATATCAAAAGTTGCATTACTGAATCGCTTCACCTCAGACACATCTTCCTGTTGTTCCCTGTTGAATCAGCACATCGCAGTGTATTATGAGCATTTTATTAAACGTTAAATACTGCTTAGGAATGCTACATTTTTATTATATTTCCTGAATGAACACAATAGTGTTTCTGTAAACAAAAGCAGACCTGCCAACTATTGCTTCCCAATGACTGGAATTTAATGTAAAGCTGAGTTAAAACTGTATCTTCCATCAAAACAGGAATTTATGAAGGGAAGTAGGAAATGCATAAAGGGAAGTTAGACTTGTAAAATCTAAAACTTTACTCTCTTAATTTCCTTAAGGTTGCAGTAATGTTCTTTTAGGCCGCAGAACAACCTGAAAACACAATGTTGGCATTTTATCAGCTTTTAAAGTTGAAATGGCTAACGTGTTAGCAAAAAATACCCTGTTTACACAGCCAGCAGACACAGAAAAACTTTGGCATTCATTTGGAGTTGTGTTCTGGCCACCCAATGAAGCCCGATGTTCCTTTCCTTCCAAAAAAGAGGCCGAGACAGACCTGAGAGAAACTGCAGAGTTGGGTGATGATTGTCTGTAGGTTTATCACTTTGAGTGACCTTAGTTACTTTACACACAATCTTCAGCTCCATTGATCATCAAGAAATACTAAATAGTGAAGCTTTAAAAAAAAAAAAAAAAAGACCAGAAATTAAGTATGTCTCTCCTGTCCTACTTATTATGTTCGTTCTGTTTTGTTGCTGTCTCATATCTTCGGGCAATTATCTGTTACCTGCTCAGAGAAAGAGGAAGTACTTTCTTTTTGGATGAGCACAGGTTTATACATTAAAGAACGTTTTATTTTGCTTGAGGCAATCTTCCCTAAAGACTAAAATGCTTGATAATGAGGTCAATTGAATGAGAGGGAAGGGAAGCGGGATCTGGTTAACATAACTTAACAGCACATCCTCAAAAAGGAAGAGCTGGCTGCTTTCATTTCCCGCCCAAGATAAACCTGAAAAGGGAGCCGAATTATCCCGGGAATCAGAATCATGTCAGAGCTCACTGGTGTAGATGAGACGACAGTGTACACAAGTGAAATGTCTTTAGTGTCCTACTTATGGAGAATAAAAATGTCTATACGACTAACAAAAGTATAGGAGCAAGATGTCTCAATTGAATGCAACGACATCAAATCACGTCTTTGTAAAGATGTTGTGTTATGCTTTGAAAGCACATGTCTTGAAGTAAACATGAAGTTTGCACAAGTGCTGCAAGCAACTCAGAACAGTGCCAGAGTGCCAAGCTAACGTATCATGAACCAGAGATGATAACACAAGGCTATAACCTGCCAGCGGCTAATTATCTAAATGGGCTGCTAGCAGGTTGACAACTTTGCTAACACAGCCAAATATAGCAAGTGTGACAACACAAGACGTAACTTAGCAAGCAGGCTAATATTACTTACTATTCAACAGCAACGAGTCCAGCTCTACATCTGGCTACAGTCCTTTACTTAGCCAAGCTGTCGCCAACAGCTAAAAGTCAGTCTTGTGTCAGTCTTAGACATGTTCTCTTGGTCAGTCACTGTCTCTTTTTCTCTTCTTAGCTTTCTCTAGCAGTGTAAACGCTCAGTCTCCCCTGCAGTGCTCCGAGCCTAGTCAGCAATCACAGCTAACTTGTAGCTACACTACGCAGCAGTTAGAGGTTGCTTTCAGGAAACTCTGTGAAACACGAAGAGTTCGGAAAAAGCAGCTGGAGGACATCAGGGGGTAAACCAGAGGACACGTTCTCCTTAAAATAGAATCCAGTTTAGCCAAAGTGCATGATAGTTGCTGCTGTGTGTGATGTACTGCCATACAGCCTCACACACTGTTATGCTAACTGCTCACCAAAGTTACATCGCACAGAATCATAACGATACACAACATAGGCGGCCAGAAAGAGAGATAGAGACGGCATTCACCACGTCACTGTGACATTTATATTATTTTGAAGCTGTTATTTTAAGGTAAAATAGTTATATAAACTTTATAAATTGCAAATATTGAAACAATTGCTGTGAGATCCATTACAGATGGTACCCAGAGGATGAATCTTATGTCTTCACTTCACTATTCTGGTTTATGACCAAAATAAATGGCGTTCCCATCAACCTCAGCTGTGCTTTTTATTGACTTGTAATTAGCAAATGTTAGGATGCTAAAATGGTAAACACGGTAAATGCAATACCTGCTTGCTAACGTTATCATTGTGAGAATGTTGCTTGCTTCATTCTGACCCGGTGGCCACTCGCTGGATTGCAGTGAAAAATTCCCTGCAGCCCAAAACAGCAATTATATAAGACACGTCTGTAAAACTGTTGACAGGACATCAAGAACAGCAAACAAGGTAGATTATGACTGAGATTTTAAAATCTTTGATGTCACAATGTAAAGTCTATGGGCCGAGCAGGATCTCACGGGTGGGGCCAGCGGGGCAAAATCACTGCAGACGTCAGAAAACTTTTTGCTTCGGCATCGAGCAATTCTCATTGAATGGGCGCCATCTTTGCATCTGGCATCTGGTTCTTCTACACAAATCTATGGTTTGAATGCTAACATTAGCATTTTGCTAGAAAAACAATGCAGAGACAATTTTCTGATTAATGACATTATCCTTTTTATACAGATAATAAACAACAACACACAAAAAACGGACAAAAAAAGGTAGTGGTAAAAGAAATGCATTAAAAATAAAAAGAATAAAGGTTTAGACCTGCTCAATTTGTGTCATGGGATGACTTCTGTTGTGAATTGGCGCTATACAAATAGAGATTGATTGATTGAGATTGAAACAAGGTTGCTTGAGAGACGAGGGAGCGTGTCTCTTCTTCTTCTTTAACCTTTCAGATTTATTGTGCTACCTCCTCAATGACCTGACCTCCATTATGGAAACCCCTGGTCTATTTAACCTTCACAAGGTACACAAACAAGGCTCATTAAAGTGTCATAGACTACATATTTATATAGCTCAACCAGAGGATCACAGAAAACAGCTCAACAGTTGCATGAAACACGTTAAAGAAACAGAGAAGAAACATCTTCTGCTGTGAGCTCTTAAATGGGAATGTAGCATCATATATACAAACCTCACTTCACCAACATTCATACAACATCCACGCACGCTGCCCAGAAACTCAGACAAAACATACAGAAGACGAAGGTTTGAAGACCAAGCTCTACTGCACCATATGTTCTTAAAAAGGGGGCTTCACATCACATCGGTAAACTGATCAGCTTCCTTATTGTAAACAGAGTAAACAAAAACCACACACTGTAATTAGTTTCAAACAGTCAATACAAGGGCGGTGCTCGTGTATGTGTGTGTGTTTGTGTGTGCGGACATGGTTGCTTGACTAATCTGTCTTCATTAGCAGAATGGGTCCTGAGTGACTGGTGTCCTTTTGCCCTTTAGCTCGGTGTTGCAGTCTCAGAAGCTGAATAAACACCCCTGATACCACTTTACAAAGGAACCGAGTCAAATGAGAAAGGTGAGTCAAAGTCAAACATGCACCGGCAGCCCTCGCCTGCGGAAAAGATACCGGCCCGAACAAATTAGTCGGAGAAAAGAAGGTGGTCAGGGAGACGGGAGGGAGGGGGTAGTGGCTGAAGAGGGGGAAAACAGGAGGGAGAAGAAGGAAACAGACAATATAAACTTTTTTTTTTTCTCTAACAAGACTGAAGCAGCACAAATGGCAGCACAGAAGCTCTTAAGTAAATGAACCCAATTCCCTAGTGTGCCTTTAAAGGGGCAATTCGCCAAGCCCATTGTTACTCCTTTAATGTTGTCTATTGATTAGCTGCACATTTACATCAAGGTGAAGTCTTGGAGAGGCTCCAAGCTATGTTGAAGTGGGTCTTAAACTGTCTGCCTCCCTCCTCTTTTTCTGCCTCCAGGGGCTGTATCTGACACGCTGATGTAAAGGATGCTGACTCTGCTGCCGTCCTAAGTTGAATTTTAAAAAATAGTCGCCAAAGCTTCTGATTTCATGCCGGGAGAAACTCTAGTGAGGGATACGGACAAGAGCGGGGGATGCAGAAGGAGGGAATGAGCACGAAAACGATCGGAAAAAGCAAAGAGCCAGAGAAAATCTAACACAATTGAAGGAGGAAAAAAGATGGTAGTACAATGGGAAGAGGCTCCTGCACGTATTCCCCGCTCCATGTGGCCCTGAGAGCCCGACAATAGAGTTTTCTCTCTCTGTCTCTTTGAGCAAAATGCTGATCCAGCAGCCGGTGCCCCACACAGACAGGACCTGATGCTAGCTGGCACATTCAGAAAGGCACTTTCTCTGCTGCTCCAACCCCGAAGGAGACAACAAAAGTGGATCGACGCTTGATGAGAAATATGGCGGCGCTCTAAACAGATACAGCTAAAACTGATAGATATTCAGATGGATGCAACAAATTGTGCTGCGTGTCTCCCTCTGATTCTCTCAGCTGGGGAGAGAGGGGGGGGATGCTGTGACTTTGCAGCAAAGCTCGCTCGCTCGCTCGGGCAACGCTTCAGCAGATCACGGCTCTCTCTGCCAGGGCCCTAATCGAGTTCTCTATAGTCCGTCACATTGTGTACAAACAGCAGCGCTGCAGGTGATACAGGGGAGCTACAGAGATGCACTGGCACAACAGCAGGGATAACACTGTCCAAAGACAGGATATTGCAGCAGTGTGTGTCAGCGCGAGTCTGCAGGTGTGACTCACCCTACCTTAATTTATTGAGATTTATTGAAATACTCAGTGACGTGCGTCTTTGTGGCTTCCTCTTGTGGATTTTATTCTTTACCTCTCACCTTGATAATCATAGTGTGAACATGAAAACACTGAATAGTTAGTACCCAGTCGTTTATTTCACTTAAAAGGGGAGAAAATGATACAGCAGTTACACTGCTGGATTGAATTTGCTTTTATGTGTAGTTGATTTGTTAAAATCGTGCTTAAAAAATCTTTAAAAACTGCCGGAGCTCCACAGCAACACTGTCAAGGTTCTTTATTGACCTTAGAAACAGCAGTTTGTCAAAAAAAAAAAAAAAAAGTTTACTTACCTAATATCTTCTGGAGCTCACAGTCACATCGGGTAGCCTTCAGCAGTGGATTCAATATGTTAGTTGCTATGGAAATGGCTCAGTTACATAATGATATCAAGGCCCAATCCCAATGCACCCCTAACCACTGAGCTGTTTGTGCAAGTTTGGCTCGTTCGCCTTCTGGTAGGGTAAAGTGTCAGGGCTACATGGCAGGGTAGGAGCACCGGTTGCTAATGTTTGCCTGTAAAGCACAGCCAGCAGTTTGCCACAGTAGGACGAGAGAGATCACCGCAGCCGAAGAGGGTGTTTGATTTACATCCACAACCATTCACAGCTACTGATGAAGTATTGGGGGTCTTAACGGGTCGTCCCTTTTCATAGGGGCTGACTTTAACCACTACCCCTGTAACTCTTTTCTGAGGGGTAGGGGTAAAAATTGGAAATGGGACTGAGCCGAAAGGTGGAATGGAGTCAGGCGACAGACACTGTTCATTTCCATAACAAGAGAGCAAACTCCATCTGCTGATGAAGGCCAGAACATATGGCTGAAAGCTCTGGAGGGATCTTAAACCTGTGAACCTTCAGTTCAGAATTTGTTACAGAAAGATGTGCATTTAGCAGCACGAGGGGTCTGATTTAAGATTCTATCACTTCAGGAAGTGAAGGATCGGGCACTTATGAAACTTATCAGGGAGTAAATGTCAGGCTGTGTAACCTCTGCAGCCCTCTTTTGAGCTGCATCTGTCTTTTACAAGTTCCCAGACTTATGGAAGTTCTGGAGTTCTCCTATAATGACTAGAAAAAAGGACATTTTCTCTGATACCTTAATTAAATACTACGCTAATTATTTTATTTGGTTTTGAAATCATTTCTCTAGAAATAACAGCTACGTATCATTTCCTTTCTAGGAAATAATGAGGAAACGACATGATCTGTAAAAAACCATTGTTATTGTCTGTACACGCTGTATGTAAGGTATACTGTGTTTGTTTTTCTCTATATAAAATGCCTTTTCTCCTGTGAAATAATGAATACTGTGAGCTTCTGGGCTTTTTCTCTCTCTCATAAAAGCAGAGTAAAAATACACTGAAAGAGAAAAACAAAGATCCTGCCTCGGTGTCAAAGGTCCACACGTTTGTGCCTGCAGCAGTGTGGGGAACCATTTGGCACCGGTTTAATAGAGGCAGTGAGAGCCAACCGGGATGAGAACTGCTGCTTCAGACAGCACTGTATCGATCGGTGATTCATCTTAAACATACAGTAGATAGGAATCCTATGTGGGCTTCTGTGCAACATGTGCTTGTGGCACTGCCTAGTATAAATGTATCTGTTTTAGTGGCCTTTTGTCTCTCTACATCCTCCATGCTGGACAGCTGAAGATCCTATAGGAGACAGCTGACAGGCAGCATGCTGAGAGGACACAATGTGATGATAAATCCATCAAGCACGAGAGGAAGGAAATTAAAGACTGTCATCTAGTGGTGATGCTGGAGATTACCTCTGGGAAACACATAACTGTTGTTAACCAACTGGATGGAAAGTAAAATGTTGGATGGTCTTCATTATACATGTTCAAATTTGGGACTAGAGATAGAAAAGGAAACAAGTAAGAAACAAATAAAATACAGTACATAGAGTAGTTAAGGCTTGATTTAAACACATTTGTTAATCAGCAGATTGATACAGATGTAGGCATATTTGGGGGTCCTCCCCTGCACTTCAAACCAAGCAGGTTAAATATAATGAAAGAAATTAAACAGTTACTTATCAGTGGCTAATGTTAGCAAGCATGCTAAGACAATAAGACTGCTGACGTTATTGTAAGGCTTACCAAGCAGACATGTACCGGGGAGTGCCCCCCTGCCCTGACCACCATTTTACTAGCATCCTGATGGTGAAGCCATACATGGGACACACAGAGATGAAAAACAACACACAAGCAGAAAGTACAGTAATAGAGCAATACTGAGGATAGTAACAGTAATACGAGAAAAGCACTTAGTAGAGCGCATACTGTAGCTCCACACCAAAAGTTAACGGGGTCTATTCTGGGCAGAGACCCATCCACGATCCAAGTTCTGTAGAAATCTGTTCAGTAGTTTTTGTGTAATCCTGCTGACAAACCAACCAACAAGCAAACAAACAAACAGACATGGGTGAAAACATAACCTCCTTGGCGGAGGTAATACTATTTATTAAATTTCAAACTGTAATTCCTAACACTACCTGTTATCGAAAAGAAGCAGAGGTATTGGGAGTATACATGACAGCAACATTGCAGGTTCGAGTGCTCTTGTTGATATTTGCCGTCCTCCAGAGCAAAATGGGGTTCATTTACAGAAACACCATTTTCCCTGCAGTCAGATCTGTGACAGGTGCCACAGAAAATGAAAACGCAGAATACTAGAAACCTCATTTGTCTTGTTATGTATTGACACGTTGCCTGGGACGGATGGCGAAACAAATTGGAGTTGAGACAAGAGAGGGGACATAATGGATACGGTCGGCATGGGTGGTCACATAGTTAAAAGATACAGCGTAGGAGGTGAGAACCAGCAGGGCAGGTTTGTACTGCTGGTACCAACAGGCTGCAGACACTCAGGGACTACAGTAAGTGAGCATGTTCTCTGAAGACATTCATGGTTCTGCTTTCCCACTGGAGTAACTCTTGCTTATCTTCGTCTGATTTTTACTTTTTATTAAAGTACTGTTTGAATTGTACTTTGCTACATTTCAAGTAACCTAAATGAGAACAGGTGCATGATGGGTCTGGCGAATGTTTTAAATGAGGAGATGCTCCCGGTGGTTTCTCCAGCAGTGACTTCTGTGCTCATTTAGAAACTTTTACCTTTGGTGAGGTGTGTGAGAAATATAACAAGCTCACTTATATAACTGTCTCTGCAGGGGAGAATGTCAACAACCACTCTGTTGACTAGAAACATATTGTTTGTGTGTGTGCGTGTGCGTGTGTGTGTGTGTGTGCGTGCGATGTGTGGTGTTTACAAACTGCAGTCTCTCTGTTGCTTTAATGTGTGTGTGTACTGTTAATGATGGAATGTTAGCCTATTTAATATATGTGGCGTAACAATGTTTGTTGCACACTTCTTCTGCAAAGAAGGTTCATATCTGTACTCTCAGCACTTTTTAAGTATTGTTGGTCATGTTTGTGTAACTGTCGGAGTTCTGTCCCTTCTCTGGTTAAATCTAGTGAGGTACACTGGAGAGGGAGGTTGTAAATTTATAGTCAATAATCAGTGTATGCTCTGGCTGCAAGTGCCGTCCATAGAAAAGGAATTTATTGAAGGACCCAGTTGCATGATGTTATTCAACTAGTGTATACATTGACATTTAATGCAATTCATTCTGAAGCCTAAAGTAGATCAATGTTCTGTGTTCACAGTGTGAAATTGCCCAGCACTGTGAGCCATAGACCATATCCTCACAGCGGCCATTTTCCTCTGACATCACAAATGCTAATGTTATGCTGTTGTGTTTCAGGTTGTAAGTGTTATAAATGTAGGGAATCTGACAAAGCTTACTGATTGACCAGCAACTGAAAAAATAATGAGAATGAAAATGTGGTGGCACATCAGGCCATCTTTCAAGGTAAAACAACATACTTGATAACCACTTAGCCAGCATAAGCATTTAACCACTCCCAAGCATTGGATTACATCCAGCGCATTTCACTCTCAGGCTTCAATAAATGTGTCCAGGATGTGTGTTGGTATTCTAGAATTAATCTCCTATCATACCATGTCACACTGTCAAACAGTAATGTTGGCTATGAAGTGGCTGAATGCTAGCTGTTGTCTTAAAGCTGGGGTTGGTAATTATGTTAAGAAACATTTTTTATTGTATTTGTATACAATCTCTTAACATCCAGACAGCAATCAAATATAAAATGATTTTGAAAAAAAGGAAAATAAATCCATGGTCTGTGGCAGCAACAGGGCTGTAAAAAACTTCATCCAATCAATTTTAGTGGCCCGAAGATATTGTATGGAAAGTCTACCTGTCTATCAATCTGTCCTTACATGCCCACATGGAGGATTAAAAATCTGCAGATCAAATTCCTAAAATCTCGTCCCAGTTCTTGCTGCAACACCATTTTGGAAAGAATGCAGGACTTTTACTTGTAAAAGATCTGAGTACTTCCTCCACAATTGAAAAAATACAACAGAGTAAAAAAGTGAAGTATTTTCCTCCGGTATATAGCTGATTGGAAGAAAAAAAGGAGATGAAAATGGATGTACTCAAGTTCAGAGTAAGTAATCCACAATGTCACAAGGAGTAAATGTACTCCTGGCTGAGAGTAACTGTCTTTTACTTCACATCACTGTCTGGAGAAAAAGCTTCAACCAGACTGTTCAAACACTCAGTGTAAGATTTTCTTTAGAGGGCAACTGGTAACATCCACCACAAGGTGGCGTAGCCTGCACACCAGACTGCACTGTCCTTTAAGTTTCAGGCAGGGTCACGTTTTAAAAAACAAAATCATTTTGTAAATCCTTGAGTCCTGCTACATCTATTTTAGGGAACGTTAAGTGTTGTTGTTGAGGCAAACAAAACTTCTACACAAAAAAGTTAGTTTATTAGCTGCCACGACAACTCACTTATTGTTGTAAACAAGGTTAATGAGCCTATGTGAAAGTATTGATCTGTGGAGTTAGTTACACGACTTATTATTATAATTACACAATAATAAATATGATGTATTAGCTTTTCATCTTTTCTTTACTCAAGCTTGTCATTAGGGGGCACTGTTGGAAACACACACAAGCAGGTCTGTCTCTCAGCTTCTGGTCTTCAGTGTGCACACTCTGAAAAATGAGCAGTGTCAGCACTTTGTGTGCAGCGCAGTTTCAATGACCACATATTCAATTTCACTGTTATTAGACCCCAACAAAATCATTATTCAAGATAGGCTGCAGTGGCATGATTTGCTCTGGTATTATTACACACCACGATATATAATCTGCATATCAATTTCCACACAGTGAATGCGGTATTTCACCCCCGTCCTTGTATGTGGAGGCACAAACGCTGTTATTTGTGGTAATGGCTCTAGCTCTGGAACAATAGCCATGGGGAGGGTGGGTAAATGGTTTCCACAGAAACTGTTTATAAGTGTGTGCCTCCACCTGCTGCTGGAGTCACATTATTCTCTCTGCATGGAAACACTTTGTCGATTGTGATTCACCTGCTTTTTTGTTTTGGATGAATGTATTCTCACAGTGCTGGTGTTTAATAGCTGATAACTTTCGAACTCAGACAGAAAATGGGCCCTTAAATGTGTGCAAGCACCTGCACAGACACACAGACACAGTGGTCTAGAACTCTATAAACACACAGAACACAGGATACTAGGGCTGGAACTAAGGGGCCCTGACACACCAGATAATGGTAGGCCGTTGACCAATGTTGGGGCTCTCACTGAGCGTCTGTGGTCCTAGTTGTTGTGGTGTATCCACACTGTTGGCACTGGTTGGCCCTTGTCAGTTGCTTTTTGTCTGATTAAGCATGTAGAATCAGCAGCAGAGGTAGTCAGTGAGAGAAATCCCTCTGAGAGGAGGCCCCCTGAGCCTGTCGCTGTAGTATTCATGATTTCACCAGTGAGCTTGGTTTCTCATTATTTGCCAGTGACATTTGCAACTTTTTATCCAACATAGTCTCGATTACAAGTACACTACTCTAAATGAGTTAGGGACATTGAGATATTTCAGTGTTTCACTCAATTGTTTATTCTTCATATATGAATTCTTATTCTGTGTTTTGTTAATATTTTTGTTCCCCAAAAATAATATGACACATTTGACTTTTACTGCATATCTATGCACATGCATATGTGCACCCATATCCCAATATCCCTAAATAATTTTGAGTAGTGTAGTTTTATTGGCAACAGTGGTTTGTAAATGGTAAATGGACTTACATTTCTATAGTGTGTTCCAATCTACTGACAGTGTAGTTTTTTGGCCGAAGGCGACGTGTGGTGACACAACAGTTGGCTTTCATCGCCACAAGTTCTTTGACGTCAGTGTGGTGTGTATGGACCCTGACTTAACTATTCCTCATTATCAATTAATCTACCAATTTGTTTCTCCAATAATTGCTCGGTCTGGACAATGAGCATCACACTCACTTATAAATTAATCATCCAATCATTGCTGCAACTAATGATAATTGATTGAAATATACAAATAGACTGGCTCTCTTGACCTGCCTCTGCCCCAGTAAAAACTACTCTTCAAACAAGATGAAGTGTTCCCTCAAATCAACCATTTTAATTTAAGCCCAATCCCTACAATTTTAATCGTGTTCACGTTGAAGGATAGGGTGTCCTGGTTCTTGTTGGGATAGAGGAATAGGGTGAAGTGTTACATGGTCCTCCATACTTCAAACTGAGGGTTATGAGAACTCTGTCGTTTCCATGCATTATAGTCATTTTCTTTATAACAAGCATGACACTGTCCTTACTAGTTTGCTGACATCTCAGTAGTTAACTAGCTAGCTAGCTAACCTTACATAATTATTGGTGATTTGTGCATGACAGTCCCACACTGTGACAGGTTTCAATGTTGTATTCCCCCCTGTGATGGCATACTGTATGATGCCCGAAAATGTAACTAATGTCCAGCAGTGAAGATGTTGCAGTTGGTAGCACTCCTCTTATATCAGTGCAGACTGGCAGGGTAGGAGCACGGGTGGCTACTGTTATAAAGCACCGCTAGTGGCCAGACAAAGAAGTTTAAAAAAACCAAACAATTTTATTTGATGACTAGTTAGTTGAAGTTGTGAATGAATTGCGAGCGTCCATGTTTTTACATACAACATATAACTGGCATTGTGAAAATACCAGTATTGCCATGGTATCGCAAGAGAATTCACCACAGCTGAAGACGTTATGTTGGACATGTCCAATTGCATCTGTTTATGTGATTGATTACGTGAACAGTTGTTAACGTACAAGGGTCTTGAAGGGGTGTCCCATTTCATAGAGGGAGATTTCAACCATTACCCCTTGTAACTCCGTTCTGGGGCTAGGGGGCGCTCGAAAACGAGAGGTAGGGGTAAAGATGGGACACTGGATTGAGCGGTACTGTCTGGTTCTGAACAGTCATGATGCCACCAAGCTTCCAGCAGTATTTTGATCAACTTACCACCGCAACAAAACATGTGTGGCAACTTCAACCCGAAGTTGCTGTTGATGTTGGTGCCCTTGAAAATCTAATAAGATGCTAACCTTACAACACAGACGTGGTACCCCGAAATACTCACTTACATTCAAACACACTTTCCATCTCAGTCCCCAGCAGCAGTTAGCTGGTGCCGGTGGTGTTGTGGAATGACTGTGAAGACAACAAGGTGGTTGCACATTAGCTTATCTAGCAGGCCCAGGCTCTGAACGTGATTGCCCCTGTACCCTCGCACCTTTAATTACATGCAAATCTTCAGGAGGGTTTGGAGAAATGGGTGTGCATGTGTCCCAACCACTTATGTGTTTCTGCTGCTACTGATGTGCGTACAGAATATGTGCCTCCTTTTTGTTTTGTAGCAAGAAAACTTTATAACTTTAGAAGCCTTAATTGGCAGGCCTCAAGGGTGGAGGAGAACAATCAAGTTCCTCCTTTTCATTAAAGAATGTTTTTTTTATATAATTTGCCCTCAATTTCATTAGCTTTATCATATGCCCTTTAAGATTTCCTGCCTCTCTTTGGGTAAATCAAATATTTGACATTTCAGTTTGTGAGGACTGGACCAGACTTGATTGTAGACTTGATAGACAAGATGTATTTCAAGGTGAAATCGTAAATGCATGTTCTCTCTCTCTTTAGGTGTTTTGGCTTCTCCATGCTCAGTAAAAAATAATAATAAAAAAATCTCAGCTGCATTCTCTCCCTGCCTGTTGACATTTAAACAGGTGACCTTATGGATGGCAAGAAATTTTTCCGCTCTGACATTCATTAAGTCAAGAATCACGAAGGATTACCTTTCAGATGTCAGTGCTACAGAGCAGGAGTCCATCCAAGACGCTAACAAATTCTGATTTGGCACAAGGATAAACAAATGTCACTGCAGACAGGTGTTGGAGCAGGTGGGTGGGGGTCGTGGGGGCTTACCTGCTACCCACAGTAGTAACTTAGCACGATGTTTAAAGCCAAGCAGCCGATCATTGTGTGAGTTTAATACACAGTTTCAGAATTTGAACAATAAATCACAAATCCCACCTCTGTGTTACAGTACTTGTCCAATAGGGGTGTGCATCTGTCCCCTCATCTGTCCCTTATAAGACGATCCGATACACATCTAGATACAGATAGAACTCAGGAGCCATCTAGTTTTAATATGGCATGGTGCTATTTCATACAATTCAGGCCAATAGAATGCATCTGATACACTTCTTATTTTATTTATCTACACCACACTATATATTCTGCATTTACTATTCCTTTTTCTGTATGAATTAAAATACGCCAATTCTATTAAACTGGCAAAACTAAATATTTCCTGGTCTTTTATAAAGTACAACCATCTGTTACGTTATGGTACACTGTATGGGCCACATCCTGTCAGGCTGCAGCACCGCACTCAGCCAAGGGAGACACAAGTGGCGGCACGACAAATATGAAAACTATTCAAACATGTTTAAATAACTGGCATGCTGATTTGAAACAGACAGCTTTGTCAAGTTTTGTCTTCAGACAGCTTTTTACTCAGATCGCCCAGTGGCTGAGCCATTGTGCTTTTTAGTACAGTATCCGGGAATGATTCTTTATCATGCTGGACTTTCTATCAATTGTCAAAAAACAAAAATTGCTTTAGTTTCCTTTCCTGTAAATGTAATGTACGGGAGGAACTGTGTTTTGAGTTAGGACAGACTGTATTTAACTGTAACTGATATTAAAAACTCCTGCACTTTTAATGCAAAGTAAAGAATTGGTAAGTTGAAGGAGCTCACCGTTCACTGATACAAACTGTGAAGCATTCAAGCTTTACACCTTTTATCCGTCAGCTCGTATTGCATTTAAAAAGCCTGGGAACATTTTAGCATAGCAGCAGCTGATACAGCTGAACTGCTGACTCCAGGGAGGTAAGAGCACGCGCAGCAGCATAGTATTCAAGATAGGAGCAGTAATTCTGTTTTATTTGGTTGGCTTGAGGACCTCGGGCCTTATTGATTAAATCATTATCACAACATTGATCGGTCAAGATCACAGAAACAACCAGCACAGCACTTAGGGTGGCACTGCTGTACAGTAATTATAGCTGGGATCACATAGTCATTATTATTAAAGGGGGACCTGAATGGTATTGAACTGACCTTAATGACTTTTAAATTAATGATTTAAATTAAATGATATTGAACATACCAACATATCATGGCAATCTTCAGTTCCAGTGACTTCTACAGCTCTCCTGTTCTGTGATGAATGAGTGGAACACAAATTACATCAAAAATATACATACAGTAATTCTAATATTTGGTTAAATGTCTCTTGGCCATTTTCACCTCAGTAAGGTTCTTTTGATAGCCATCCACAAGCTCCTGGTCGTCCTCTGGCTGAATTTTTAACCATCAGTGAAGTTCAACTAAATGTGTTAGCTTCATGACACTGACTTGTTTCTTCAGCACAGTCCACATGTTCTGATGGGGTTCAAGTGAGGACTTTGGGAAGTCCATTCCAAAACCTCAGTTCTAGCCTGATTGATCTGTTCCTTTACCACTGTTGATGTGTGTTTGGGTTCCTTGTCCTGTTGGAACACCCAACTGCACCCAAGAGCCAATCTAATCTTCTGCTGATGATTTTAGGTTTCCCTGAAGAATTTGGAGCTAATCCTCCTTCTTCATTATTCTATTTACTTTCTTTAGAGCAGCAGATCCACTGGCAGCAGAACAGCCCCACAGCATAATACTACCAGCACCATGTTGGACAGTAGGTGTGGTGTTGTTGGGGTGAAAGGCCTCACCTTCTCTCCTTTTTGTTTCATGTGACCACAGAGTTTTCCTCCAGGTTTTTTCTTTGTTCATGTGATCAGCAGCAAACTTCAGTCGAGCTTTAAGTTGCCTCGTCTGGAGCAACGGCTTCTTTCTTGCACAGCAGCCTCTCAGCCCATGTTGATGTAAAACATACCTGACTGGACACTGACACCTGTCCTCCAGCAGCTTCTAAATGTATTGCACTTGCTTTTTGGTGGTGTTTGGTTGACTCTTGACCATCCTGACCAGTTTTCTCTCAGCAGCAGGTGATAGTTTGTGTTTTCTTCCTGATCCTGGCAGTAACACAATGTGCCATTCACTTTATACTTACAAACAGCTGTTTGTACAGTTGATCTTAGGACCTGTAACTGCATTGAAATGGCTCCAAGCGACTTTCCTTTCCTTTCAAACCAATAAATGTGCTCTTTCAGATCAATGCTGAGCTCCTTAGACTTTCCCATTGTAGTGTTTGTGGCTGAGTCAAATCAGTTAAAACAGTTAACTGACAATGAAATACATACTGTACATACGTCGTAAATTATATGAAGAGGAAATTTAAAAAAATATATAATATTAACTGACATACAGTATATAAATTCTTCTCCCTAAGTCAAATGAATTAGATTTGCCCATGTGTCATTAGAGACAGAGTCAGGATGAAGCGACTGAAGTAAACAAGGGAAAAAATTCTTTCAAAGCTTCTTCTACAAAACCTTCTTAAAGGTAAGTCCACATATTAGATCAGAGTGGATCCACCTAAAAAAGATGTCAGTTTCTTGGTTACACTGAGGAGAAGAACATGGACCACATGAAGGCTTGATGATGAGTCTTGGACTTGTTTTATTACTTATCCAAGATGATTCTGCTTTCTTTTCCTCTCTAACTGATCTGAAAGCAGGAGAATTATTTTGGTAGAGTTTGGAGGCGATTAGTTTAGCTTTTAAGCCCATCTCTGTTTGAAAGAAAAGAAATAAACTCACAGCAAAGTCTTTCTGCTAGGCCTGCTTAGCATAAAGACTGAAAGTAGTGTGAAAAAACACCTTCCTTCCCCTACAGACAGTTTTTTTGATTTTACACATCTGTTTGTGTAGAGATTGAACAATCCATAAACAGCAGGTTTAATTAGTGAGCTGTATCTGGACAGACCGACATTAGGTCTGGTTCAGACTGTCTCTATTCTTTGTGCCTTCCAGTTCTAGCTTCATACTTAGCGCTCAAAAGTGAGAATGGTCTCAATCTCCTCATCTACCTCTTTGTAGGAAATTAAAAAAGGTGTATTTCCCAAAAAGTTTAACTATCATTTTAAGATTTGATTTTTTTAATTTGTAGTATGTGCTGAGAACATGTGGTTGACAGGAATATTTTCTAAATGCACTATGAAATAGACAGGATTAAAGACCTATACACAAAAACATGCTTTGTCGGAAAGGATTGCAACTGGTTGAAGCACGTTAACTTTTCCCATCAAGCTGAGCTGTCTATTACATAGGGCCATTTTGAAATGAATGAGAGCCCAGCACTTTAAAACGTGTGTTCCACATAGATGGATGTGTCTTGACCCATGGGGAAGGTGTATTACTTCCCTCTACCATTCAGAAGTTGCATAGTAAGAAAAAAGCATCTCTTGAGTTATGTTGTGGAAGATACATTCTGGTAAGTTGAAAGTACTTTATATCCATCAGCAGTGTGTATTTCTTCAGGTTCAGATGAAGATAAAGAGTGTGTGTGCAGTTAACACTGTTGTGTTTGTGTAACTTGTTAGCTGGCCTTGTTATCTAATTCCTCCAGCACTGCAGTGAAGATCCCCACAGCAGGCTTCCACTCATCCAGCTGCTTCACCTCCTGGATCTCCTCTTGTTTGTCCAGGAGCTTCTTTTTCTCTGAGTACGGCACACTGTCAATAAAGGAAATACATATGTTCATTGCATGTTTTCTCAACTTCCTGTGTGTGCTGCTTTATTCAGTTGTTTGGTGTGATTGTTTGAAATCAAGTCACATTGAAGTCCTGTGTGTGTGTGCCGGCATTAAGGCGGTGATTACCTCTTAAGAGAAAAGAGCAGTTCTCTGAAACTCCATTCTCTGGAGTTTGATGTGATACATTCTTTGTTCATAATAATACGGTACAGATTAATACTGTAGCTTTCAACTCACTGTTTCTTGGTAGAAGACTGCAGACGACTGGAGGTGTCTGCTCTGATATTTGTCCTTGGTCTGAAACAAGAATCAGCTCAGTCTAAGTGGTTTTGAATGGTTGGTTATCAGGAAGAACAAACTAACAGAAAAACACTCGTATCATGTAAAAATCATATGCTTTTGACTTCAGTTCTACTCCACTTCACTGATAAAAATGTAAATTGCGCCATCTGCTGGACAAACGTCTGCAGCTCCTCTGGTTACAGTGCAGACAGGAACACAGGTTTTGGGTTCTCCTGTGGCCAACAAGGTTTTACCACATCCACCAAAAGGCATGCTAGATACATTTTTGACTCAGGCTGCTATTCTACTGTCACATGATGATATTAAGTAAGGTACCTCTTACTTCTTAAAGGGTAACTCCACTAATTATACACATTAAAGTGTGTTTACAGGTTTTGGGGAGTAAAACTGCATATGTGGGAAAAAAGGAGTGTAAAGCCCTTTGTGGCTCCAGAGGAATGCTGCATGTAATTGGATAAATTGCCTCCAAGTTGCATGGGTAATGTAGGAAAGCAGTCAACTGGTCTGCACGACACTCCTATAACACTGTTGGACTCATTATGGACAGTTTAAAAACAAAATGTCAAATGGAAACAGCAGAACCAGAGATATCACTTTTGTCCCCACACATTCTTCTTCCTTTCCAAGACCTGGCACCTACACTAGCCACAGAGTGACATCACTGGAGGCAATATTATCGGATAACATGCAGCTTCCTCTAGAGCCACAAAAGGCTTTACACTACTTTTTTCACATATTTAGTAATCCCCAAGACCTTTAAACACACTTTTTAAAAAAATTGGTAGAGTTACCCTTTATCTTCACAATTAACCGGCCATAGGAAAACACAAGAGACAAACGTCGGTACTGAATAGTCCACACAGCCCACTAAAAGTTGGAAACCAAGACTCTTACATACCTGTATGTGCTGTAAGGTACTGTTGAGCCTAACTTGTGGAAGTCGGGGCTGTACTCAGGGGAGCAGAAGGGTCTGGCTCCAATAACAGCGTGGCAGGGGGGCACAGCTGTAGGTAAGACATGGAAAGGAGCACATGTAGCTGGATATTTACTGAGCACTTGGCTTCAGTCACATTTGGAACTACAAAATGCCCTAAAAAAGATCAGTTACTGAATACAAATGATATGGAAAACGGTACTTGGTAACGGTAACCATTGGATTACAAAAAGTAAAAGTAATCTCATCAAAATATTTTGGGATCAGTTTCACAAATGTGATTTTTTTCTCTTAAACATTTTAAAACATTTTCAATGCAAATAAAATACATTTTGGATATTCAGCATTCTCAGTCAATCAAATCAAATCACCCTTACTCAAACAGTACTGGTGTACTGTGTGTATTCTCCAACATGTAGGACACTGTTTGCTGCTGTTTTTTAATCAAAGGCCACATGGAAACAAGAGCAGCACTTACTCAAAATGTATATCTTCCATTTCAATTGTAAATAAAAATGCAATAAGGCTCGGTTTCCCATAAATCAAAATAAATTAGAGTTAGGGTTGTGTTCTCTAAGAACCATGCTAACATATATATGTTTGTATTTATAGTGCATGTCAGATGCACTTATCATGAGTTATTAGAGCACTGATTATCATGAAATATTTCACTTCTGGTATGGCAGTTTTACCAAATAACGATAAAACTGCCATATTTTAAAAACATCATCAAAACGTCTGCAAAAAATGCTTGACAATGTAACTATGATCTGTTTACACATTTTTTTAAACGTAATCTGGGCTAAATATAGTGACATATTCTTGTAATCTGTTTACGTATTCCCAATGAATCTGTGCTACCCAACCCTGGTGAGCGTTCAGTGTTTATCATTAGCTTTCTTCAAAAACATGAATATATCTCCAATAGAAGCCTTACATTAGCCATGTTCATTTGGATTCAATCGTCACACCCCACTGGTGATGTCTGGTTTGTTCTGGTGATGTCTTACTTTGATCTCTCCTACTTTTGAAGACTTCAGTGGTTTGAGGTGGTGAGTCCCACATAGTGCCGGTTCCCTCAGCTTGCACTGTGTGAGCCTGGGGCTGGTTGAGGCTATCATCTTGTTCCTCCCGCTCCATATTAGCATCTAAACAGGGTGGATATTGTTCTGAACCTGAAATATACACACAACAGAAAGCTTGTGCCAAAGTGCTCCACTGAAAACTCAAAACTGACCCAGGAAAAACATTTACAAACTGGGAAACTCCTCTGTTGCTCCCCTGATGCTGACTATTGGCCAACACTTTAACTAAAGAAAGCCCAGGTGTGAACAGTGCCTGCTGTGACTGCATGTCAGACAGCTGCTCCTGAGAAGGAGTAATGTAGGAGTAAAGCTCTCCCTTGGATAAATAACGATTAGAAAACAGTGCAGAAAAAGCTGCTTGATTGGACAAAAAGGATTATTAGTTGCTATGCAACACCATTTGAAGTGCCGACTGGGAATTGAGCACATTATGGCCTTGGCCCCTTTCCAAACAAAAAATTAGAGGCTATGCCAATTTCTGGCAATGCTGCCTTCACAAAAGAGCTGTAAAAAGGCCAGCACTGACACATATAGCTTATCAGAGCTAAAAATGAATCCCCAAGGCAGCTGATAGTGATGGCCCACTGCTCGCAAACACTTTGGAGGTGCACAACCCTGAAAATGTATTCTAAGTGAGCAGTTCACAGAGCTTCTGGATGGATTCTCATGGGCAGGCAGGCTCAATGGAACCAGTGAACAAGGTCACAGCTTAGAGGTCAGTCACATGTCAGGTGATGGTCACATACAGCACAGTGCACATGAAACGGCTACTGGAGGCCCCTTTGCTTTGGCATGGTTACAGGTTTCCTGTAAAGACTGACTGCTGGGGAGGGACTTGCGGGTACTGATTGGTGTTTACACTAGCCAAGAGTGCTAAATGTGCGCTTCGCCACCTGCCATGGAGCTAATGGCCCACCACCCCAGCTTGGCTAGCAGCTACCATTGAACACGGCCAGACTGGCACAAAACAACACAGCCCCAGAGAAGATGGAGGCCAGTTTGACAACAAAGAATACAGTACAAAGGTGGTTTTCTTGCCAGATTTGGTTCCTGGCACCCCGAGGCTGACTCAACAAATAGGTTTGCTAACTAGCTAACAGCAGCTACATTAAGCAGCAGCTAGCGAACACTTTTGGCAGCAAAGCTAGCGATATGAGTTCATCAGGAAACTGCATGGATCACGTGGTACTCTAACTACCCTCCGTCGTTCTCAGAGGCGGCAAGCAGCCTCGGTCCAGAGGTGACATCAAGAGGCTGCTGGTTAGCAATAGTTAGCAGTTACTTTAGCAACAAGTAAAGCTATCTGGCCAGAGATGAGGCAGTTCAGTCGGAGGATGTCAGAAAATACTTTCTCCAAAATATACGACCCAGTTTCCCCCAAATCAGTTTATCAACTCGTTGTTAATGTTGTGTTTTAATTTGAATTATGAAAGTGTGTTCGTAATCCCTGAGCCCCAGTCCCCCTGAAACACTCACTGGAGAAGTCCACCCATTTTACACACCAGGTTCAGTTTACTTGTCATAGGACTATTTCTCTGAAGTCTGTTGCATTGTGGGAAAGCCAACGAGTCAGGATATGTCAGCCTCTGCTGTATTGCTCTTGCTGCAGACAACTTAATGGTAGTGCGATGCTACATGTCTGCAGTAACCCTTTAAACCATAAAACCTTATGAAAAAATTCTATTCAAACAACAATAGTAGAAATCGTACACTTGACACTGTGTCAAGTAGTAGTAGTCAGCCTGTCTGTTCTCGCCTCAAGCTGTTACACTCAGTTGAGTATAAAACTGGACTATAAGCTCCATTGTAAGGTTAAACGCTCAGCATCCACCTATTTGGAACAACTGTGTTACATCACAATTGTTTCTGTGGTTTGTACTGTCTGTCAACCAGGAAATAGCAAAAAGATATTTCATATCATGGTGAGGCTAACAATGGCACCGCTGATCGGCTCAGTGATAATTATGATTCAGTATAATCATTGTTTCAGTTTAAAGATTATGTCGTGTTCAAAGGTTTTTGCGTACACCTTGGCTAGTCTGACCAGAGTACTGCCACCTGACCTCAGATACAGCATCACAAAGCTCAAACGCACAACAAACCACCAGAGAGCTGAGAAAATGCTGAGCAATGACGCAGCAGTATCCTTAATCTGCTGTGTCACTGGTTGCCGTGCAGACTCCTCAGTCTGTCTGTCTGTCTGTCCTCACAGGCCTCGTGTCTGTCTTTCACTTTGAGAGCTCTGACACAACAACCTCTCGACGCCTCACCGAGGGGCCGTCAGTGCTGTCATATCTCCACATGTATCGAGGAGGAAGAACACTGTGGCAGTGTCACAGAAACAAAGACGGGTCCTGGGGTGACTTCGTACCCCCCTTCTGTGTGTGTGTGTGTGTGTGTGTGTGTGTGTGTGTGTGTGTGTGTGTGTGATGAGCTTGAAGAGGATTTTAGCTGCTTGAGAATGAAAAGCTGCACTGCAGCAATTTCGTGTATCATCTGAGGAGGGCTGAGTGACAGGTCAGGTGTCAGACTACAAAGCCTTCACGTGAAAATGTTTTAAAAGACGCACTTTAGACTTCTGACTTCTTCTTTATTTATTTCCTTGAGCATTTTTTATGCTGCCAAGAAAACAGGGATCCAAATATGATGCAATGAACTGTAAAATTGCCTTTTTACTTTTCAGTTTATCCCCTCATGTGTGCCAACATAGGCCTTTAATTAATCATCTGTTTAAGTTAGGCTATGAGGCTGATCTGTCAAAGTGCTCAGCAGAGTGATGAACACATAAAACAAGTGAACACACAAGTGCTTACTGAGCTTCACTGTAACTCAGTCCATGATTATCAGCTGCTATATTATCCTCCTGTTAGCTACTGTAAGTCCAGTCACACAGGAGCAGAGACCTCTGATGACAGCAGTCCATCAGTTGGAGGTGTTCCTACACTTAGCTTACTTACTGGTCGCTCCGGTGTCCACTGTCCGGTGTCCACTGTCCGCCGGTGTCCGGTGTGTCACGCCACTTTTACAGCTCGTCTGTACAACGAATATGTCTCATAAATTCACCGACATTACTCAAGACACGGCGCTTTACTTCTGTATTGTTGTAACAGTCCGTGTCTGTGGCGAACACACCTGCGGCTCTTCAGTAGCACTCATAGCTAAATTGTCACGAGCAGCTGTTGCTAG
This sequence comes from Pagrus pagrus, assembly GCF_965226575.1. Classification (NCBI taxonomy): domain Eukaryota; kingdom Metazoa; phylum Chordata; class Actinopteri; order Spariformes; family Sparidae; genus Pagrus; species Pagrus pagrus. The sequence goes on along the minus strand of NC_140200.1, from coordinate 24,042,673 downwards.
GCGACAAGGCGCGAGACGGCAGGTGAGGAAATCCGGTTATCACACGGCTTTCAAAATAAAAGCCTCGCGGATTCTTTTCATTGTTACATCAACCTTGGCAGGATGTCTATAAAACTCTAGGAGGGAAAACAAACAACGAAGAAAACAACTTTAATTACGAAAATGTAGCTAAAGATGTCTGTCTCAGAAGAAGGCAGTGGGTCCTGGAGGCTCCTGGACTCTCAGTCACACTTAGTAAACGTTGGCCTGGGGATGTGTTGTTAAACTATTATTTTGGTAAAAGTCAAAGTCACCCATAAGAATAGCACCTGAGTAAAAGCCCTGAAGCAGGCTGTGTCATATTAAATGTAGGCTAGTTAAGTATTTATATTATAAAGTAATGAAGCAGCCTAAATCATTCATTAGTCCTACACATGTACAGTATGTATAGCTGCACTGTGGGCTCTGATCATTGCTGTGGCTTCTTATCCAATCTGATAGTCAGCATTTTTTTGATTAGGCTATTGGAAGCAGTGATTTTTGAAATCATACTGCCAATAAAGTGAATTAATTTAAACTGTGCCACTTTGACTCTGATGCAGCATGCAGTGTGCAAAGTTACTAGGAGGCCTAACTTCCTAACTTTAGTTATCAAGTAATTGTAGCAGTACAGTGTAGTTGAGTATATAAAGAACATGGAAACACTCAAATAAATTACAAGTACCTCAAAATTGTAGGCCTGCTTAAGTACAGTACTCGAGTAAATGTGCTCAGTTACATTCCATCACTGTTTCTGCACATGTTGCCGTCGGTTGGTTTGTCAGCAGGATTACACAAAAACTACTGAAAAGATTTCCATGAAACTTGGATGGAGGATGGGTCTAGGCCCAGAATAGACCCTGTTCAGTTTTGGTGTGGATCTAGATAAAGGGGCCGATCCAGTAATTTCTCAGGGAATAATACATGGATCTTGATGGGGGGGAAAGAATCAGGCATATTCAGGTGGCTGGTATCTGTGAGTGATTGCTTTTTGTTGTGGATCCAGAGCAGACATACATGCTTCCCAGGTGTCTGGACACAGCGTTGAGTCTGTGAAGGTTGTATTAATGCTCTATATGGCAGTTGAAATTACAGGCAATTAATAAAAGCGTCAGAGGGTGGCGCCAGTCTCACAGTTTAAACACAGTCTACTGTGCGCCTCAGTTCCAGCAGATGTTCAGTGTCTTTGAAATTATCAATGAAACAGTAGGCTGTTTCCACTGAGTGCTCCCCAAATCTGAGTGATCAGAATGTAAGATAATGATCTTCTGGGTGTGAACATTATTTTGTGGATAAGACAATATTTAACTCTGCTTCCTGTCTGAGACATGCAGGAAACTGCGTTACTGTAAGTGGTCAATCCAACCAGTTCTTGCTGGTGAACAGTGTGGTACTGTATTGGTTCCAGTCAGCAGTCACACTAATGTTTAATGGGGCCACCAATCAATTAACACAGATCAGTTGCAAAGCAAAACACATGCTCCAAATTCTGGAGCATCCAAATGACCCGAGCTGCACCGAGAGCAGCAGACCTTCATATGAAGTCCCTGCAGAAGTAGAATTTTGAGAAAACACACACACACACACACACACACACACACACACACACACACACACACACACAAAGAGAGAGAGAGAGAGAGACGGTGCACGCCGGGTGCTGCTCTTTTAAATCCACCTGTTCACGCGCCTTCCTGCTCTGATAGGTTTGTCAGGGAGAGAAAACAGCATTTATTACCGCCGTGAGCATGAAGTGACGAGGAGCGCCTCTCTCACAGCACCATGACAGCACAGACACGGCACAGCTGCTCCTGCCGCGGCTGAATGGATTACCTCCACACGCACCTTCTCCTGGATGCTTTTGCGCAGAGCCTCCTCTTATTAGTTCCCACTGATCTGTGAGAAGCCCGCTGCCCGCCTGCGCTCACCAACACTGTGGACACTGACCGCTGGGCATGCCGAGCGCACTGATCTGAGACCAGCTCTGACTTCAGAGTCGCATCACGGCTGCTGGCTGATCATCTGGAGAGATTTTTCTGCAACAATTTGTTGTGAGGGGCGAAGTCATGGTGCCGGTACCGCATCAGCTTCTCATGGCACCGTGAGAACTTTTCTTCCAGACTCCCCCTTTTTTCCCCTCTTTTTGTTTTAGATGTTTGTCAGCGGGATCGTGCTTCTTTGGGAAATTAACCACCGTTTCCCTTTTCAATTATGTTCACTTTTGCTGCCTTCTGCTACATGCTGTCTCTGGTTCTCTGTGTGTCGCTGATCTTCTTTGCAATATGGCACGTAAGTACCTCAGAATTGGCGTATTGTGTTCGTCTTTTACGCGTGTTGATGGTCTCATCAGCGGGGATTTGTCAATAATCAGACGCGCAGGTGTGATATTTGTGCGTAATAGCGACTGACAGCCAACGACCATGCGCATGAATTCCTTTCAAATGTATATTCCCGCAGCTTTAATATCACAGGATCATTTTTGTGTGCAGATATTGTCCTCCACACGACAGGTGCGCACCTGTATCTCCTCCTCCTGCTCCATCATCCATCCATGCATGCATCCCTCTCACCACGTTGTCACAACCGCGCCAGTCTTTCCTCCTATTTTGGCTACTTTACACATTCGCGCTGACCCAGTTTGATTTGCAGAAATGCTGGCATCCCTCCTGCAGCATCCTACATCAATTAAACAGCCTTCCTTCCAGATCAATTAGGAAATCTTGTAGAGTGTAATCTCCCCCCTCTCATCTCTCCGCTCTGCTCCCTCTGCCTTTAATCAAGCCTCAGCTCAGCCATACGCCAGTGCCAATATGACTGACTGCATTATGATATTTGAATAATCTAATTATTTGCTCCCTGAGCAACATCTCCATCATGCGGGGCCTTATGTAAAGACAGATTTGGGTCAGGTCTTTCAGCCTATTGCCCCCCCACCCCCCCAGTCTGCCTTTTGCATGGAAACAGCAACAGACCTGATGCACTTGGGATGACTGATCCTCTGGCAATTACAGCTAATAGTCGGTCTGCCTGTCTGTCAGACAGTGGCCCATGTGTCTGCTCACAGAGCAGAAATAAAGAGACCAGGACAGTGAGTGCACACACTCGTGACAGTACAGTGAGAACTGAGAGCTTATGCAAAAAAGATGCAAAATCACACAGCAAAGCAAAACACAGCACCTTAATGATGCCGTGACTACTTCACTGACAAGGAAAACATCTCCATATGTCCTGATTCATAATAGAGAACCAGAAAGCACAACACCTCCTTCAGATCTGTCTGTGATGTGTTGGAAGGATCACAATGGAACACATTATTCTGTAGCTTCAGCAATAATCCACATCGCACCAGGCTTTATTTTGCATTCTGCTTAAGATGGCAGAAAACAGTGGAGATGCCTCCTCCACTGATTCCCGCGTTCACCGTGACATACAGACAAGCGGCATAATAAGCTGGGGCTCCATACTGCGAGGAAACATAATTAGGAAGAGGCTGTGAGGTGGGAATATGTGGAGCTGTGGAAGCATTCAGCAGAGCCAAGGCTGCACATTAACACCAGCCACCTGCCAAATGCTGGGAGAGTTTGGCTGGAACTCCCTCACTTCTATCGGCCGTGCTGGCAGGTAGCCATCTCTCCATCAGTCCTTTTTTTCACCCCCTTTAATTTCAAGAACTCATCTGGTTTCAAAGAACTGCCGAAAACACTGAAACCCTGCTGCCACAGTGGCCACTTGACCAAAAGGTTAGTTTTAATGCCCCTGAGCTGCAGTGCATTGCTAAAAAGAGCAAGCGTGCTGAGTCAAACTACCCAGGGTAAAATCCAGCTATAAATAAAACGTAGCCAGTGTAAATGAACATAAAATGACAAAGGCCATGAAACAGGCCACAGAGAAGGGACAGCGGGGATAAAATGAGTAATGAAGTGCTCTGACTCAAACATATTACCTGTCCTGTCTGCAGGTAAGGCGAGCGCCCGAGTCACGGAAGTCACAGAATGACAAACGACCGTACGCAGATGGACTTGAACTGTGATTAATTGGCCGTAATCAATCAAACCATATACTGCCATGTTAATTGGCTCATATGTACGTCCCTTATCTTCCCCTGCTGATAAATCTTTCATTAACTTGTTTTGAAGTAGTGAACGCTCACTGAGCACAGCTGATTGCTCTTTCATTCTCTTATTAAGCTTTTCTGTAAGACCCCTGTATGGACAGAGAGAGGAGGACGTGTTGGCTATCTTTGGCACATCTATTATCATTAATCACTTTCCTCTCTGAATAGCCCTGGACTCACCGTGGGCTCAGGTGTTAAGTAAGGACGGGTCCGGCCATGAGCAAGGAACAGAACTGGACTGTGGCAATATAACAGGCACTAAATCTACTTGGTGAGGTTTAGGAAAATATCATGCTTCAGGTTAAAATAGCTCAGTCATGTCACTTAACTAAATCCAGCTGATGTTTGGAGAAAATGCAAAGCATTGCTTACATGAATCTGACTACTGAACTTGTTTACTGACTAAGCAGAAGTTAGCTTGTAGCAAACTTGCAAGGTGTGTGACACTGAGTGACCTTAGAACTCACCAGGTGTTACTGGTATTTTCCTCGAGTCTCTCCTTTTTTTTCTGTTCTCCCTCCAAGAGTCTAAAATAGATGTATTAAGCCCTCGATACGCTGACGTTTTTTTCCCCTTGGCTTTTGACCAAGCTCACCTTACAGTACACGAAGAGGAGAGCCACGATGTCAGTAAATTGACTGAAATAATGTCTGTTATATACAAGTATCTATTTTCTGGTATGAGCCAGCATATGTCGATTTTTACCAGCTTTTGTGGCCAAAGCGAGCCGCGCCCATTTGCTTTTCCATCGCCACTTTTAATGCGCCGAGTTGAGCCGGCCAACCCGTAACAGGCTGGACACACTTGGTTCCTGTGCACTGCATGGCGGCTGCAGCTCACTCGCATGTTTGTGTTCACACAGGCTGCGTTGCTGCTGCAGCGCGGCTCCTGCCTGCCCTATCTGTTTACACGGAGTTTGACTTGATATTATTATCAATAAATATGGTGACGTGATTTCCCTTTACCCTGCTGAAAGAGTGAGAAAGCCTGAGCAGACGTTTACCTGACAGCTGTTCCTGTAGATCTTTCTTATTTTATTTTATTTCTTTTCATGACCAGACGACAGAGCTTCAGCCTCACTGAAGGTGTAACCACCAGTGTTGGGTAACGTTACTTTTAAAAGTAACTCATTACGTTACAAGATTACTTCCATTAAAAAGTAACTTGCTACATTGCTGCATTAGAGTACTTGACTCTACCGTCATGTTGTAGCCTTCTTTACAGCCCACAATCAGTAACTCTGCAGTCTAATAATAGGAATGACAGAAGCAATATAACATTTACAGCTCTAACAATCTGACAGCGCGCTGTGCAGAGGCATACAGTGTTAGACACAGCTGTGTCAATGAAAACAACACAACACAGGCTTCTCGCGAGTATTTGATGTTTAATAATGCAACTAATGAACCGGTAAACTATGAGTGCTTACATAGAAACCATAAAGGCACAAATACGATGAAAGTGAAGTTCTTTTTTTTCTTTTTTCAAATCATTCCTACACACAAACTATATAAATGCATTTAGGCTTATCGAAGACACAGACTCACCGAGCCGATGTTCTGATCTCTCTAGTTTACTTTACTGGAAGGTAGTGATTATAACGGCAGAGAAGAAGTTTTTCAAAACGTGTGGTCGGTTCCTTTTGGGGGTGAGGACAAGACTTCCAAGGCTAAAAAGCCTCTCCACAGGCACACTGGATGGCAGCCGTCTATTCCAGTATCAGATTACTTTTATGAAAAACTAACTAAATAACAGATTACTTTTATGAAAAACTAACTAAATGACAGAATACTTTTATGAAAAACTTAACTAAATAATAGATTACTTTTATGAAAAACTAACTAAATAACAGATTACTTTTATGAAAAACTAACTAAATAACAGATTACTTTTATGGAAAACTTAACTAAATAACAGATTACTTTTATTAAAAACAAACTAAATAACAGATTACTTTTATGGAAAACTTAACTAAATAATAGATTACTTTTATGAAAAACTAACTAAATAACAGATTACTTTTATTAAAAACAAACTAAATAACAGATTACTTTTATGGAAAACTTAACTAAATAACAGATTACTTTTATTAAAAACAAACTAAATAACAGATTACTTTTATGAAAAACTTAACTAAATAATAGATTACTTTTATTAAAAACAAACTAAATAACAGATTACTTTTATGGAAAACTTAACTAAATAACAGATTACTTTTATTAAAAACAAACTAAATAACAGATTACTTTTATGAAAAACTTAACTAAATAATAGATTACTTTTATGAAAAACTAACTAAATAACAGATTGCTTTTATGAAAAACTTAACTAAATAATAGATTACTTTTATTAAAAACTAACTAAATGACAGATTAGTTGAATTGCAGAACCGATGCGTCACATTACTCGTTCCAACAAAAAAGTAATCTGAGTACTCTAACTGATTACTTTGTAACAAGTTACCCAGTTAACACTGGTAACAACTGGCAATGCTTTGGTACGTTATTTGGCCTAATGGCCTGGAGTGTGTGTGTGTGTGTGTGTGTGTGTGTGTGTGTGTGTGTGTGTTGGGGGTGTGGACTGGGTGTGGAAAACGCTTTGCTGAAGCGACGGCGGGAAACGTTAGAGATCTTCAGCGCTATTATGAGAGATGAAAAACGTTTTGGATCAATATGACACTATGGTGCAGCAAATTAGACTTTGGCGGGCTGCCAGAGCCTCGTTAATTAATGGGAAACACTGCCATCATTTCTCCATCTTAAAGTACATTTTCCAAACCGACGGAGACTGTAAGTCTTTAGTGATTTTGGCAGCTCAGCAAGACATATTTGTCCATTAGGAATAATATATGCAATATTGATGATAAGCATGTCGTAGTATTCTCACTGCAGGATATAATGACACTTTGAGTGGTTCACTTCAAGCCAGATGCAGCAATCGGCAGAATCAATCTGTTCACATGAAATGCAACACCGCAGTCACCCACGGGAGCACTCACGTCAGTGATTACGAAGCCATTTTAATTAACATACAAGGTGAACTGCGACCTCCCCCAAGCCGCGCTGCTCAGCGCTTCGACGGTCAGACTCTGCTTGACTGATTCTCCTCCCATGTAACCACCGCGCCTAATGTGCTCTAAGTGTCATTATAGCTGGAAGCGAGCCACACTGTCCTCTGGAGCACCTCTGATAGATGGGGAAGCCCCCTGGTGCAGATATGATGCAGAGGTTGTCCTGGTAGTGAGGCAGAGGGCAGAATGTCAAATCGACATCATTTACGCTCTAAACTGGGTTTTGCGTTATATTGTGGCAGTTTGGGTATTTAGTGCACGGATGGCTCTGTGAGGTATGAAAGCATATTTTGTATAGATGGAGCAACAAGCAAGGACCAAGGTTTAGTAGTAATTTGATTTATTTCAATGATACCACTTATTAATAAGCCACTTCACTTTATTTAACAAATCATTGCTTCATAGTGCAGATTTGTTAGAAACCAAGTCTACCACAACTTTGGGGTCGTCAAGTCATTAAATCATGAACACCTCCTCAACTGAAAAGGCTGCGTAGGTCGATTGCCAATGACTCCCAAAACAACATATTAAACAACATCATGGTTGCAGTGTACCAGCAGCAGGTGTACTGGACCTTTGTCGTACTGGACCTTTGTTAGATCTAGGAAAGAAAACGACTTGGTTAGGTTTAGGAATATTTTGTGGTTTTTGTTAAATAATTACATTATCTATGTTACTTAACTTTGAGCGTACGTAAGTTCAAATAACTCACCGTTAACTTTTGTGACACACAACACACAAACAGCAGTTTCCTCGGTGATGGTCTATTGTTTGTTCGACCCATCCATCCACCCTGACCTTCACTTTACTCAGACTCTGTCGCTCTTTAGGTCACATCACCTGAAGGTGACATCACCTTTGCTGCTGTTATAATAACCATGGCCACTAGAGGCTGCTGTATTAAGCTGCTTTCACAGGGACGGGCTGGAAAATGTATTTCAGCTGGTGTTTATCCACGACCATACTGCTGTTTCTTGTACACTTAGTTCATCAGGAAATCCTCTTTATTTCTTTAATGGCATACAGACCATAATTCATTTATAGGAACCTTAAAAACATCAAACATCAACATTACAATTGCAGGCTTGACACATTCATATGAGCATTAATAATGGATGACCAACATTACCAAATGGGTAAACACCAGCTGGGGGGATTTTTCACAAACTGGCAATCCAAAATGTTTTCTTCTCAATAATTGTTTCTCTGAATGGTCTGTAAAACATGAATAAATAATTACATGAAAAAAATAGTTCAATATTTTGGGAAAGATTGCTTAACCACTTTCTTGCTAAGTGTTAGATGAGACGATATGTCTGTTATTTGTACACTAACGTCATGCTACAGCTTGCGACCGTTAGCTTAGCTCACTCCAGGAAGTCACAGGCCTGACCAAAAAACTGGTGCAGAATGTAACCTCAGTAAAACTATGACGTATTGGTTTTCAAACTTTGATTTTGAATTAACAATAGGTAATGTATGAATAATCTTTTTAACTTTGGATTGAGCCAGGTTAGCCGTTTCCAATTTTTCCAGTCTTAAAGCTAAATCAAGCTAACCTCACCCAGTGGTTCTAGCTTCAAATTCAGCATAAAAACATGGTGGTGACGAAGTGGTGACGATCATCTTATCTTACTCTCAGCAAGAGAGCTAATCAGTGTATTTTCCAAAATAGTGAACTATTTCTTCAATAAATCTAATTGTTTCTGCCAATTAACCCTAAACTGACCATGGTAATACGTGTGGCTGAAACATTATGAATTAAAACGATGGGGACGATGGGGAAGCTCTTGTCAAGCAGCACTGAGTTAAATTAAGTGTTCAGTTACCTTTTGTATTTCAGTCAATATTATGTGGTGCATATTACATGTATTCCTATTTAAAGTGATATTCGCAAACTAACTAGCCACTGGTTGGTTTCTGGGGCTCTGAGCAAAATATAATGAAGTTGTCATGTGTAGTCTTATCTTTGTACTGTGCCCAATGGGTACTCACGCAGCAGGATACATACATATTGCATAAAGAATGGGAGGATTGGGAATGCCAGCTGGAGCTGCTCATTTCCGCCCGCAGGACCGAGTTTAAGTTAATATGGCCTCGGCAGCAAATGAGGAATGCTTTTATCCCAAAACCTCTTTTCTCCTCAGCCTCTCCCTTCCACCTGCCTTCCATTTATTCACTTAAATTACCTCACACAAAGCAAACGCTGGTTTAAATAACACCGGGGCGACACTACACATCAGGATTTCACGCACACACGGATTTGGAGGGGAGCAGCTCAGCTAGCATCGCACTTGGCGTCGCTTCCTCGCCGAGCGTGACTCTGCATCACACTGAGATTTTGACAAGTACAGGGCATTCGCAGGTTTTAACAGAGGTGTCGTGTGAATAATCGCTCACACTGAACAACCATAATGCTCCCTCATCTGTTACCGTCTCCGTGGTGTTCTGATGATGGAGCAAAATAAATTGGGTTTTTTTTCGGGTTGCCATGTGCAGGGAGGAGAGAGAAGCTTTGGGATGTGGGACAGTCGAGAAAGACTGCGGAAATGCACTGAGAAGAGAGAGAAAATGTGGAGGATTAGATTTCAAATGGCAGAAGGTTGATTTAGACACAGATGTGAAAGTGTGGAAGGAAGATTGAAACTGAGAGCTGATATTTGGCCGAGCACGCTTTGTGCCACTTTCCTCAGCCTGCCAGAGGCCTAAGCTTGTTCCCGTGATCTGTAACGCCTCAAACATCTACTGTAGGGGTCTGCTGGGGATAGACGGGGCAGACACAGTCACAGGAAGATAGATGAAAGGGGGTGAGCACAGTCTGCTAAAGGAGGGAGAAATGACAGGAGCTGTGAAAGTGAGGGGATGATGGAGAAGAAAAGGGGGAGAGGCCGGAGCCACTACAGATTTCTCTTACTGGGTGTTAAGGCCAGGACAGATTGGACTGCTGGGGAAGATGACTGGAGCAGAATATAAAAATGATGATCAGACATGAAAAGGAAGAGAAAGGCAGAGGCAAAGCTGCGAGTAGGCAGCGATACAGATAGAGAGATCAAAGGAAGACGGGGCGACAGATAATGAAATGAAAGTTGCGTGTGGGAAGGATGAAGTTTCCTGGAGAAGACCTGAGATGGATCCAGCTTTTCTAGCAGCGAAGCACGTGACGACACGGGCTACAAAGAAACAGATAAAGAGATCAAGAACGAAATAATTAACCAGAGACAGAAGAAGAGACCACTTTAGTCACAGCAAGTGAGGCTTTGTGTTGTAGGGAGGGTACTCAAAGTTCCTCCTGTCTTCATCTGGATTATTCATGTCTTAATAACAGCGATGAAATAAAGATGAACTACAATCAGCTTTCTGCTTAATGTTCTTGTTACACAGTGTCTGAAATCATTTACTCATCCATTATTCACTGAACAGTATACAGGGGCTCCAATGTACAGTAGATGCGTCTCAGATGACAGGATGAAGACGTCATTTTCAACAGCGCGACCATAAATAAAATCTGGCTGTGGTCCACATTCAGCAATTCAGCCTACGTTCAGTAGCACAATAGGTCAAAGTCAGTCTGTACACTGTGACGGATTAATATAAAAGGCAGTTTGGGCAAAAGGCTGATTTGACTCTTCATCTTTGTCATTAGTTTAGTTAAAATCGTGGGTCGTTTGTCTGAATTCTTGTGTTTCTTGCCATGTCTTACTACTTTTTAGTGGTCACACATTTAGATCCTAATGAGTACAGTGACTATAATAATATATATATATATATATATATATATAGATGTATGTGTGTGTGTGTGTAAAATGAAATACACATCTACAAACAGATCAGAACAGAATGAAGTGAATTCAGGTCCTCTGGGTTCTACCTCGCATTTAGCACGCAGAGCCAAAGGGATTTTCCAGCACGCTCCCCTGAACTCTACAAACTGGGATGCAGCTCGTGCTCAAGGTGCCCTAGTAAGACATCAGAGGGAAGAAATGCATAGGTGATTCAATTGATTGTAATCTCAATGAAGCAAACAGTCAACAGGGCTTTCTGGCACCAGGCACCGGAGGCTATAATGGAGGTGGCGTTCAGTATATAGCTGGGTTGGCTCAGCATCGATCCTTGTTCATTAACCCCTGCTGGCTCCTCATCCATCATCCTGACTCCACTGTTTCCATTGTTCCACTGCACAGTGCATACACTGAGGGATTATAGGGGTGATCCTTATCCTCCGCTCTCTTCCTCTCCGGTTATTTGCTTCTTAGTTTTTCGTCTGCCACCTCACAAGCTCCTCACATTTAACTAACGACAGATAATTGGCCATGTTTGGTCTGAAAAGTGAGCAGTTTTTATTCTCTTTCATGATCTTTGTCTTGGATGACGTTCCAAGAGACTGGTGGAGTGTTTTTTTTACAGGTTTCCAAATCCCTGTCTGTTCCTATTAACCCGCCCCATTCTAGAAACATTGCCTGCGAGATCAGACAAATCTGTATTCCAGCTTTTTCTTTGTGGGTTTGTTTAGTTTGTGAACATTTTCTGGGCCAAGTGATCGGAATTGACAATGTAGTAAAGCCACTGAGGATTCATGGACTTAGAGTCAAGTGGATTAGCATCGATTTTTCATCCACGTAAAGAGACTTGTAAATTCCGCTGCTGCCTCTCAAGTACAGTTGTGGATAACAGTCAGTGCTGACAGTATGGTGGTAGCAACACTGATGTTAAGCAGTATGGTGTAAATGAACAGATGTCAGATCAAACATTGAGCTCCATAGAACTCCAGTCACCCAGCTGAGTTTGAATTCTTTGGGCTTTTGTCACCAGGACGAAACCAGTTTTACTACAGTGTTGGGAAACGTTACGTTCTGTTCATTTGAGGGCATGGAATATAGGATTGTGAGTGGCCATTTTGTCACTTTCACACACTGATTTTGATTAACACATGATCAATATCTCTTTTGAGATCTTTCCCTCACCTTCCCAACCTGAGTTAGAGCTGCAGTATTTATTGTGCCCATGCTCAATAATCACATTGCAGGATGTGCACAATGTCAAGCTGACTCAAATGAACTCAAACGCATCCTGCCGGTGTCTCACTGCCTGATACAAAACCAAAACCTGCAGAGATCTCATTTTCCATGACTCATGTACACGAGACGTCTGTCTGATATAATAAGTCCAATTTATAGCTGCTGATTGTTTTTTCAGAATAAATGTGAACTAGTTTTATATTCTAACAGTAATCGTTATCAGAAAGTGTTTGGTCAGTAACCCATGTCACTTCTTTTCCACTGTCACTGTACACAAATCCAGAAGATTATATTTTGTGAGAATTTCACTAACTGCAGTGATTCAACTGCCTTTGGTGACCTCCAGTTTGTAGGTATGAAACAAAGATGAAACCTCAAAACATTGTTCCACTAACAGCCCGATAGGTTGAGGGAGCAAGTGCTGCTGGAATCAATGTTTCCATGGTAATCTAACCCCTGCCATTGATTTTGGGACAAACGGAAACATTGTCCTGCAGTAATGTCACCGCAGCACCTTTTCTTGGACCAATCAGAAGGTGTAGTCACCACCCTGTTTTAGTAAACAGATGCATATGTGTGAATATACTCATTTTCCCGATAACCATCACTGTAGCTGCACATGTGCTTATCATTTGGCTCCGGGGCCTTGCAGAAAGTCCTGACAGCTGAATCATGCTTACAGAACGCTGATTTAGACATTTTCAGGAAGGAAGAGATGTATTTCATTTGATCTTGTCACAGTACAGAGAAGGGTTAACTCCGCCAGAAGTGTTTATTAGCATCAGAGAAACTGCCTTCTCCAGCTCTCTACCCCTGCCAAGGTGTTCAGCGCAGATACAGGCCGACACTGACGAGAGCACGTCAGCGATTAAAACACAAGCCAGCTCCCAGCGCATGGACAGCCGATGACCTCTGGGAAGCATGCAGGAGAGGGGATATTTTAATGTTCTGTACAGACCTAGAAGGGTAAAACGGATCTATAATGTGCAGATAGAGACGCCTTATACACTCGGTGTGTTTTACAGGTTTAAAACACAAATGTAGCTCCACTTTTCAAAAACATCATGAACATGTGAAGAAGGAGTTCCTTCCCTGAGCGAGAACCCATGCATGTATATCCAAACTGTGCTGGACAGCCATTTTGGTTGCTTTTATGCTTACCTAACATTTTATCATTTAACATGCTGTTACTAAAAAAATAATCATGAGAAATTAAGACCAGTGCATGCTCACTAACACCAGACCTTTTCCCATTCTTGGTTAGCTCGGCCTTACATTTCACTCTCCGCCTGAGACGAGATGGAAATGTGATGCTCCTCGTGGGGAAATTGGGCAGCCTGTGTTGTAAACTTTGCATCGTGCCTGTTGGTTAATGCATAGGAACAGACTGATTGCATGAATTAAATCCAGCACTGTTCGGATGTCAATTGGCAGCTGCATATTAAACTTAGTGTTTGGCACCGGCTTCGTTGGGTTCTAAATTGTGCATCAGAGGTTGGTGAGGAATAGTTGTGCAGAAAATTAACCCTTAATGAGTGGGTTTAAAATCCCAATGAATAATTGAGACGGGACTTTGAATAATTAAAGTGGACCTTGTAGTCTTTCACATCAGAGTGGAGGTTCGTCTGATTGCTGTTGTGTTTTTTAATCTCGTTGTTTCCGTACGAATGCCCCGAAGCCTCCGTGGAGGGAAAAAGCGTGTTTTTGGTTGGTCAAAGCTGTAACCGACTGAAAGACAACGAAAATGAGCACAAATTTACATCCGCACATACAAATTAGGCTACATCTATCCCTCTGTTCTCTTCTTTTCCCTTGCACACACACACACACACACACACACACACACACACACACACAGCAAGGTGTCAATTCACTCGCAGCCACAGTCTGCATTGAAACACGCTGTTCATGCTGAACTCGGTGTGCCAAGAGAGAAGCAGAGGGTGCCAGAGTGTTTGCTGTTACTGCCAGCCAACCTTGACTTCAAAGCAGTCTGTTAAAGTGAACTTCCACATACAGAACAAAATAGAACTGCAATTATAAAAACAACCCATGGTTGTTGCCAGCAGCTCTACTTCAGGAATCACTCTCTGAGCATGTCACCAACTCCAGTTTTGGTCCTCTGGTTTGCAGCTCAGGGGCGAATGTTGCTTCTGATCATGACTGACCGAGCAGCCTGAGATCAAGGGGAGAGGAGTTCTATTTTAGGGTGGATTTCCCCTTAAATGATAATCCAATTTATTACAATGTGGCTCCTGCTTTTGTAGTTTTAGCCATCATCCCTGTTGGAAATAAAAACTTTGCACTTGCCAAATTAGTTGCTGGTTTTTGGGAATGTGGTGTCATTGGTAGAAAGACGTTTGACGGACATTTGTCAGATGATTGAACGGGATGTAAACAAATCTACACATTACGCAAACTTATGTGGAATAATCATTTTAAAAAGATATTCTTATCTAATTATATATAATGGATATATTGGACCAGAGTCGACAGACTAAGTTCATCTTTAAACTTATCATAAGCAGTTGGTTCAACTTTGCATAGTTGTGATCAGTTTTTCTGGGCAGCCTAAGACCTAAGGGTCTACCTGAGCTGCCCTCTGACCTGGCCACAGGCAGGGGCCCTGGTTTCTCCAATCAGAGCCAGGTAGACTTTTACTGAAGTTGCCACTCCATAAGGGTTCTTGAGTCACTCTTACTTGACCCCTTTCCTGAGACAATTCGCCAGTTTTCTTCCCAGGCCTGGCTTCAGGAGAGGGCTCCTGTTACCCTGATTCAAGCACAGTATCTTCAATCACGCATATAAGCTGGTGACATGATTTACCTCAGCAGGGTGGCTGGGCCAGTTCTCAGATATTCAGAAGGACCTTGGAGTCAAACTACTGTTTTTTCAAGTCAAAATCTCTTGGACACCTCCCTGTGGAGGCACTCTGGGCATGTCCAACTGAGAAGAGAACCCTGGGCAGAACCAGAACATGCTGTAGGCTTTAAGTACCTCTGGCCCATGAACGCCTCAGGGTGCTCCAGGAAGAGCTGTAGGACACAGCTAGTGAGAAGGTCTTTGATGGATGTATGAAGCAAATCACCGGAAATAAATGCTGGCAAGCTACATTTCTGCAAACCACTGACATGTTGAAACTTTACATTTCTTTATGTTGCAACTTGACAATTTTATGTTGTGACAATGCTATGCTTATGGCATGGCTACTTTTAGGTTCGGAAAAGATCTTAATTTCACCGTAATATCTGGTTTTGTCGCAACAAACACAACTGGAGATGTCCTCATGCGTCTCATCAAAGATTTTCTGAAACTATTTCCAAACATGGGTGGACATTTTTCTGTGGTCTTATCAAAAATATCCGTGGTGTCCCACGTGATTTACAGAAACGTTTACTGCCAACGTTCAACGTTCATTCTGGCCACTGGGCTGGGAGGGATGAATGAGGTGGTAGTCTTAAATCTGGAAAACAGTTTCAGCCTGTTTTATTATCTAACCGCTCTTTGTTCTGTTTTTTATCAAACTCCACTTACGGACATACTGATGTTTACACATCTCAACTATTACTTTGAATATTACCTCTTCATAAGTGAGAGAAATAACAGACAGAAAGAGCAAAAGAAGAGCCGTTGAAATAACTGAATGATCCTTTAAGCTTGACATCAACTCAGAACATCCAGTCTATAATGATCCTCTCATGCGGTGCACATAAGGATGTATAGGCGAGGTATTTCTACCCCACTTTTATCCGCGTCTCTGTGGAGGATTGTGTTTTTGTGCACGAAAACGTACAAGGCTTCACTGTATGCTTGGATTTATGCACCCAGGAAGACTGTGTGTGTGTGTGTGTGTGTTCCCATCGCCCATGAGGAACAGCCCGGGGGAGGCCAACACACTGTAACAGAGCGAGGCAATGAGCCAGGATCACTGTTGGGATCCATTGGGAAATAACATGTAAAGAGCTGCCTGTCAGTGCGGGGGCGAGCCCAGGGAAATAACCCGGGATTGGTGCGAACCTCTGCTGTCTCTCTGATGTTAATTCCGCATACTGGGCTAACACACACATTCGCATGTACAAAACTCACATGCCACCGCTTCCTCTGTTTCTTTCTCATATTGATCAAAATGTGTGGATAACATTTTCATACCACACAAACAGCAATTCAATTTTTAGCGCATACGCGGACAGATATTCTCACGCTGCTATCACATCTCCGAGTTCCCCCACGGTGCACACACCCTGGAGGCACACGGTGTAGCTCATATGCAGATACACTGACTGACACACTCTCTCATACACGCACACCGCCCTCCCGAGGCTCGACTAGTCAAGCAATGACATCTGCCTTTGTAGTGTGATTGCCTCAAATGCAACACATGCAACGCCAATGGAACTGTTGCGTAGTTTCTCTGCTGTTCATCATTACTTGGCGTTGTTACTAAGAGGTGCCCCACAGTGCAGCAGTGGGTGAGCGGGTGAGCAAATGGCACCATCCAATGGGGTTCTGGTTTCTGAGCCTCTCACATGCAAATGTTGTGCCTCTGGGCGGACTTGATCGAGCATTTTAACTGGAGCAAATCGTGTTAATGATGACGGGGATGAAGAGATGATTCTGAAACGGAGGGAGTGGGTAGATGATGCCTCCTTGTGAGAACAACATAGAGAAATCTCCAGCTACATAAAAGGTTCATGTCAAGGGCTGTGTTTTCCTTGTGAAGGAGGTTGAGACATGAAGTCAGGGTGCAATTATTTGGAAGAAACAAGTGATGAAGACAAGTGGAATGTATGATCATGGTGTTAAAGAATAAAGCTGTTGCTGTTGGATATTTTTTGTCACGTGAATAAAACAATCAAAAGACTGTGTTAGCTTCTCTCACAGTGCTTCCTGACTTCCATACTGTGTGTAGTACTTTGCCCAAAGAACATTGGTTCCCTCTAAACATGTAAATTTTAAAGAACAAGTAAGGCTCTCTTCAAAATAGCTGTGCAAATTGTGTTTAAAGGTGCTAGAGTATTTGTAAGAATACTGGCCACCTCTCATATTCATACTTAAAACAAACAGGGGGCAGTGTATCACCAGAGTAACCGCTAACTGCTGCTAACTGTAGTCGGCACTAGCTATTTAGCTCATTAGCTGTGCGGCTAATGATCAGGATTTTGAGCTCAGTGCACCTGTGAAGGGTTGGTGTTTACACAGCTAGCAAGGGAGATTTGGACCGGGACTGGCTGGAGCTAGCTGGCTAACTTCAGTAGACATCTGCAACACAATACCTATATGTCATATCCTCAAAACTGTAATACTCACACTCTGACCAAAACTTTTGTAAATTTGTGAATGTAGCTAATTCTAAAAGAGTTTTTTGTGTCTGAAGATGAACATTAAAGCTAATCCAACATGTTATTATTTACAGATGTCTCTCCTTACAGAGGACGCCATTGCTGTTGCGTTAGAAAATGGGGGGCTGCACTTGATAACTGTAGACACTAGCTGGCAGCCACGTGCTTGAATCCTGTTGATGACAGTAAAATTCTGATGGCAGGATTTTACTTTATATCCCGTTTGACCACAATGTGCTCAGCAATGGCAGAGTGGCGGTGTCCATATTTTGGCTGGTTGACTCCACAGGAAGCAGATGTATGTACAGTAGTCTACCGCTCTGTTAATATGACTGCTTTGGTTGATATTTAACTTTAACAGCTCTTCTGTGAAGTTAAATGAACTGAAGATGTGTAATGTTAAGTTACTGTTTGTACTTGCATAAGCCTACAAGTGAAACATACAGTCTGAGGTATATGTTTATGCCCAGCTGGAAGGCAGTGTGTAGATCACTGTTATTTAGCTGTGGCAGAGTGCAGTAACTTGTGATATCACTTTAACCAGTGGTGCAGGTATACAGCATATAACTACTTATTTTTCAGTTGGCATTGCATATACCCACTTCTTAATCCTCTCTGATGCCCATCATCATTGCATTGTTTGAGGGAACTATAGGTAAATGCATACTTGTGGACGCAACTGTCACTCATGCTTATTTAGCTCCTCAGGGATTTAAGCCGTTGTTTTGACAATCTAACCCATAACAACACATTAGTTGAGGTTGTAAGGACTATGGCTGTTGGTAGCTGTTGTTGATTTTGTTCAAATATGCCAAATTGTAATTTTATGGGTTATTGTTAAGACGATGGGGCTAAACTAGCTAATATGTGCTAATGGCAGCTGCCACTTGTTGCCATAGCAATGGTAAACATCACGTAACGTTATGCGCTGATGGTATGTGATCGCTACAGCATGTTGTCAATTCATATTTTTCTCATTTCACCTGGTATAAAAAAAAAAAACATCTGTTTTTTCTTCGTTTTTTGTTTTCCCAAAAGCTCACTCATCTCATACAGAAGGTTATATGCAGACTGTGCTCTCTTTGAAAAAGAGCCTGAGTCAGAGCAGGGAAAATGTGCAATAAGTTAACACAAGTTTTATTCAGTGTTGTCCATTGATTTATTATTTACCGCATTGATTTATTTGTTTGTGTCAATAGTGTCAATAAGTATCAATAAGTCAACACAAAGTTTTATTCAGTGTTGTCCATTGATTTATTTATTGACCGCTTTTATTTATTTATTTGCACATTCATTTTGAGCCTTGTTTTTCTCTGCTGCTGTTTGCATTTCACATAAGATGAAAATAGCCATACTGTAAGTGTTTTACAATGATTGTTCTACCTGGAGATGACGGACGAGCTCTCACAGTGACCCGTGTGTGTGTGCTGGGCTGGACAGCAGCTGCAGCAGGCATTTCTGGTGGTCACACTGTTAAGCTTTATTAGGCTACATTATAATTGGTTATTAATTATTATTGAGGATCATTTTAGATGTTGCTTACTGTTTATAGCCTATACTATTTACAACACCAAGATCTAGTTTGTAGGCTAACAAAACATAGGTTTGTCCAGCGGCAAACCCTAACTTTAGATAGTCCTGAGTAACAAACTGATATCAAACGAGGATTTTGATTCTGACACTCAGTAATCCGCTAATTGTTGCACTTTTACACCAACTCAGTCAGTGAGGAAATAAAACAACATGTCTGGTTCCAGTGGAAGGAGAGAAAAATAGCTTGGCACTGAAATATTACTCAAGGTGAAATTAGTAATGCATTTGATGAGGGCCATTTTCAGCTGTGGAATAATACAAATGTAGAGTATTTATAGCTGGTGGCAGGTGTGTGTGATTTTGTCTTGAGATGAACTGTGCCCATTTTCATTGCAATGAAGCAGCCTACTTATGCTAACAGTACGGCTCACTGATTGTTTTTTGGACAACAATGGAGGTCTGTTGTTCAAAATGTTTGTTTACAATAACTTATCACTTATCATGATGTTATTTCAAAGTGTATGTGAGCGGTGATTCGCTCTAGAGACAGTACCTGATCAAATACGTGTTACCAAGCAACCAAATCTGTTTGCACTAGGCTTGTAAAAGGCACCAAAACATAGTTTACTTTGTTTTACCATCGTTGTTTCACAGTTCTTAATCTTACATAGTCACAATATGATACATTACCTCATGGTCCGCTGACAGCTGATGCTCATACTGCTTTTGTCCACAGGGGGCACCAGAATCAACAAAAAAAAAGAAAGTTCCTTGTTGTAATTGTAACACCAATATTCATTTTATCAATCTTTTGTATTTTTTGTTTTTCATTTAACATACATGTGGAGATGCAGCCCTCAAAAACAGGAAGTTGTTGCCTGTGATGATGCGCTATAATAGTATATTGTCTTCTTTCCTTCTCCCTCACAGATAACAGCTTTCGATGAGCTCCAGGCTGATTTCAAGGTGCCGATCGACCAGGGCAATCCACTCCATGCGGTAGGCTTGCTCTCTCTACTCATTGTCATTCATACCAGACATTTTCTCTGGACATTCCTTTGGATTCCGACTGTTTATGCGTGGATTGAAACTGTTGGCACATATGGGAAACAATTTCAATCCCTTTGCTGAGGGGCAACAGACAGCACAGCACACTACAGTGGGAGATTCTGTCTCATCTCTCACTCTCTGTATCTCTGTCTCTCCCAGTCTACATTCCTCTACTTTCCCCTCCGCTCTCTTGCACCATTAATTTTAAATCAAGCTGCTGCCAACATACTAGTTTTGTCCGCCCTCCTCTCCTCACTTCCTGGCTCAAAAGCACTCCTATTATAGGGCTTCGGGCCAAAACATCAAGTATGAATGATTCATCTTTTACGCACAAACCCTTGAATCCAAATATAAATAAAATACAAGTGACAAGCTACAACCAAGGATAAACATGGAATCTACAGTTGGTTTCTTCCTGAAGACACCAGTCCTGATGCAAGCCATTTGTAACCTTCCACTGAGAGTAAACCATCTAAACCATCATGGCTAGGGCTAAGATTTTCAAATAGTCTAGACTCAGGCTGGGACAAAATACCAACTTTTTGGCTATCCATCTGCACAAACTATTGGCTACTCACTATAACAGGAATCCTCACTTGGCGCCACAATTCAGTTGGAAATCTGCCAAGGGAACCCTTAGATGTCCTTCGTTGGAGCTGCATCAGAGCTCCCACTGAGCATTTTTCAGGTTCATACTGTGGGAAATGGGCCATATAAGATCTAAAAAGACACTAGGATGTTCCAGATCGTGACTTTAATGTCTGGTAAATCATAGCTGTATGATATAGATAGAAAAAATAGGACTTCCCCTTATTTGCAGTGTATAATTCTACAAGGATATATGTGAAATGTGAAAAAAAAAAAATTATCTATAATATATACTGTATATGAACAATAATTTGTCATTAGGTCCCCTGGGAGTAAGTACGTACTGTATGTTACATGTCATACTTTATACTTCACTACATTTAAAAGGGAAATTTACTTTTTACTGCGCCTTACTGTACATGATAAATATATGATAAGCTTACACAAATTGTACATTGTTAAAGATGAGTGGCTCCAAACTGTTTTTTTTTGTTTTTTCTTGTAAGCCAAACTAAAAGATAAAATCAAATAATCAGGTTGCAGCTCATGTCATGTGTCAGATGTCTATGAACTGTAGTTTCACCCCTCTTCTAACATGGCTTCAGTTGAATAACTTTTAGAGGCCTAAAGAGGTTAAAGAATCTCATAGTTCACAAAATGACAGCGATTACAAAAACAACCAAAAAATGCACACAAAGTATGTATTGTACTGTATATAGCCATTTGGAAGATCTCGACCCACGGGATTAAAGTAGCTAAACTAGCTCCACCTCAACTAGCTACAACTGTAAAATGCTACTTACTTACATTGATGCACATTAACAATATCGTAATATGATGATATATTATCATTTTTTTCAACCAGTCAAGCACTTGTACTTTTCATACTAGAAGCACATTTTACTCCTTATATTTAACTTTGGCTCAAGCAGCAGTATGAATACAGAACTTTTACTTGCAACAGAGTATTTTTACATTGTTGTATTGTACTTTCACTTAAAGTAGAAATAGACCACTTTTCAGCTTCCCTCTGAGCGTTTATTGGTATTGCTGTTGGCACCACTATCACAGAAACAACATTAGCAACATGACTACCACTAGCAGCCTGACTACTGTCTAAAGCAAACAACAACCGTAAGAACCCAATTTGACCTAGAAACCCTGATATCAGTGCTATGAAAAGGCAGAGGAACACCTGGTTGCATTAATAAGTAGGCAGGTTTTCTCACTGAGTGATCTCGTAGAAAGAATGCTGGTTTTTAACCGTCTCATGTCTTGGTAGTTAGAGGAAACACATATGAACATCATGTGAATGCCCATCTGTTCACTCTTGTTTACCTCGGTTTCTATCACTCCTTTGCTTCCTCCATCAGCAGGGTTCTTTTTTTTTTTTCTTTGTCTTTGTCTAGCTTTTCCACAATTGTGCCTTCATTACCTGGGGAAAGCAAACCTCTAACTGTTTTGGTTTTGCAACGGTAGACGTGCTTCCTTTGTGTTGTAATTCAAACTTCACTTGTTTGGGAAAAATCCGGATCGGTTCATTTTTCTGCAGCTGTGCAGTCAGTATTTACTTCAGTTGAAGTTAAAGACAAAAAGTTTTCTGTTGCAAGTTTTAGAAAAAGATCTAAATATGAGCAGTGTAGACAAGAACTGGAGAAAATATAGATGTTTCTTGTGATTGTGAACTTAAATGTGGGAAGAACCTAAATCACACAGTGTGAGGGGACCTTCAGTGTCACCTTGAGGTGCCAACAGACTCAGTGTTTCTCACACCCACAGTAAGTGTTGACTTCACTTTATCCCTGATATTATTTAAAGTCTGTTTCAGGCTAATGCAGGGATTTAGGCTCTTACTGATACTGTGTATCCAGTTTGCTATTTAAAGAGGAACATTTATTTACTTCAGCTTACAGAATATTATGTTTTAACAATAGTCAATTCACAGGTTAATACACTGGATTATACATTTATCCTCAACTCTCCCAGGCTGTCTGGTAAACAAGTTGGACGTGCAGTGAATAAATAAATGGTGTTCTAGCAGCTCTGCCTTTATGTATTTTTACATGTAAATGTTACATAAAGGCATAAAGGTAATTTGACAAACTGTAAGTTGCTTTAAGCCTAGAACAGTCCAGCCCCCTCACCCCAATCTCATCTCCTTGTTCCTCTCAAAAGTCCTCACCGTGAAAAATCCGGCGAATACATTCTGCTCTGTCGCTCCTCAAAATTGCCACAGCAGCAATCAGGAGTAGTTGTGGAGAAAAATGTACATTAGCGCTGGCTAGCGTGGGGAAGCTGCCCCCGGTGAAGTTGTTTTAGGATGGATTCCAGCCCTCTAAATCCTTTTCCCTCGAGTCTTTTGGGCTTTTACTAACACAGTTGGCTCTTAATAATGCATGGTAGCATAGTACAGCACGAGCAGTTAGTTTGGAGGTGACTTTGACTTAAGAGCTCTGGACTGTATAGCTTCTCTGGAGTATTGACTTCCATACATCCTTGGGGATGAGTGGAAGAAAGACGTGCTAAAAAGTTGGAGAAGGAGACGGATTGAGGCAAAAAAATTGCAAACTGGGTGAATGAGGAGAGTTAGAGATGGAGGCAGACAGAAAGACATGGCTGAATGAGGATTTCTTCAGAGGCAAATGAAAAGAATTTTTCCGCTTGAAAGGCATTTTCAACACTCTGAAAACAGTGCATTAGACCAGATTTCCCTACTCAGTACCACTTTCATATTTTGTCATATTTGCATATTATTATGCAATGCAGAACATATCAAAGACACCAGCAGGGGAATGGGTACAAAAGGTTCCATCTAATTTTCTCTTCCTTTTCCTTTCTTCTCCCACTCTTCCATGTTACTTAAACTCATCCCTCCCCTTTTGCCTCCCGCTTCTTGCATGATATGCCTCACTGCTGCCCATTTCCAAATGAAAATGTGGCCTGAAAATGCATGATTTCTCTATAGGATACATTCATTCTCAAAGTTTTTATGACAGGTTCAACTTAATGTCTCGGTTCCCACAAGCCCTGAAAACCTCAGAGAGTTTGTGAATTTAGGAAAACTAATAACTATGGATAGAACTCCAAGTAGCTTAGATTTGGTCGCTTGTCGTTATAACTTCCAGGAGAGAGTCAGGGAGTGAGGGTGGAAGTCAGTGAACAAGAGTGAACATAACGTAAATAAAACTTTGAGTTGAGTCACATAAATAGATTTTCACCAACACTTGTGCATGTTTAACATTTAAGACTTCCATGAACCAATGCTACTTACATCCTGTGTTTTGATTGGGTGACCCCAAACAACAGAAATGACATACTGTGCATTTATCATGCTTATTTTCTTTCCTAAAGAAAGTACCAATATATATTTCAGAAGGGCTAATATCTACAGATTCTATCGGCCAGTCACTGTCTCTTTTGAAGTTTCTGCTACTTACAGTGCTGAGTAGCCTACCGTGCTCTGTCCCCATAGCCATGAATGCGTCCACATGCTAACTACCCAGTCAGAAATTGTGTCCTGCGTGCCCTAGTGGTTTCTCAGTGAGGACTTATGTGACTGCACAAGACATAAAAATATACAACATATATGCAAGGTTATAAGACTAATTTATTTATCCTAAAACAACAAAACAAAACAAAATTGAGTCTGAGGCCTTTGTAGCTACATCACAGAAAGAAGAAGACTGAATGCTTTGGTCAACAAACAGCACTCTGATGTTATTTTCAAGGGGTGTGAGAACTGAGTGGAGGGCAGTGGATATGGCATCCTCTGGATTGTTTGGTTCTGAGAGCATGCTGGCGAGGTTGGATAGGATGAAGGACTATTCAATCTGCAAGGATGCAGATAGATTAACTTGAACAAGAACATACATACACATACAACCACATGGAACATTCAGTTCTGGTTCTGTGTTAAGTAACCTACTTGTAACTTTATTACATTTCACATTGTGCCGGCAGTTAAATTTCAGTCGCATCGTTTCACTCAAGTGACATCTTGTTCTGAATAAAATGTGAAACCGTCAGCCTCAATTTTTCCATCTCCTCCCTGCCTTTCTAATCCAGCAGGTTGATGGCTTCAGCCTGAATACAGTAACCAGCCACATTTCTTCTTCCCACTCTCATGTCACACACTACCAGAAGTGATCTATATGACCTGTCTCTCACTGGTTGTGGCATTATGTCTCCCACCCAGCTTTCCTTCCTTCCCCTCTTTCTGTCGCCATCTCTCTTTCTTGAAACCAGGCAGTCTAATTAGCAGTTTCTGACAGCTTGCTCCCTCGGGGAGGAACCTCACATTGTGTGGACCCTTCACACTCACACTCACACTCACACACACACACACACACACACACACACACACACACACACATAGATGCAATCTCTCCTTTCTTTCTGTCAAATTTGCATTAAACTATGTAAAACTTTCTTAACTTTCTTTCTTTCTCTCTTTCCATGCACGCATACACATGCACACACCACACACACACACACACACTACATTGGCAAGTTTTAGTGTGACAGTGTAGAGGAAATAATGCAGTATAGGGGATAATGTCACAGAACATGGAGAGTTGTTCTTGTCCTCAAAAATGTAGTTGATTTGAAGTAAAAGAAAAGTAGGGCTGCTGTTGCTGGAGGAGCTGATGCTCTGGTTGTTGATGTTCCAAAAGCCCTTTGATAGTTTGATAGTTCTTTCATTTAATGGATGCGTTTCGATGTGTACTACATTCATGTGTGTGATTGCCTGCTTGTTGGAAATCATTTTACTTTGAGGTATTAAATCACCACTTTAACTACATTTTTGTATGATGATACAGATGTTTGTCCTTTCATATGACGTGTTTTTCTCTTGCGTTACTGCAGTGGCGCCGTGGTGGTAAAACGGGGGGCTGCAATTGATAACTGTAGACTGCTTCGGCTGATATTTAACTTTTTACAGCTTTTCTGTGAACTATGTTAAAATAAACTAAACATGTGTAACGTTAAGTTACTGTTTGTACTTGCACAAGCCTATATTATTGTATTATTATATTGTATTTTATTTTCACGGTGGCATACACCAAAGAGGTGCCCAGCCCTCATGGGCTTACAAGACACACCATAAGAAATAAAGAACAATAAACAAAAGAACATCACCACATACATTAATCAGGGATCAACAGTCATCAGAAAGCAAAATCCACAATCAAACATAAAGCGCACCCATGCGCTGTTGGTAAGCATTCAACACATATTGAGCTAAATATAACACTTTTTCACTGAACAGGTATGTTAGTCTACAGTCATCAGACACAGAAAACAAATCAGGACATTCCGCGGTCATTTTAAGAAAGAGCTTATGTCTACATTTATGGTAGAAAAGGACAGTAAAACAAAAAATGCATTTCATTTTCCACCTCTCTCAGGTCACACAGGTGACACTTTCTATTCTCCTCTGGGATTGAATGGAAACGTCCCGTTTCAACCGCCAGAGGCAAGATACCACATCTCAGCTGGGCACAGACAGACCTCTGCGCTCTGGTTAGGTTAAGGGTGACATAAGGCTCCGGTTGGTAAACAGACTTTATCAAGCTATACACTCTTAGTTTGGGTTTGTGCAGAATTTCTTCTGCCCAATTTTGTTTATATTTTTCAAATAATATTATCTTAATTTGTCTAACATTACAAGATAGTTTATTTCTATATATATATTGAAGACCTGCTTCATCAAATATTTTAATAAGTTCCCTTGTCCAACGACAGTTTTTTGAAAGGTTCCACAAAAAAATTTGTTTGACAAGTCTGTTGTCGGGCATATTAATGAGTCTGTCCCATAGTCGCACCATGTCACCCTTAATCCGCACTTCGCATGGTTCCCATCCCATATCGCCACATACTGCGAGTTTGGGGGCCATTTTGTGTGCACCAAGGAAGCAACGCATAGCTCTGTTTTGAACTGTATTACATTTTGTTAAATTACAATAGCCCCAAATCCCTGCACTATAGTCTAAGACTGGACAGACACAAGAATTATACAACTGTGTATAAGTTTCATACCCAAGTTCCCTACACAGCTTGACCTTGTTAAGGACAGCTCCCAGTGCTCTGCCTGCAGAGTCTGATAGAACTTTATCCTTTTTCAAAGGTAAGATGGGCATCTTGAAACATTCTGAGGTGTTTACGCCCAGCTGGAAGGCAGTGTGGAGATCACTGTTAATTAGCTGTGGCAGAGTGCAGTAAACCCAGATTAACTTGTGATATCACTTTAACCAGTGGTGCAGGTATACAGCATATAACTACTTATTTTTCAGTCTGCATTATACCCACTTCTTAATCCCCTCTGATGCCCATCTTCGTTGCATTGTTTGAGGGAACTATAGGTAAACTGCATACTGGATGCAACTGTAACTCATGCTAATGTAGCTCCTCAGGGATTTCAGCTGTTAGTTTTCTAATTTTGACAATCTAACCTGTGACAACACATTAGGTAAGGTTGTAAGGACTATGGCTGTTGGTAGCTGTTGTTGATTTTGTTCAAATGCACCAGTCTGACCTCACCCTCGCAGATCGACTTACTTATGTAATTATATAAAATCAGCTGGATAACATAAAAGTCCCCCCCTCCTTTTCTGTCGTGTCGCGGCACCTTTAACACTGCGGCAATGGCGTCCTCTGAAAAGGAGAAACATCTGTAACTGGTGATCTTTTAAGTAAAACAAACTTTTCTTATTACTATGTCTCCGTTTAATGTTGTTAATAAACTACAACTGACAGTTTCTGTCAGTTAACCCAATTGAAATGGCACATTCTTTTCAGCTGACACTTCCTGCTCAATCTTGACTTTTATTCAAACTGATACTCCAACTCTCAGCACCCCAACTTAACTGCTTCTCTCTGTCTCTCTCTCCTTCTCTTTCTCTCTCCCTCTCTCTCCCTTCAGTATTTTTTAAATGACTTCACTTCACTACAACTTCATCTAGCAGTATTTGTATTGTTTCAGATGTTTAACTGCCTTATTTCACCTGTAAATATATACATCTAGATATCAACTTTACTTGAAAGACTGTACAGGCCAAATGCGGCAGAAGTGCCTGTACCTTTTTAGTTTAAATATTCATGCAACAGAAGTTGATAAGATAGGCTCAGAGCTTTTGAAATCTACTGTAAAACAGTGTTCCTTTTGTAGCACATTGTAAAAGACGGGGGGATAAAATCTGCAGTCCTCGTTCGTTGCAAAAGTGCTTTCTAAAGTTTGTCTGAAGCTAATACGAGGCAACAGCACTGTCAGTTAGAGTGGGTATCTTTGTCCTAGCAGTCTCTTTAAGGTTTGTTTTTCTGTCCCGGCAACAAACCAACACAACCCAGAATGTATCCCAGTGGAAACACAGAAAGGTAATTACATACCAGTGTTCATTACTTCACGAGATACCTACCTCATATTCAGTCCAACAGATGGACTGAGTTTGAACATGGAGTTTGTCCTCCATCTCAAATATCAACACGTTCTCAAGCCCAAGTTGTCAAATAGGCCAGCTCGGTCAGTGGCCTTAAGCTTCAAACTATGACACTCTACCTGCCCTTCTAGTGTCAGTTTTTGATGTGAAGGGCTCCAAGGTCAACTTGGCAATAATACGTCATATGCTACGTCCAGTTACACTTTCAAAATAAAGCTTACTGACAAACAATTTACATATTATGACATATTACGACTTTTGGACTGTTATTTACATTTGCGACCATTTAAGGCACCAAACTACTTGCCCAAAGCATGCCAAAATGTCATGCTTTGGGTTTAAATGACTACAATCAGTCACATAACTTGCATAAGTGACATAACTCACATCATAAATGATACATGTCATTTACGCATATTAATTACTTTTGTAAAATTACTTTTGAAAATGACTTTTGGTCACTAATGGGATGTGAACCCTGGTCTCTGGAGAGGAAATCCACTTTATGACCCATATAAACCCCCCAATTTGGACTGTTCTTTTTTATAGTAGTGCACTAGAGGGGTGCTTCAAGAAGCGATGCTCGAGGGGTACCTACAGTGTCAAACTTAGAAGAGTAGGGCCACTGCTCAGGTTGCTGCATTTAACACGCTGGAAGTGAGAACGGGCTGAATATATCATCTTTATGACCAGCGTGCGCAGAGGGAATGATTACAAAGACCAATAACTCCTTCAATGTACATATTGTATGTGAGTTTTGAATTAAGATAAAGAAGAAGATTTAAGAAAAATTCTGAACCCTTCAAGAAGAAGTTTGAATGGTTAGTGTCTCTTCACAGCGCCAAAGAGTGTCAAATGAGTCATCTATTGTATTGTTTGGTAGCTGGATCCAAGGTCCACTTTTATTTAACCTCCTTAGTCGCGGAATAAATGGAACTTGGATGAGGACTGTTTTCAAGACAGTTATGCAACATTAGTTGATGGTACAGTTACTTGTTTTGAATAAACTGTGGAAATTGTATGTCCCATCACTGTAACCAAGCTTGACAGTAAGCTTGCTAGCTTGGTCAAGCTTATAGAACGGGGTCTCCATGTTGAGTCACATGATGTACTATCCTGAGGACAAAATACTGAGCAGTAAATAGCCCAGTGCAGAAAAATTACAATAAAAGCTCTGAGTGTGTGATGACTAGGTATATTCCTGGGCCGCTTCGGCATAAGCAAAGTCCTTTTAGGCAAGTCTTTCCACTGAGAAGCTATCTTGACAACATCCTTGGGCAGTTATTTCAGGCTAACAAGACCAGACCCTATCTAACTGAATGGGGAGAGAGACAGAACTCCACTTTGAATGGTCACAGGGACATAACAACTATATGTATAGAATTACCAGGTAAAAATGATAACAATGGCTTAAATGGCTCAATCCAGAGTGCCGTGACATGAGGCCGAGCTCATCCCACCACAAAAATTAAATAAAGAGTTTAATGTCTAATGTTTAAATAACCTCACCTTTCCTGGTAATCCTGTGCATTAGCTCGATATCCTCCTCTTCCATGCTTATTAGAAGTCAGTCTGCACCCACACCCACACGATTTACTGATCTGTCTCTCCCTGTTCGGCTGTTATAAAAGCAGACGTTTGGCTTTTGGGGGGAAGGGTCTGGATACCATATGTCTTATAAAACCACCATCTCTGGCGTTACAGACTGTTCTATTCAAAATACCTCAGGTGGTCTCTGACAGTAGCCTAGTGCACCAGGTTAGCTCCAGAAGCAGTCACTACATCAAGCTCCCAGCACTACCTGTTTCATGAGGACGTGTTAATTCGCTTTTTCTCCTGAGATGAGGTGCCAACAAACTGTGAAAAACACACTTGCGTTTACGTCCGCACACACACGGTAATGCGTCTAAATACTCCATTCTACACACTATAAAGCACCTGCTTTCTGTGTCATGATTTCACACATTTTACTCCCTCACATGCAGACACGCACAAACACACATGTACTGTGATGGGAATATATTTCAGTTTTCCTTTTTTTTTTGTTTCCCTCATGCTCGTGGGTGGATCCACACTTAGACCGCTTTTCCACCAAAATTAGCGGGTCTACACAGGTCAACCAGCTAAAAATCACCTGTTGACCCCATTCCCACTTCCTGCAGGCGAGGCAGCCCGTCTTCCCGCATTTTGACAGTGCCTCCAACAGTGTCCAGTAATAAAATGTCCTTGAAAAGACCCCATCCCCCATCCTTCCTTATTTACGCGCCACCACCGGATGTTGATAACGCATCATCACTTCACACGGCAGAATTAACTGTGTTCACCCAGGTCTTACGTTCAGATCAAAGCCGAGCCGAGGTGATAAAAAACCTTTGCCTACTGCAGGGTCAACTGACCCGGGTGTAAATGCAGAGTTTACACATTCCCTGATCTTAGCCTGATCTTAGTAGGTTTAAGTGGGATTTTTGACCAGTGGAAAAGGGGCATTACAGGACATATTCACATGTGCGCACTGTCTTATAATGAAAGGATACAGCTGTAGCCAGGAGCACTGATAATATCATCAGAGTCTGGAATCAGAGTGATAACTGAGGGAGGAGATGAAGGATAGAGAGTCTGGTTCAAATGTTTTATGAATGTAAATCCAGGAGCCTTTTCATTATCATACCACATAGGACACCAGCACAAGTGATGACAGCTTCTGCAGCGTCGTCACACCATTTAAACGCTCGCCTCCACCCCTCACCCGCCCGTATCACTCCATCTCCCTCACTGCTCCACGCCTGTCTCCCCCGCTTAAGTTCAAGCTTTACTTGAGTCAAAGGGGGGAAATTTTATTTCACAGCATTTAAACACACTTTGCACAGGTGGAACATTAACATCATGACCACCCTCTTCCACTTCATCTTTAGGGAGTTCATTGTCCAATCATGCTTACACGATTCCACTTCCTGTAAATGAGAATTTGCTCTTAATTGGTCTGCCTGGTTTAATACAGGTCAATTTAAAACCACCAGCCCGCCCTCCACCCTCCATCCTCCACCTCCCCTCCCTTCCTCCGACTCTTGTTTATACTTCCGCACAGCCCTCGCTTGTCAAGCCAATTCGCGCTGAGTAACATTTCAAAGAGGCATCAGCCTAATTGCTTGCTAATGAGTAGACAGTTGCGGGTGTGTGAGCACACGTACACCGACGAACACACACACACACAGAATGCAAGTTTGAGTGGAATATATTTGCGTGTCCTCGCTCAACCCGGCAGGAGATGAAGGGCGAGGGGAGATGGTGCCGTGCAGGAGCGGATTGCTCCGGTCCTTGATGAGGTGTGCAGTCTCAACCAGAAATAGACATTAGCAGTGGAGATAATTGGCCATCAGACTGGGGCTGCATGGCTGTTGTGGTGTTTGTATATATATGTATATATAGATGTGGGTTTACAGTATGTGTGTGAGGTCATATGGAGGACAGACAGAGGACGAAAATTCTGCAATTTCAAGAACATGAAGGACTTCCTGTACACACAGCAGAAATCTGTAATCCACCACCATGAATACAAATTCTTACCCCGTCCACACTTTTCCGCCGTTCCTCCTCCCAATCATGGATTCCCTTTTCCTGCCTGTCATGCCGCTGCCGTACATCGCACTTCAAAGTCAAACTTTCTTCAGCTGAAATGGCTTCTTCTTGCACTTTGAAACATTTGAAATAATGAAAAGCTGAATGCAGCGCAATATATTTTTATGCATTTTTTTTCCCACGCTTCCTTCCATGTGAAATGAGGTAGAATCCCACGAGGCATTTCGGGGGAGATGAGAGTAGGAGTCGGGATTCTTTAGTCGGCAAGCCTCAACACACACACACACACACACACACACACACAGATACACACAGACTCAAGAAATGATTAATAAAACAGTACTGATACAGTGGTCACCCTCATTTTCATACTACCTTTCACATATTTCCTCCTCTCTCTCCGTCTCTCTCCATTGTTACAGTGGTGTTGGCACAGACTTGTGTGCAGCCTCCAACCCAGGAACCTCTGCTTTCATTATTTAGAGCACAAGCATAAATTAAACATTTTCAAAGAGAAACCTCTGTAGCTGTCTGCTCCTCTTAAAAATAGTAATCAAATATGTATGTTTACACCTTCATCTATGTATATTTTAGAAAATGATATAAAGTCCTTCAAACACATCAAACAGCAAGTTTTAGAACAAAACCACTACCATTGACACGAGGGGTAGAATAACATTTTTGTGGAGTATTATTATTATTATATCTCTTCTTCTGAGCCAGCAGTAACATATTATCAACTTATACATCTGTGTCTGCAGGATGTGTGTGGTAAATAGGGAAATGTTTGCTAACACATTGGCCATATCAGAGGAACATTAGAAAGCTGTCTTTGGTCACCTGATGAATTCCTTTTATTCCTGGCTTGGTCTCCACCACATCAGAGAAATATCTGGCTCTTAAGCTGTAAATGGCTCCACTATGCCCACCAACTAGTAGCTGACTTTTGCCGTTTTTCCACCAGCACTTTTGGGCAAAACCGCGCTGATTTCCTCTTCCATCACCAGTGTTGCTGCGCTGAGTTGAGCCAAGCCGAGCCGCCCCTGAAAGCCGAGCCGCCCTGCTGAAAACACAATGTTTCCTGTGATGCTGCTTCAAAATAAAAGCTTTTAAATGACTAAATAACGGGATGCTTTTATTGTGAAGACGTTATAGAAAATGAAACATGTTTGTAAGTGATTTAGAGGAGCCACTGCCGTGATTCTTCGATAGCACTGCGGGGATCGAGACCTTCAAGCAGGTGGTCCGGTTGTGGTGGAAATGCAAAATCCTGGCCGAGCCGGACTGCTGCGCTGAGTCAAACAGAGTAGAGTCAGGCCGGCAGATGTGAAGGAAAATAGGGCAGGCTGTTTGATGCTTTCACAGAGAACTACCTCTCATAAGAGCAGTGAGATCCAAGCAAAACAGTTCAGTTGCATGAATCTCTGTGGGTTTGTCACTATCACCTGCACCTTTGTCTTTATGCATAGATCCAATGTTAATAAAACATTTTGGGTAACACTTTATAATAAGGTATACAAAACTGTGAGTAGTTACTAATGCTGTGTTCAGACCAAGCACAACGCAAACTATTTGCGTGATCAGATTACATATAAAGTCAATGAATCAAGAAGAACTTGGTAATTTAAGAATGATTAATGAGTAATTCCTGATTAACTGTGATTCAAGGACTATATAGCAGATCATGATAAGTTACTACAGACCATATATACTCACCCACCCCTGAGTAACTGCTCACTAAACTAGCCAGCTTCAGTGATGCGAGGCTGAGCTCACTTACATCAAGTTAGACTTAACAAACATTATCCATCTTCAAATCTCACTTTTGGTAAAGAAAGCAAATAAACATATTCCCCAAAATGTTGCAATATTCTTCTAAAGCAACACTTGAAACCAAAGTGTTAGATCAACACATACACACACATGCACACTGACTGATAAATAAGGAGCTGAGTGGTGCTGGAGTTGTTAAAAGCTGGAAAAAAAAAGGCACAGTGACTCATCCAAAAGTGGAAAGTAATCTTTAATTCTTCATATAACAGCAAACACAAACAGTCAGTCAGGACTGTGTGGCCCTGCAGGTCCCCCTCAATCTACGCTTCTAAATATAGTAGTGCTGTGAGTCCCGCCTGCCTGAGACGGAATAAACCGCCACAGATGACCTGCACGGTTACCAGATTAAAACTGGTTTTTACTGTTAGACTCTTTAAAATGGTCTTTTAATTGTCGAAAACTGTAGCTTCTATATACATATACATCTATATAGCTATAATACGTCAAACAATCAATGAGTTTAAGAATCAAAGTTCAGCCCGTGTGTGAATGAAAATCATATTTATCAAATAATGTGTGTTTGAAATACTCACAGTATTCACAGCCAGTTGTGAATGGGCAGAAGCCAACTCAGTGTGTGTGTGTGTGTGTGTGTACACAACGAGGGCTCTCATTGCCTCTACACACACACACACAGTCTGTCTGTCTCTTCTCTCGCCGTGATTACCTACTTCTGTCTCTGACACACACACACAAACACACACAACCACACACACACACACACACACACACACACACACACACACGCACACACGCACGCACACACACTGTAGTTCCTCAGAGGTAGAATCTATCCAGCACATTTTCCCACAGCAGAATCAGAGTTGCAGACTTCCTGTTCACACTCAGTATATTACCATGTGTTGAATATGGTAAAAAGGCACAGGTGAGTTAAAAACCACGCAGGTCTTGAATGTAGCAAACATCACAGTATGTAGTTAGCAGTATATAAATGCAGATATTGTGCATGGTTTTCAGTACATTACAATAAGCGGAGCACTATGGCGTCTCAGAAACACATACATGCGGTGTTCATCAGTAACAAAGTGCGTCTTCACTCTAATTATTTCAGCTCACTCTCAACACGTCTTAATCCTGCTTTTCTTGTCTGGTTACTAAATATTAATTCAGCTTCAGTCATGCCGGCTTTGATGTTCTGTGTAAGCCTAAACATGTCTTTATATACCCCATCGTTCCCATGGAGCCTCTGCTGTTGATGCTTGCAGCCAGCTCACGAGCAGCACAGATGAAATCAAACTGACTGTCCACGAGCACAAACAGCGTGACGCTCAGATCAATATATGATTCATAAGCAGCCAGCGTCGTGCGTCGGCCCCTGTGGAACACGCAGCGCTGCCAGTCAAGTCCAGATTGCGTCTCTATAGGAATAAGTTAATATTTGATGATGATGATGGTGTTAAAAGCTTTGGTTAAAGGGCGCTGTTAGAGTCAGCATTGTGGCGGCTGCTGTTTTAAGCATTTTACAGCTTCGTACACACGCTGGAAACAATCAAATATTAAAATGTAGTTATATAAACAAAGTGGTAACTACATTAACTGCTAGAAAAAACACTCTGAACCATAACCTTGCCCCCTGGGCGAAAGAACAACCCTAGACACACTGTTTTTGTCTTATGTCTCAGGTGCTTTATTTCATCAATCCAGTTTTTAATTACGTTGTCAATGAATTTGTTCCTATTGACTTCATATAATTGATTTTGTGTCTGTTTTAATTTGGGCTTTTTAGAAATACTAATGTATCTGGGTCCTGGGGGACTCCAGTCAAAAGCCCCCGATTCTGCCTATGTAGTTTTAGTCATAGAGGTGATGTTTGCCATGGATCCTAATCCAAAGTATCACACACTTTCAGGTAGGTAGGGGCACAGCACAGCGCAAGTGTCTTTGTTGGTTTCAAACTGATGCAGTTGTCATTTTCACGCCCAGCGGCCATGTTGTGTAAGAAGCAAATGCAACTTGTGTGCCCCTGGGCATGTTGGTCTTAAAGTGAGGTGTGGTCAGGTGCATTGCTATCGTAAGGCAGAAGAGAGAAACAGTGCCACAGACCAACAGAAAGCTGGTCTGAAGTCTATGCCACAGTGTATCTCCTGCTTTAAAGGGCGCATTATTCAGACAGTAAGATGCACCTACACAGGTGGTTTCACAATGCATGCACACTCGATTAGAAGGATTACACAACTAGAAGGGCTGTTTTCAATCTTCTGATATGTTTCCATGCAAGCAGTAATGTCACTGTAACAAATATAGTGGCACATTTAAGCAGCAGAACTAAAAGTTGCAGTTATAAACTTGACAGGACAGAGGAAACTCTCCAGAGGAAACAGACTGAACCTTTTAGCTTCTGAAATAAATATGTTGTCAGGATATCAGGATTTATCAGGACAGCTGCTTTAAGTCCAACTGTTTTACTGTATGACTCTGGAGTGTATGTGTGACCTTTGATCTGCAGCGTGACACAAAATATAAATTAACATGTAATACTAACCAATCTCAGTCAGGAGTATTAAAATAATGACGTTCATCAGCCGTTCCTCGTGTGCAAGTGTGCATGTTAATGTAGAGATACACATATTGTTTCTGCTGCTGGACGATCACTGCAGGTGATGTCATTAATATTTTCTCATTAAATATGTATTTCATTCTCCTGCATCCCACCTGCTATTAATCAGAATTATCATTTTTATGGTCCATCCCACCTGATCCATGGCCTGAGATATGCGCATCACTATTACGCACAGAGGCAGCAGCACTCCTCCTCCTCCTCAGTTAGATATCAGTGTATTTGCTCGTATGCAGTCAAATGGAGTGGTTGATTTGAAAGACACACACCCATGACTAATTCATCTCGTCTAAAAACAGCCCCTTTGTGCTGTGCACCTTAATTTGTGCCCAGATAATCCAACATTTAACTAGCAAAAGGGAGTTGGAAACACACTTGAGTCACAGATCATTTGAATAGGGCCTAGAGTGACCACGTGCCCGATGGCAGACAAAGTTGTACACTATTAGTTTTTTTTGAGGTAACCAATGTACTGTAAATGCTGAAGGTTTCATTATTCTGTATCCATTACATTGTGCAATCAACATTTACAGGCAGATAACATGTCTATTGCCAGTTATTATTTATTACAGTCAAAAAGACCCTGGTTGGTTTCACCAGGAGGTGACTTACAACTTAAAAATCACAGGACCGTAGACTCAGTTCGGACATAGAAGTGAAGGACTCATGACTCGACTTGAAATAGGATGACTTGAATGATTTGTTTATGTTCATTTCATGTTTTCAGCTTAGATTTCTTTTTTGTTGTTGTCTAGCCATCAGTATTCCACTGATTAAAAGTGATGGGAGGGAATATTTTGGATTGAGAGGACATTATGACGTGAATACACTTTGATAAAGTTATTTGTTTTTTTTTTTTTTTTTATTACATTTGTTTTACTGAATATCATTAAGCATTATACCATTTCAATTCACTGACATACATTTTGATTGGTCAATAGTATTTGTTAGGCAGGTACTAATACCTTTGTCTTGTCTTCATAAAGACTTCCTTCTGAAGTGCCAGAACAATGAGGTCCAATGTAGTTGTCTCTGTAGCTTCTTCTTAAACATATTTTTTAACTGAGATGTCGGCATACTCAACTGACTCAACTGAATGAGTCAATAATAATAAAATGTTCTGTCAAACCGAGAACTTTACAAACAAATCTGTTCCCTCAACGACAGAGATGTGGTATTTTTTCTTTTTCCCTTCTGTTGTCATCATTTTTCTTCCTGAACTCTTGATTGTGCGCACTGCTGTTATTCAACACAAGACTGACAGTACCTATTTTTCTCTTGCTTCACGGCATGAAACGAAAGTCAACGATCGTCAATAAGAGGACGATATGATCACACAAACACTTACCGTTCCCCTGTTTGTTTCGTTGCAGAGGGAGAGACTGCGGAACATCGAGAGGATCTGCAACCTGCTGAGGAAGGTAAGCAGAGCGGGACGAATCACATCCTGTTAATGACACTGAAGTTCTGAATGTGACCGATTACTGGCTTGTAATAATTGATGATGGAGGAATATGCGCTGTCATGAGAAATGACATCAATGAAAATGGGGAAAAAAACAATGCATCTTGCTCTCAGCTGATATTTAATACTACTGTGTTACATTAACATGTTTTGGCTTCATGAAGCTGTCACGTGCAGATCTGTATCCTCTAAATGTTGTCATCCTTGGCTGCATTTGACACATTTTCCTCGCTTTTTAGAAATGTGAGGCTTCTTCTTGACTATATACTGCTTGACTTTTGAGTCATGTGCGAGCTGTATATCAGAATTCTGCAGGTCGACTTTCAGTAGTTCCATTTTTAATGAATTTTTGATCTGCGCAGTGATGCTTCCTTTGTCCTCTTCCCTCTTATGTTGAACTGACATCAAAGAGGACACAGAGATTGAGTGTTTCTGTGCTGTGCTCTGCAGAGCCATGCCGTCTGTGTGTGTGTGTGTGTGTGTGTGTGTGTGTGTGTGTGTGTGTGTGTGTGTGTGCGTGTGTGTGCGTGTGTGTGTGTGTGTGTGTGTACATGTGTGTGTGCAGACAGTTTGCCTGAAGGACTCAATATGAGGATGAGAAGAGGCCTCCTCCCAGCTTCAATGTGACATCTGTTTCTCCC
This sequence comes from Pagrus pagrus, assembly GCF_965226575.1. NCBI lineage: Eukaryota > Metazoa > Chordata > Actinopteri > Spariformes > Sparidae > Pagrus > Pagrus pagrus. The sequence goes on along the minus strand of NC_140200.1, from coordinate 24,004,418 downwards.
TCCACCTCTCTGAAACTCACACTGTGTCTGCACATCTCATGTGTGTGTGCGTGCAAGCGTGTGTTTGTGTGTGTGCGCGTGTGTGTTTATGCTGGAGGTTCATTGGTTAAACAGCTGATCTTGGTTATCAGTGTTGTCAACTGGAGCCCCCCGGCCGTCCACTGACCCCTGGGGAGAACATCCTCCCTCAATTGCTTGTGCAGAGACAAATACACACATGCATGAGCACACAAACACACTCAAAACACATGCACACACACACACACACACACACACACACACACACACACACACACACACACACACACACACACATATCCAGATGCACCGGCCTTGCAGCTGTGACCCACTGAGCAGAGATCATTGGAGGTAGCTGCATAGGTGAAACACAGTGTCACCAAGCAGCAGCGCCAAGCAGAAAACCACTCCAGTTTTAATATATTCCATCTGAATCAATATTTGTTTCCATGAAAAATCAGAGACCTTCTTAACCTGTGCTGAAATCAATACGCCATCAAAATCTTAGCAGGTACATGCAATATGAAGTAGACTGATTTTTGTTGAGACACGGAGCTGAAATTTCAGTTTCTCTGTACATTAACTGCACTGTTATCGGTTATAAATGAGAAGCTTTAGGTTTTGGTATCTGTAGCTTTGTAGAACCGTGGAAATAAAGACAGACAGACTGTGTGTGGATTACAGTAAGCACAAATTTTAACACCAAATTGGTCACCAGGCACTATTTCTGTCAGATCGGTCTTGGTTTCATGTTCAGTTCAAGGGGAGGCACAGTGCCTCATTAACTGCCTGAATGACCAATGATGTGGCGTTCGAGCAGTCAAATGGATTTCTGGCAGGTCAGAAATTTTGGTTTTGTAGTTTGAGCAGTTCCACAGTGTGATTTCCTGCATGGTTGTTGTCAATAAATGTGTTGGATAGAAACTCTAGGTGAAGTTGGGTTGCTGTTACAGAAACATGCTTTTTTTCTTTTGGTGCAAAAGCAAAACATTTTTTTAACATTTTTTTTAGCAATTTATCATGGTGATACTTTATGCATGTAAATTCACAGTTTTACTAAAAATGGAAATGTTTCTCATTTGTGCTTTTAAAAAGTTCTGCGTTTATATGACAACATTGTGAAAAAGATCCTTGTGACCACGGATCTTCAATGACGATTGATAATATATTATAGTACACATGCCAGGCCAGTAGGAGTATAAGGCAGCACCACTTTGCAATTAAACACCACACCACTGCACCAGGCCTTTCTTCTACAGAGCAGTGGGCCATGACATCACATCACAGTACAGTTGCAGCAGATCTACACTTGGAGGTGTAGACCTCCCCTGCTGGAGGATAAACTCAGTTGAGTCAGCGGCACAAACAAAGCTGGATAGCCCGCCATTATTCTTCGTGCGCTCCTACTGTATGTGCATGGCTATTAAGCTGAAAACATGATACACATGCGCAAAGCACTGCTGTGTTGTCAGTTTTCAGGAATCATGTATTGCTAGCAAACACGCTGAACCTAACGGTGCCGTTTACACTGCGGAACCGGAAAGTTTGCATTTTCAGGCCCCTTAAAATGTTGTTGTGTGAATTAGTGGCCGTTTTATGCAAAATAAATTGTCCTGTAATCCGTCCCAGTGAACCATGGCACATTGCGGCTTGTATGAGAGTTGGTTTGTCTTCATATACAACCACAGGATAGAACATTGGTACATTTGTCTTTATAAGACCATATTACCAAATTGCCTCCTTATTTGTGTTCTCCTACTCCATCACTTTTAGTCATACGAATAAATTATGTAAGTCATTCCTCAAATTGGCACTGTCATTGGTGAAAGCTCTTAGAAAGTTTTGCGTATGAGCTACAGGGATGGACCCCTTTTACTTGATAATTTAATAAATATAAGGAAGGACAAATATATAAATAGGATTAAGGACTATATGATCACTGAATGCACATGCCCTGTTTCTGATTCATTGTCTTGATGCAATTTGTTGCTTGTTTTAAGTTTGTTGTTTGTTTGTTTTTGTGAAAATTTTTATGCTGCTGTCTTGGCCAGGACTCCCTTGTAAAAGAGAATTTGAATCTCAATGGGAATATTTCAGGGAAAATAAAGGTCAAATAAATAAAACATGAATAAACAAATAAGCTGTTGCGAGCTGAACTGAACTTCACTGCAGAACAGACTGCCACAGTCTTTTTAATGAATATTGGCCTATGCAAGTGTATTGACATTATTAAGCACTTTTTAAACCCCCTTTGAATACTGCAAGGCAAGAACAGTAAAAGAAGAAAGAATTCACCCATAGTGAATTTATCACATTCAACCGCAGACAAAAACAGTTTATACTGTAAATAGAAAAATCCGATATGATTGTTTTTGGCGAACCCATAGTGATTTGCAGCACTGCTCTCAAAGGCCTCATACAACCACTGTTCTGTATCTCAGAGTCAGATTGGTATAACTAGGCAAATGTCCATCATCTCACAGTACATACATTATCATATTGTCTAACTGTATGAGGTAATTGATGAACAGACTAAAGCAAAGTCAAGTGGAAAAAGACAACTGCCTCAAGTGACAAGTTCCTTTTTCATACACCTAGTGAAATTCCGACATCTTTTTACAGTCCTTGAACTTCAAGCACACAATTTATGAGCTATATTTTGACTCTGTTGCATACTGTGCCTGTCAGTGTGGATGCCTGGGGTCTTGATGCAGGAGGATCTGCTGCATTGTGAAGCTTTTTCCCTCCTTTCTCCAGAGCTCTTCTTTCCACGACTAAAACTATTCAGCTGGCTCCAGCTGGCACAGCCGCAGCACGGTGGTCCTGATTGATTTGGTTAAAAGCCCTGGCTGCGTTTCTTTATGTCGGAATACCTTCTTGATAGTTTACACAACAGACACACATAAGCATGCAGGCAGATGGACACGTGCCATTTTTGTTCTCAATGCAGTGCGTTGTGTGCTGATGGGTTTTGGACGCCTGAAAACCCATGCAGATGACAATAGCTTGAGGGGATATACTGTGTTCTGTACTTTCAACTGTGTGTGTCTGTGTGTTATTCATTAGATATGCAGTCTTGTGGCTTGAAGCAATGAGCCTGCGCGTTGTCACAGCAACTGAGCAAACCTGAGTGTACTCATTAGCGCTTTGCCTTTCTTTATTTTTGGACCTGTCTTGCCCCCTTTTTTTTTTTTAACTCGCCACCTCTTTTTAAGTATCTCTCCCTTCTTCTTGTTTCTCTCTCCCCCTCTTCTCTCAACACCCTCCTAAGTGTAGTAATGAGTAGGTGAGGATGAGTGCTGTATGTTATAGACTGTTTATTATAGGGTGCAAAGGGTATTTTTTGAATCGCTGCCGTGCGGTCTTCAAAACTCAGCTTTGGCTGCCTTTTACTTGTGTCATCAAATGATTACAAATCTGGGACTTAAAATAATAACCCCCTGGCCACGTCAATTAACAAATAGCAGTTCGAGCCAGACAAGAAGTCAGACAGCGAAACGATTTATCTACGTAGCCTACTCAACCACAGTAGAAGCACAAAAATCAAGGAGAAGTTATGGAAGAAACACAGTCTGAGGTGTCAATAACATCAGGCAGACATGACACTCCGCTTCTGAAATGCTCCCAGAAGGATATAGACGTAACAAAATAGTGTTGGACACAGCAGGTAACAGAGATTTGATTGTGGAATCAAGGTGTGAGGGTTACTTTTTAGCCACTGAAGCAGTGACCCCTAAATTCCACCATTGTTTTCAGAATAAAACACTCTGTGTTGAAGCCATGGCTTCTTCTAATCCTTCTGTTGGGAACACTAACCTGTTGTCTGTTTGTTGTTATATATTGTTTATAACACATACATGTATAATTGCGATCACGCATGATTCTGTAATTACTCGGTCTCACCGATCCAGCTGTCTGGCAGTGCTGCGCCATGCTGCACTCAAAACGGAGCCGATGGGGGTTGACGGACAAGGGAGGATGGAGCAAAACTGCAGCGGAGCCTTTCCGCAACGCACATGCAACCAGTGGAATTCTGGAGTGAGAATGCAAACTTATAATTTGAGATGGTTGACTGCTAGATGGTTTGGTTGTTACATTTGATCATAAGCTTACTTTTGAGGGGAAACTCCAAAGTATCAAACTCTCATCAAGTCATCAACCATCAGTACTGGGGTGCCACAGGGGTCAATTCTTGGCCCATTACTTTTTACATTATGTATAAATAACATCAGACCGCTTAATCAATATTTTTTTATTTATTTACCCCCTTGGGGCCCCTGCCCCAAGCTTTGGAGTTTAAGTATCTCTTGATCTTGTTTACGAGTGATGGGAAAATGGAGTGTGAGGTGAAAAAAGGTGTTACGCCAGACCATCTTGGTAAAGATCGAGCTGAGCAGGAAGGCAAAGCTTTCAATTTACCCATCAATCTATATTCCAACCCTGACGGACAGTCATGAGCTTTGGGTAGTGAACAAAAGAATGAGATTGTGGATACAAATGGCCCTCCAGGGGTTGGCAGCCTTACAGATAGGGTTAGGAGCTTGGACATATGAAGGGAGCTCGGAGTAGAGCTGCTGCTCTTTTGCATCAAAAGGAGGCAGCTGAGGTGGTTTGGGCATCTGATTGGGATGCCTCATGGGCACCTTTTTTTGGAGGTTTTTCAGGCATGACAGACTGGGGCGACCAGATGTAGCCCTCCAGAACTCGCTGGAGTGATTACATCTGGCCTGGGGACACCTTGGGATCCCGAAGGAGGAGCTGGAAAGTGTTGCTGGGTAGAGGGACGTCTGGAATACCCTGTTTAGCCCCCTGCCATCGCAACCCAACCCGAGCAAATGAAAATGGATGGTTCCAACTGAGGCTCCTGATGCCCTCACTTTTTCATTAAAAACTTGTTTAAAATTAAATTTAGATTAGATGGTTTTCTCCACAATCACCTATGTCTCTGGCGATTAATTTATTTCTATAAAGCGTATAAATTTCCAGCTTGGATTTCCACTGCTTTCACTTTTATGGGACTGCATCAGATTGTACAGGTGTACCTATTAAAATGGCCTACTGTATGTGTTTATATTACTACCAAAGGATGTCTGTCTTTACGGCATCGTTTGCTGTTAACTTTTATGACTTAACTTGACTATGAAGAAATTCTTTCTCTGAAGCCCAGAGACCAAAACCCAACACTGTGTTATGCTTGATTAAATGGTTCGGTGGATGTTTTTATAGACAAGTAGGAATAATCATCTCATTGTGCACAGCTATTAAGCTCTGCCGTCAAAGCTTCCAAACTACCACACATCTCTTTTCTAATTTAAAACATCCCCTGTACACAATCCTATAATTGCATTACCATAGATATCCCAGATTTACACACTGTGCATCTTTTTAAGGAAATCAACTGCTAACTGCTCTCTTACTAGATTCTTTCATTCCCTTTTGAGATTTAAAAGCGTTTAAGATGTTTCGTTTCAATCTTCTAATTGTTATTATTAGTGCTAAAGTCTTCAGTTGCAAAATATGACACCAAATGCATCTTGGGGAAGACACAAGATAGTTCTTTCTGATTAAGACCTCTTGTAAATTGGTCTCTCTCCCCCTCCTCTTTTTTCGGTCCGCTCTCTTCACTTCTGAGACTCTTTTAACTTCCCATCCCTCTTGTGCTCTCATTGCTGTCGTTGGGTTTTGTATTTTTCTGCTTTCTCTGTCCTTTTTATATCTTAGTCTCACCCCCACCCCTCTTTCTCTGTGGCACTGTGTGTGTGTGTGTGTGTGTGTGTGCGTGTGTGTGTGTGTGTGTCTCCTCACACTGGAAAGAGATGAGAGAGGAGTCAGAAATTGAGTGGTGCTGCGATGAGCTGTGATCTCTGCTTCTGTTTGTATGTGTGTGTGCGCGCGCATGTGCATAGTGCTTGCTTTCACATGCCCGTGTGTTAGTGGGACTGCACATGCTTGTGTTTATTGCAGACGTACAGTTGCCTCAGTGCAACTGTGCCTGTGCTGTGTGTATGTATGTGTGCACATGGGTTCTGCAGATCCAAGTGAGTAAACAGTAAACGGGATCTTTCATTTTCTGATGTATTATCTGGATTGACTGATTAGTCCATGGTTTCCGTGGTAATGCCTAACCATTGACTCCCTTTTATATTGTGTGTACATGAAACTTGATACCAGGCTGTCCTCCCCGGAAAAAAAGCTGTAATGGTCGTCTATGCAAGCAGCTTAGTATGACCTATATTGATATTTATTGTTAGGTGGCACCCTCCAGTGGCTGTAGAAATTATGAGGGGAGCAAAGGAGGAAGTCAGATGACGTAGTATAAGAGCAACACATTCCGCCCAAAGAGGAGGATGGTGGTTGGGAAAGAGCTAGCTGTGAGTTCTTGAACCTGCGTGATTTACTTAAACCAAGCTGCTTTCGTAGTTTTTTAATGTAGCTTACTTATTTGAAACCAAACCTTGATCTTTCCTCAACTTAACCGAGTAGTTTGTGTTCCTAAAACTTATCAAACTGAATGTTTCAAAACATTAACCACTTGACAGCGGATGTCTGGTCTAGTTTGCCCGTTGCTGGTACTCTCCAATGGTCGTTATAACTCTTGATCTTGGTCACAAATGGGACACAAGCCTTACGCCAGGTTCAGACAGGACGCGGAAGCGCCCCGATCGGCTGCGAAGCGCAGAGGAGCGGAGTCATTTTCGTTTCGGCGCCCATGTTATCCGATGGCGTCGTTCAGATAGCAAGCGCCGTGGCGCTCTGCCCTGCTGCCGGCGGGCGCCGTGCAGCGATCGTTTCGGCGTCTGGTCTAATTTTTTCGCGTGCCGCGGCCGAATGTGTCAAGCCGGGCAGGAAGTCAAACAAAGCAACAACGAGAAATCCTGTCAATTTTCAAAATGAAACACTTTTCAAAATAAAACTATTTTCGATAATTAAACACCCCGATTGACAGAAAACTACTCATTACCATGAAGTGGACATACATGTACAGTCGTCAGAAAAACATGGCGTTGTGATTTTATGCGGTTATTTGCTTTCCTATGGTGAAAAAACAGCTCCAAGTGTGACGACAGAACAGCTGAGGAGCAGAGCCGTTTGCCGACCGGCGCGTGTCCGGTGTGAACAGAAGGGCTGCGGCTCGCGCGAGAATTTCCGAGCGCGGCGCTTCGGGGCGCTTCGGCGTCCTGTCTGAACCTGGCGTTAGTCTTTGGAGGTACAGTCCAGTGTATGACTCACCCACCCTGTCCACCCCATGACTCTGACTTTTCTTGCTCTTGAAACTACTATGCATATTTTATACAGCATAATGCGCTGCAGGGCTTGCATAAGAAGAAACATGTTGCATTGCTCGCAAAATGAACCACTTAGTCATATGCATTCAGAGTAGCAACAGCATAACATAACTGCACGCCTACAAGTTTCACTTACGACAGCCCTGCCACTTTGATTCAGTGTGTGTGACCAGGGGTGATGGAGGACGGTTGCTGTTGCATGGCGTGTGAAGACGAGGAGGGAATCTGTTGTCAGTTCTTTAACATTTTAGCAATGTTTTGCATGTTGTGTTTTCCATGTGAATGAGCAATCGCAGATAATGACTGTTGCATGTTTGCCCACTTAGGGAGGAGCGACTGCGGCACATACAGTGACATCACATGCATGTTGTCAATGCCAAGTAATCCTAGCACCTCATGCATGAAACACACGTAAATACAACATTGTCATGGTGTCTCGTCACACTCTTCACGATGTAAATTACTTGCTTAGCACTGTTGAATAATTGCTAGCAAGCAGTCTACACACCACAACAGCACTAGGTGGTTTAATGTATGTGAAATGGCCCCAGTCTCCCTGTTCTAAGATCCCACTAGCTACAGGATTCTTATTAGCGTCTTGTGGATTTAATGCCAGAGGCAGCTGACCATCAGAGTCAATCAGTCAGTAGAGGAACAGAAGAGTGATGGCACTTTTCACTGCAGAGTGCTGGGAGGTTGAAGTCGCGTCCACTGGGATCCTGTCTGTCTGAACAAAGCTCCTCAGGCTGCTGCACACAGAGGCTGCAACTTAGAAGAACTCATTAAGAAAACTGAGCTGATGACGGAAGACTGCAGCCAATTATGAACTTCATTTTGATAAAGATATGAATGATTTGATCAAACCACTTGATTTTGTGAAAGCAGAGGCACAGTGTGATGAAATTTGGCTTTATTTGATATGTAATTTATATTCAACTTGTGTCTTTATCATTAAAAAGCACTAGTGTGAGCTTTTTGGTAGAAAGATATCACTAAATAGGGGTTTGAACTTTGTGGAGAACTCAATGGTGACCTCATACAACAACCAACAAAATAGATAGATTTTTTGAACAATCCTGCCCTTCCTGTCAAACAGCCTTCCTCTCTTAACTGACTCTCTCATAAGTGATAGCCCACTGAGCATGGCCACAGTTGAAAGCAGTGAACTAGGTGAAAAGGAAATCTACAAACCACTCGTGAAGAGCACGGCAGGGTTACAGCAGGCAGTGAGGACTGAGCACCACAGTGAGTGCATAAGGTCACTTTAATGAAGTGTGGCCTGGAAGAGGTGGAAAATCATGGTGTAGTAAACACCCACACCTGACACCAATTCACACTCTGTATATACACTATATTTTGAACAGTTTTGGCCCTTTACTTTGCCGTCAGACAGCCGCTGAAAGTCCAACCCAAACAGCTGATCTGCAGTGTAATTCAGTACGAGGAAGGCACAGCTGTGCTTGTGCGTAGGAATACGGATGCATGCATCCATCCATCCATCCGATGGTCTACTGCTAGTAGTACACTGACTAGGGATAAGTACCTCATACAACCCCACATCAAAAAACCCCAACAATCAATTTAGGTCACATAGCCTACGTGACGTGAGTTAACTTACATATGTAAACAAACTTACATAAATAACACCTATTTTAACCTAAACAGCTTGATTTGTTGCCTAAAGCTAACCAAACTGCAACAGTTGTATAGTGTGTACATGTGATTTTCCAGTATTCCTATTGCTTGTACTCTCCAACGGTCATACTGTATATGTTGTTTTAGATGTCAATGGCAGATGAACTGTTCTGTTGTTTGGTATAAGGACATAAAAAAAGTACATTTTGTAAGTACCTTTTGGAGTTCAGTAGCACTATGGAGCTATGTTTTTATCTACGTGAGTGAATCTGGATTTTGTTTGACTCATCCACACACACACGGGTGACACGATACACCATCCTGCCAATGATTGAGTCACTTTATTCTATTAACAACAGGTGACGGACTGTTTACACGTGAACATTCATGTAAGCAATTCTGGATTGAAGTGTTTTATAAGGGAGGAAATGCATTTAACATTATTGTTAGACCTCGAGGATACAGACAGTGTGTCAAGGTGAGAAACCTTTGAAACAAAACTCCACATGATACCTTTAAGTACATAATGATACCATTTCATCATTTTTATACTTCAAATTATACTTATACTTGTACTTTAAAGGGCTAATTCAGAAATCAAACTCAGAATTTTAATATCTACAATATTAATAAGGGAATAATACAAACATTTACATAACTGAATGACCTGTTACGCTGGGTTGGTAGAGTGTAGACCCAATAGCGGACAATGAGGCAGGGAGTTGAGTAAAAAGGTATTTATTGACTTCCCAAGGAATTAGCGGGTGAAGATGTGGAGAGTCCAGGCTGAGTCCCTGTCTGGGAGTGTGGGTGGAGGAGAGGTAGCTCACAGTAGCGCTGGTGGAAGGTGGCAAGTTGAGACTCGTGAGCTCAGGGTAAGGCTGTTGGCTGCAGAGGTGCGGAGAGCTGGACGGCTGGAGCTGGAAACACTGGTAGCAGGAGTGCAGGTGACCACTGGATGCAGAGAAAACACGAGAAATGTTAGATCTCCAGGAGAGCAACACGAAAATACTAGAAGTCTTACTGAACAATGATCTAGCAAGAGCCATGTACAGCATCTAAGTGACGAAATCATCTGGCAGCAGGAATGTGAAGAGCAGGGCTTATCAGCAGGCGCTGGTTGCCAACCTGCTGCAGGTGAGCATGTGTCAGCAGCTCTGGTAAGTGGACAGCTCCGCCCAGCCTCCCAATGCACCTCTGCAAGCACAACAGAAAAAGAAACAAAACAACAAGCACAACATATTCACCACAGAATCTGACAGATCATGACATAACCAAGCTGTTCTCAGAGGAAAATAAGGCCCCAGAACACTGTTAGAACACAAGCTAGAAAGGTGGCAGGGTCCGCCACATATAAACAAAGTGAAACAGTATAAATTGTGTTGTCCTTTAGGTCAGTTTGTTTGTTCAGTTTATTTATTATTATTATTATTTAGAGTTTGTTTATTTAGTTTAAAGACCTTTCTCTTCTCATTAATATTTCTTCACTAAAACTACATAGTGCTCCTTTAATTAGATCAGGCCTATAAGAAATTAGCTCATCACAGTTAATCTTAATGATAAGGCTTGTGGTATTATATTGTTTCACTATTTTTCAACTCATCCAGTTTAAAGTCCCAAACCAACAATGAATGTATTCTACTAACGTAGTAGTATTGTGTGTTTATTAAGAGCCTGATCTGCCTCCTTCCTTTGTGCCACACTCTGTGCGCTCTATTGTTGAGAGAAACACATCAGTGACCCACACTGTTGCAGTAGATGACATGTTCCCTCATTACCATGAACACACACTCTGTTTGTTTTGGCTCAGTCTCACAAACACCGTCCTGCTGCCCCAAATACTCACTAGAGCAACAAATGTGGATTAATCTACAGCAAGGAAATAGTTCCAACAAAAGCATGTTCCCTCCTGTTTTGAGTAACCTTTTCAAAATAATACAGTGCACAGCTCTTTAAGGACATTAAAGAGCTTTCTTTAAAAAAACAATTTTCGACCTTTACTTTTTAAAGATGTATATCATTAGCAAAAACAAATGGCTTACAGGCTGAGAGTCAAAGACAGGAAAGTGTTGAAAGGGAAGCTAACGCATGAATAGTTGTGTTTATTTCATGGGATTTATTGACAGTAGAAAAAAAATATAGCAACATCCTTTAATTGAACATCTTGCCATGTAGAATTGTGGATTAACAAATACAAACATCTCTCGACAAACAGCTGCATACTATGTCCACGTCCATGTCCATTATGCAGTGTCATGTCATCACAGAAGTAACAATCGAGGTAAAAGTTACCTTTGTTAATAATCCCTGTCATAATCAGAACGATGCATCAGAATCAAATCATTATTGTTCAATTAATATTGCTGCTGCCTGTGCAGGTAAAAATGCTCATGAACATTCATGACATTATCATTCCCCAAAGCCACATGACAAGCCATAATACAAAATACATGTGTCTGTATACTGTAACATCTGCTAATGTCAGTTTCCTAAATAAAATCAGATACATGCATATAGGAGGAATTCAAAGTGTGAGTGGGACAATCAAACGTACAATCTAAAGTATGTCTGAGCCTGATTGGGGGGGTCTGGAGGTTCTCCCGGGAATATTTTTGTATGTATTCTGGTGCTTTTATACTTTTATCAGGATATACTAGCATGAGGAACATTATGGGTACAATTTTTTATTTAATTTAGAAATGTTTGGCCCCAGACCACGTATTTGAAGATATTTAAAAGGTAGAAGTACAGAAATGGATTTGATGACTGATTCAGTCACCTTTAATAACAATCACTTGTTTATTTAAATTAAGGATATCTTTATGCTTGTGTGCAATTACAATTTATGTAAAAAGTTAGCTGTTTAACATCCTAATAGCTGTGTGGCATGGAAATAGACATTTACTTAAATGCCAAGCTTTGATTTTTGGTAAGTTAACAATTTCCTCAACATGTTGTGATGGTGTTTGACAAACCAAGTTTGTTTACATAGCACCTTATTATACACAGAGGCTATTCAAAGTGCTTTACAGGCAAAATTATAAAAAAATTAAACTGGTTAAAAATCCAGGCAAATTTAATAAGTTTCAGGACAATTTAAAATCAGTGTAATAAAAGAAATAAAAGCAGCATTAAACCGGTGAGCTAAATGCAGTCGAAAACAGAACAGTCTTTAGTTTTAAAAATGTCTTTAGTTGGGGCAAATCTTAGTTCCAAGGGGAACTGGTTGCAGTGGTGGGCAACATGACAGCTGAAAGCCATTTCACCATGCTTGGCTGAACAGTCCCTGTAGATCGGCTTGACCACCGTCAGTATACTGACAATATATTTATGGCCCACACCATTAAAAGACTTATAGACAGTAAGTTGGACCTTCAAATTGATTCAATGTTTGACTGGAAGCTAGTGCAAGGATCTGAGAATTGGAGAAATGTGTTAAGAAATTTAAATCCTCATCAAGGATTACAATAAAGTTTTAAATATGGGTGTTAGTTCTGAGTGCTCGTGAATCCAGATGGGCACTGACAGCCTGACCTTCTTTGTTGCCGAAGAGGATTATTTCAGTTTTATGTTGTTTGAAGGAAATTGTGTTGCATCCAGTTGCTAATCTTCTCCAGGCACAGACACAATAAATCCGTCCAACCACAATCATTTGGCGGAAGCATTAAATAGATCTGGGCATCATCTGCATAGGTACGATAAGAGGCCCCCAGAATTGATCCTTGTGGGACTCCATATGTCATTGGGGTTCTTTCTGATTTGTGATTACCAATATTGACTATACATTATATCACTGTTCCCAAAATAACAGGACTGTTGCAGTGTACCAGCGATGGGCAGACTATTTGCGTAAGAATGAAACATTGTGGCTGATTGGTGATTATCCCCTGTCTCCTAAATATGACCTGAACCACCTGAGGACTGCCCTGAGACCAACCAACCCAATTTTCCAGCGTATCTAAAAGTATGTTATGATCCACGGTGTCAAATGCTGTGTATGTGTGTCCTATGTGACAATCTGCCCTGGTGCAAGGTAGCAATGGGTTAGGGGTATTGTGGTATAGAATTTCATTGATTTGGGCATTTTGTCAATAAGATAAGAGGTAAAAGGTCATTTATATATCATTGCACAACACAGGGTTGCATAATGTACGTGTTTCAGCAATAAACCGAAAAACATGACAATGAAATTGTAGGATAATTTGGAGGAGCTACAGCCAAATATGTTTTAATAAGCAACCTAAATGGATTTGATAATGAAGCACAGACACAGAGCTCTGAAAAGTGCTGATGCATTTTCTATTGTAATGGACAAATCTGTTGTTAGGGTCACGATTCAGAATTTGTGTCTTAATCAAGGACAGAAGTAATGAAGTAAGTCTGTATTGAAGGTTGGTCAGAGCTAATATATAATCAGCTTTCGGCAGCTTAAGCTCATTGTGAGGACAAATTAATGTTGCTGAACTTTAAAAGTCAAAAAAACATTTTTCAAAATGTACTCACACAAATTCAATTAGCTCCAAATAGGCAAAGTTTTCCAATGAAAAACACTTTCACATATATTCATAGTGAGTTTAGCTTGAAAATGAATACATTCATGAATACATACAGCAAACAAGACGTAGAGAAACAAGTGTGCATGCGCATGAGATTATAAAGGAAAGTTATTCAGTAAGTAAACCACAACAATCACAATGGTGCTGGAAAAACACTGTGTGGATGTGTTCTGCGTGATCCCTCACGCAGGAACACTGCAAATTCTCTGTCAGTCACAATAATGAGCTTATAGGCAAACCACGGTGCTTCCTTGATCCCACACACTGTTACCAGGAGAGAGGACCTGAGAGGTGGGGAGAAAGGTGGCGAGGATGGGGAGGAGGTGAAAGATAACAGGAAGGGAATGAGAGAGTTGGGGGAGGATGTACAGGAGAGAGGAGAAAGTGAGCGGGAGAATCAGGAGGAGGATAGAGAGAGAGGAAGAAGAGGGGGGGAGGGGATTGCCTCTTTGACGAGAAAACAGCAACCAGCGTTAGGCTCAGCAGGAAATGAATATTAATAGTGTGCTGCATGACTTACACTGGAAACAGCCCAGATTTCCGCGGGTGTAGTCATCAAGTACATACTGTATTGTCTCTGAGACTCTGTTCCACTGTGCAGAGGAACTGTTCAAAAAGATGAAGCTCTTATTTCCTCCAGCTGGTGCTGAAGATGATCTGTAACCCAGTTTCGGTTTAAGGGACTTGAGTTTTGTGTCACATTATTCAGTTTTTGTGGTGAAAACTACATCAAACTCTAAATACTCTTAAAGGCATTTTATACACTACGTATCCTAACTTAGACTCAATGGCCACTTTTTACATCCCTGCAATCTAATGCGGGACGACTGTCCGGACATGAAGTCTCCTGTTGAGATGTCTTTACTTTTCTTCTTTTTTGCACTCCGGTCGCTTCTATGTGCATTCAGATAACACGACTTAGGACTTTCACATTGCATGCAGTGCAATGAGTCCAATTTTCCATATAGGTGATATGCCAGTTCTTCCTGTTAGGTTAACAGATCCATCCAAACACCACACAAAAAAACCCTGCTTCAGTTTACGTATTATAAAGAGCGAGAAAGAACAAGTATAGTGGAGATTGGGGTTGATGGATGGGTCACTGTTTATGTACCGTGTGAAACCGAAAGTCAACATTGAATTGTTAAACTTACATCCATACAGTAACAGATGTAATGTATTTAAGGTGATGGTTTGGATCTTATGATGTGGGGTTGTATGAGGTATTTATACCTGACCACTATATTTTTGGTGCTTTACATTGTCGTCAAACTGCTGCTGAAGGTCCAACCCAAACAGCTGATCTGTGGCGCATTACAGTGCATGGCAGGCACAGCTGCTCTTGTGCATAGGAATATGGATGTTGTACAGTTCAGGAAATATAGTCCCAAATAAAAGGGCTGACTGACAGCAATCTAAAGCACCAAAAATGTTCAAAATATAACGTACACTTAAATGGATATATGTTTTTTCAGGTATACCTTCTTTAAGGTGGCTAAAATATGTCTTGCTGTCGGTGCTATTTAGCAGTACATTGCTCTGCTTCCTTGTTGGTACTACTAGCTCCTTCTCCACACATGGGGAGAGCTGACGGTCATCTACACTGAGTAGGGATAAGTACCTCATATAGCCCCACATTGCACAAGCTGAACTATCCCTTTGACCTGTTTAACTTGGTTAGGTTCTCTTCCTAAACCTAACCAAACTGCGACTGTTGCATGTTCATTTTTGTTACCATGATGAATAACGTTACCTCACTATGGATCTGCTCTCCACACAGCTTAATGAGAATGATTGACATTCAATTTAAAGGTGTTTCAGTCAGGACATGAAATTAGAAATACCTCTCAATATAAGGTAGTCCAGTACAACACTACCTTTGACCCTCAGTAATAACACTTAATTGAATTTACGCCTTTTCAACAATCTAAAAAATAAAACAAACCCAGAACATTACAAACATTGTTGTCGTAGAATTTATGGAAGACCTGTCATTTTACCACTTGTAAACTAACTATCAATAATTAAATGATATTGCGATGAATTTTACTGAAAGTCTATTAATATACCATATTGTATTGTGATGTCTATATTAAACCTAGATGGAGAAACAATCCAGTCTGATCAGCCAATAATATCATATTGCCGATATATCAGTGTCCACCTCAAAAGTCCAGGATCGCTCACACTGGCTATAGTTTATATACATGTTGCACTGTGAGACAAATAGTCTAGTGTAACTGCTCAGTGATAGTTACTAAACATAATTACCCAGTAATGACCAATCACAGCTGCTGTGGTCATTGCACCAAGTTAATTTTCCAGTGGAATGCTCACTGGATAATGAGCTAATGTCCTCTGTGCTAGCATCGTCACAATTATAATCAAATTTGTCTTTACATTCATCACACGGCACAATTATAGTCCTCATTTTCACAGCCATTTTAATCATACAGTAGGTGCGTTATCCTTTTGTCTGCAAGACATAAAAACATGAAAGAGTTGTTTAGCTGTTTTTACTGATGCTCCCTTGGTTGAGCTAGACTGTGTAACCAAGGTGCTAAAGAGGAAAACTGTGCTCACACATGAAAGGAAAGGTATCACACAGCATACACTGCATCTGCCAACACCTGGCTGATTTTACAGGAGCGTGTTGTCACCAAACAGTCAACACAGGCAGTATTGAAAGATACTAAAAACACACACAACATTGGTCTGCTGTTGGTTTTAATAGCAGTTTCCATGGTTTTGCACTCAATATATAACAAGTAGCAGAATATCCAAACATTGTACAAACACCCCATGAGGTGCTACCTCCAGCCAACCATCTGTCCATCCAGATGCCACTTTATTGTCCATCCCTCCGTATGTGCAGATAAGGGCTTTCCTCTTGACACACAACCTGTCACAAAGCAGATTCCCACTAGTGGTAACATCATGCAGTATTTCCAACCTGGAGCACTGCAGCATCACGATGTGAACTCTCCCAGAGAATATAAAGTCAGCCTGCCTGCTGGAAGGTACCTCACTGTGGAGTGAAGCCCAGCAAAACAGCAGTCAGTGCATTCTGAGCATGTCATACATACACATGAGGACTGCTTGGTTAACTGCTTAGCTGACATGTGGAGGGACAACTCTGACAAGTCACACCTTCTAAAAGACATGAAAAGTCAAATCAGTAACTCAACGTCATCGTATTCTCGTTTGCCTGAATATAATAATTGGACAGCCATCTCGTGGGATGTTATCCCTTTTGCACCAATTATAACGTTATCCTTATTTCTAAACAATATACTACAGCTTTAACTGACGTTTCTCAACTTTAAATGTGTGCATGCAAAGCAAAGGAAAGAGTATGCTGAAATACTGGTTTGTTGTTTCTTCAAGGCCTGCTCACACCAGACATAGGCACAGGGAAATGTATCCATTATCACAAAAGGCGTGGTTCTCTTTCCATTGAATGTATCTAAAGCCTGCTCGAAACATGGATACATGTTGCTGCATGATGTCGTGCTAAAGTGCATATACAGTATGTTTGATCATAACAAATGTCAGTTTAAAAAAGGAAGCTAGTCTAAACTTAACTGACTCTAACAAGCTGTATTCAGCTCAAAGTTAAGTTCACACAGATTAAAATGAACTAGTTCACGCTTATTTCTTCCATAATACTTTTGGCAGTAAAACTTTGTATAAGATGTCAATAGATTTGGTCTGGTTTCTGGTTTATTACATTTGCAGTGTCAAGTAACACATTACCACCCACCTTGTCATCTGGGGTTGACCATGTCATATACTAAATTGGAATATATTGTAAATGACAGTTTACAAATACAGTATCTGTGGAAAGCTGCGTGTCAGTGACTTACTTTTCTTTTTGCCAAGAAGGATAGCGTTGTGCTGTCAAGGGCTGGAGCCGGAGTGTGCGACATCGATAACTGTAAATGTGACTTTCCATCTCTCCCCTTCCATTGCATTCACACAGTTGTATTTCCAATCATCTGCCCCCTACAGTGGTTGCCAGTTTGTTGAATTAGCGAACGTTGCTATCGCTGGCTAGCAACCATAAATGTTGCTAAAACTAGCGGACATCAACATTGCTAATGCTAGCTAGCTAATGTTGCTAATGCTAGCTGGAAATATCACAAACTGTTATGGTTCATCACGGCCCAGGACAGGAAGGTTCTCCAGCAGCTGATTAAAACCACCAGAACATCACTGGTACCATCTACAGAGCATCAGTGACATCAGTGAAGTGAGATGTCTGCACAGAGTCCAAAGATACTAAAAGACAACACCCACCCAGCCACAGTCTGTTCACCCTGCTGCCATCTGACAACAGATACAGAAGTACCTGCTGCTGTACCACCAGACTACAGAGAGGCTTCATCCCTAAGGCTGTGACAATCATCATCAACACTCCATTGTCTAGAATAGATACAGCATGATGTTTTTTAAACCCTTGTGATTAAAAAATTCTGGTAAATATTCCTTGTAACTCGTGAGTTGCTACCTTGTGGCTAACGTTACCAAGACTCTTGATGCTGACCAAACACAGATACCACATGAAACCAACGGTGTTACATTATTGACTCACAAACCTTGTTGGATGCTGGAACTATCCGTCAGATTTCTTCCAGAGAGATAAACAAACAGTCATATTTTGGCAATCATTTCAATTCTATTGAAATAAGTTGTTTCAGCAGCTAAATTTCACAGTTTTTTAATGCATGTGTGACCAAGCCTTAATACTGATATTAAACCTGTTATATTTCCAACACAAACCATCAAAGTATGGCCAGGATAATGTGATTATGTGATGAATATATTGGAGGAGTTGAGTTGGACACCTACCTTGACCTGCTTCTCAGACTCTGCTCCTGTCTCTTCTCCTCTCATCACTCCCTACCACCTCCCCCTGCGTCGCCGCGGGTCAGTGTCCCTGCTGCTCTCATTGCAGCAACTTTCACTTCCCTAAAAGTCCCTGTCACTGGAGCTACAGGCTGTACCAAACTTTTCCCAACACCTTGGAGACCAGTCCTAATTTAACACATACTAATGTGAAGTAGGATACACATCAATTATCAATCATGCCAAAATAAGCTAAAAAGAAGGTATCTTCCGTGCAGTTTAGAATAGAATCGTTGCAGACTCCTCATTCTCTCCCTCCTACATGTTTCTGATGTCAAGGTGAAGCCTGCTCCTCGTTCCAGTTACAGCCAATGAGATTTGAGGATGCAGAGGAGTCGGGTTGGGAGGGATGGAGATGAAGGGGGCTCCCCTGTGGTTCCCATAATGCTTTTGAAGTTTCAGTACAAAGGTCTCTCCGCCTCCTTTCTCCCTCCCTCCCCCTGTCTCTCTCTGACTCACTCTGGTTCGCTGTGTCCGTCGTGCAGGTCACTCAGTCTGTCTCTCGTCCTCTCTCTGTCTTTTCTTCTGCCTCTTGTGTGCACACTAGCAGAACAACACAGTCATGCTGCACATATATATATATACACAGTACATAGCAGCCAGCAGCTAGGCATGCAGGTGATGCGGTCTGTGTGAAGTGTATTGTCTGATGTGAGGCCGCTGAGGGCCTGTCCTGCATACTTAAAAAAAACTCTTACCCCTTTTTCACTGGTCCAAGATACCATTTAAACCTACAGTACTAAGATCAGGCTTTTGTGTGCAATGGGAATGTGTAAACTCTGCATTTACATCCGGGTCAATTGACCCTGCAGTAGACTGGTTTTTATCACTTTGGCTCAGCTTTGATCCAAACGTAAGACCCAGGTGAACACACTAAATTCCGCCATGCGAAGTGATGACGCGCTATCAACATCCGGTGGTGGTGCGTAAATGAGGAAGGAATTTGGTTTGCAGTCTATTCAAGGATGTTTTATTACTGGACACAGAGTCCTGTTCATTCACACTTTCATATGAAAGCTGCTCAGTGGTGTTTTAAAGCCAAAAAAGTTCGACTTCCTGGCTGTGAATATACCTGGATAATTGAACTTCCAGTTTAGCTCCCGGCTAACTTGAAGGTGGATAAAATAATTTAATCGTGAGGCTCTTCTAGACTTTACAAATGTTATCGGACCAAATTGCTCAAATTCTGACAGTGAAACAAGTCATTTCGTGGGGGTTGTGACACTCAAAAGAATGTATCCACTGTTTTACAGACGCTTCTTTCACAATGAGTCTATTGTTGTTTTCTCTTGTGTTTCTGGTGCATTCGTGAGGTGAAATGTGACGTCAGTGACGTACAACGTAACACATCAGATAAAAGTCACAGACAGGCTGCCTGGCCTGCGGGAAGTGGGAATGGGGTCAATAGATGATTTTTAGCGGGTTGACCTGCTAACTTGTGTAGAGCCGCTTATTTTGGTGGAAAAGCGGTATCTGTGAAGTTTGCCAAGATACAGGACACAAAGGGAAACTGGCTGCACTGCACAGATGGTGCTTCTGTTTGTGGGATTATAGCTATGAATGTGTGTTTGAGAGAGAGTGCGTGTGCGTGACAGACAGACATGTGACAATACAGTGGGATGCTTTTTGAATGTGAATGTCTCTTTCAGGTTTGTGGATAAAGACTTTTGCAAATGGTGGATGTCAATCCTGCTATATTCTGAATTTATTCAATGTAGATATTTATGAAACAGCAGAGAATGAGCGGGACACATTTAGACTGGATCAGCTGAATCTATGAGTGTTATATAAATGTTTCATCTCAGCAGTAGTGATGTTCAGTTCTGTGAATCTAAATCTGAATTGTTTCCGGGGGCCTCCTGGGGTCCTGGTGGGGGGTTTCAGGGAGCCCCATGATGAGTGGTTTTATTTTAAAGTAACTGAATTTACCAGTAATTATCCCAGCTGTTGCAGAAAACATAAAAATGACAATTATTATGTTGTCGTCTTTCTTGAATAACTCAGAGCAGTTTGAAATTGGGGTCATACAAACACTTGAGGAGTCCTGACTGAGTGACTGATGATTGACAGTCACTGTGCTGCGTTTTTGATCGAGGTTATCTTTGTGTGATGAAACACAATCGTTAGTGTTGTAAAATGAGATAACCTAGCCGGATTCTAACACTGCTGTTCTCTGCAGGCTGGCCTAGCTGGAGGTAGTTTATTTAAGGCAAGAAACAGGAAAAAGCAGTGTTATGTAGTGACTACACATCCAATGACTTAAATCTGCTTCTCTGTTATTTCTCTCTATTATCTCTTTATATCTAATAGTCCAATCAGAATAAAAATGCCTCATGAGACAAATCTGATCCAGCCCAATGGGAATGAATTTTTAATCAGATCAAGAGGGTTGGTGTAAACCTTTCATAATTCATTCAATCGGAAAATATATTTACTTAATAACCAAGTAATCACTTAGTCTGATTGTTTCTCTCTAGTTGGACTATATTTTCTTCGAGCGCATGTTCATCTCACGTCAATAAAGTTAAGAAAAATACTTTTTTTTCCGGCAGATAAGACATGTCACAACATGAAGAGCCAAAAAAGTTATATTCTAACTGTGTAATGGTGGTTTAGACAGTGAGTTGTCACTTCTGGTGAACAGGTGTATAATCCAGGTTACATTTGCAGCATTTCCCTTTGTGTGCTGTTCTCCAATGGCAAGCCATAGTGGTAAGCTGATAAAGTTCCACCATTGTCATCTCAAGCAGCAAATAATGATGCACATGCACAAGAAAGGCAGCTTCCTCGTTGGCCCTACCACTGCTGACCTCAGAATCAATGCAGCCATTATGTTCACTTTGGAAACAATGAGGCCTGAGACAATACATTGTCTTAGGCAATGTATATATTTGTCTGTATATGCTTGCAAATGCCTGACTGCGTGCCTTTCAGAGAGCTGCCACCTGCTAGACTGTAAGTGTGTGTGTGTGTGTGTGTGTGTGTGTGTGTGTGTGTGTGTGTGGACAGAGTAAGACATTTTTTGTTTATATAAGTTTTGATTTGTATTTGCAAATATCTGCCTGCTGGCATGTGCTTAAGCAAGACCCTGATTCCCTTCCAGCTCCAGCTTAGTAGCTGACATCTGGAGTGGAGAGAATGGAGACAATTTCTCCACTATGGCTATGGTATTGTGTATAGACAATTTTCTCCTAAAGATGATAATTGAATACAAAGATTATTACAAATATAACTGTTACAAAACTATAAGTAATGGCAGTGACAAAGGCATGGCTGTGTTACTGCTGCACCATTTGTCCATTCCAAAAGCAATTGCTCAGAAAATTTAAACAGCAATAACTTCTCAGTCATCCAAAGGAGAGAGCATGGGCACAATTAGGATATCTGGAACAATAATGCTTTGGGCCTGACTTAATTACTGTAATTTGTACATACCAGTTGAATCTTTACACAGTAGTCTTCAGCACAGAATCCCTATAATCATTGGAAGAGTGCCAATTAGTTATTTGGGACCTTTGTAATATGGAGCCAATGACAACCTTTGGTATTGGGTTTTGTTGATTTGAATGGATGATTGAACTGTTCTGAAGGTAATTTCTCGTCACTACACAACACAACACAGGATTAGATAACAAAATGAAAGTTTGCAAAACTCCTCCATGCGACACCAAGCATCGATGTTATAAACACAAAGTCCTCTCTTCATCCAGCTATAGTCCTGCACTCTGTCGGATCAGAACACTGTCGGCCCGTCAAGTGTAACAGCTTGATCCGACATGTTGTGGTGGAGACAGGACTCTGTGGGCACAAGAGTCTCTGATTTCATGTTGTTTTGCAGCCTGAGTCCCATTTTGTCCATTTCCTTTTCCTGCGACCAGACATTAGCCAGGAGCAAAGATGGATTAGCATGGCTATTTTTCTTATTCTGACTCTCTTCCTCCCTGGGGTGGTCCAAATGGTCAGGTTGGATGGTGGAAAGACGCTGTGGGCTGTGATGGTCTCAAAGTCTGCTGCTCTTAATCCACACCTCTTAATCCCTTAACTTTATGCACAACACTTTAGTCCATTTTATCATCGACCAAAGTGTCAATTCAGGAAAGAAGAATTGTACCTGAAAATTACATTCAAATGGGGGGGGGGACTAAAAAATGGTGAATCATCCTCAAGGGAATATGAGAATAAATAGCTAATTCCATTTTAATCTGTCCAGAAGTTGTTGCTCTTCATAAGGCTTATAGTGTTTGACAGACAGAGTTAGCTTTGACTTAAGAGTTAATATTAATAAAGATTCAATATTGATTTTAATTGTCATCTTTACAACACAAGATTGTATAACAAGATTATAGTTGTAGTCCCTTCATGCTACAGAAAACAAGTGTTTGGTTTGAATGAATAAATGATCAAATCATACAAAAACTTTTCATAGTGGACTGTGTAGGATGAGTTTAGGAGTCTTACAGTTGGAGGGAAGAGGCAGCTCCGATGTCTGGTGGTCAGGTACGGCAGTGGATACTTCTGTATGCCTTGCCAGAGGGCAGCAGGATGAACAGGCTGTAGCTACCGATGCTTGGTAGACTGATGCAATTTGTGATATTCCACTTCAGGTTTGTGATCCTTTTTCATTCTTCAGCTGTAAAGTCAACAAGAACTAGGCATGGGGATGTAGCTTTCTGAAGTATCCTCAAGAAGTAGAGTAATTTCTGAGCTTTCTTTGACTGATTTCTTTAAGTGTGGTGCTCACTGTGTCGGTTCAATGGGGGAGACTGCAATGAATGTTGAGCTGAAATCAACAAACAGCATTCTGATATTATATTATCATAATATCTGAATGAAATGGATGTTGATGTGTTCTCGACACAATGAGACAGGGGTATTCCTTTAAATGCTAGCATCCCAGTACTGGAAAATGTTACATCCTCAATGGCTACAAGTATAGACCTTATCCAAAATAGGACAGGGTATAATCTAAGTGAATGGCTAAGCCTGCCAAGGACAAGGGACTGCTGAGGAAAGGGTGGAAGAGGACTCATTAGCTTGTCAGCATGTGTGGGTCTGTGCTAAGAGAACAGGCAGAAGAAGAAAGAGGCAGCAGAGAGAAGGAGAGAATGCTTACCAGGGGAAACAACACAATGTCCAAATGGAGTCCTGAGTTGGTATAAAACAGTCAACTCAGTAACCCTAGGAATGACGTTCATATGGACAATACAGCATTAAAGGATTTACATCCAATCCCAATGTTCAGTGCAATGTGGAAGCATAGTTTGCCATTTATGTAGTGATGTGGAAAGTAAGGAAGTGGAAGTTGGGGTGGTGAATGGTCATGTAGCATGTATGACTTTCATGTTAGAGGCTGGAGTTTGCGTCACAGATCTGCAATTAGTATTTGTCTTATTGACCAATACCATAATTGTTCTTGAACATGAATCCATGTTGTAATAGCCAAGATCTTTAACTGTCACGTGTGGATAATTAAGAAAGGGATTTGGTAAAACAAAGATGCTTTGGCATTGGACGAAGAAAGAAAAAAGTTTTTACACAGCGTAGTTGTCAGGAGTCTCACAGCCTGAGGAATGAAGCCTCTCTGTAGTCTGGTGGTACAGCAGCAGATACTTCTGTATCTGTTGTCAGATGGCAGCAGGGTGAACAGACTGTGGCTGGGTGGGTGTTGTCGTTTAGTATCTTTGGGCTCTGTGCAGACATCTCACTTCGCTGATGTCACTGATGCTCTATAGTTGGTACCAGTGATGTTCTGGGTGGTTTTAATCACTCGCCTTCCTGCCTTTGGCTATGCACGAACCATGCCAGTGTGTGACTTATATCTTGCAACTCGTGAAATTAGGCCCACTGGGAGAAGAATTAACCACCATATAGCTCTAGGAGATTGAAATGACCTTTCTAACCTTGTTGGTGGTGCTGCTGCAGTGCAGTGTGTGGCAAAGACGAATCGATGTAATGACTCTACAGAAGCTAGTTAGCTTGGTAGTGAACAACCCGTGTCTCATGGAAGTGTGCAGTGCTCCTATGTGTTTTTGTTTGACAGCTCAGCTGCTGGCTTAAATAAAATTCATGTATTATTTTTGTCATTTTTTCCCCTTTTTCATCCTGTCACTTTCCCCTGTTGAGGTGGGGAGTTTTTGCCTACAGTGACTAGTCCACTCAGGTATTTACATTCATTTATTAGGCATTGCACAGCCTTTATAATTTGCATCCATTTCATTCGAAGCACACATCAAGACACTGGATGTTGAGGTTTGAAAGCAAAGTGATAAAAGAGAGAACTTCCAGTCCCTCCTACTGCTGTGTTAACTACACATGACAACCCCTGCACTATTTTACTACAGATGATAGCGATTTAATTGTCACTCTGACAAGACTGGAGGATCCATCTTGCTGTGACGGGTGCTCTGGATTCTATTTGTTTTTGTCAAAAACACTTATATCATGAACGCTTTTTTTTCAATTGACACATCTCTCAGAGAGACTACGACCCCGTCACATACTTTCAACAAGACAAATCAAATGCAGGATGTCTCTTTTTGAAGTAATGAAAGGCTTCAACTAAGTGTGGAATTTCCTTCTGACTTTGACAAACACACACACACAGTATCTTAAGTGACACCTGCTCTACCACAATGATTGCGGACATCTTCAAAGCAGCTGCAACAGGAAATATTTTATTTAGTTGTTTTAGTAGTCTTGCCAGTAAAACCCCTTCTTTTTTTTCCAGATGAAATGTCGAAATGATTTGAATACATTTATTTCTCCATATGCCGTGTGTCCTAGTGACCGCCGTTTTATCCCAGCTGAAGGCAATATTGCCCGTCACCCATCTCAAAACTCCACTCGAATGTATGAGGGCTTTTAGAATATATCGAGGCCTGAAGCAGCTCTCCTCACCAACTCATGTGGAAAGAGAATTTCATCAACTCAATTTCAAAAAGAAGACACTTCCAATTTCATGCCTATCATTCCTGGCCTCGGGGTGAAAGGGCATCAGCGGAGTGCTGCTGAGTACTGGAGTGGGCTCAGTTGATTTAAGCTGAATAAGAGGAGCCTTTGATGTTTCAGCTCAAGGGAAAGTGGTCTTTCAGCAGCTCGGCAATCAATGACAGCGGTCCTTGATTCATGTAATATATCACTGCTGTGGTGCCAGATCCATATATCTTGAAATATCAATATTTAGTGGCTTATAACTATCTTGGTGTTTGAATAAAGAATGAATCTTTAAGTTAAAAGCAAAATGATGGATTATTTCAAATGGTAGCTCAGAATATCAGTTCTTGTTCTCATCAAAGCAGCTGCTCCCAAAAAATGTTTGATGAAGCAAACTTTGAATTTTGGAGATCAAATCCGATGCTAATGGTAAAATTACAACCCAAACACAACTGTCCATTACAGTTAGCTCTCAATGTTTGTAGAACTACTTCTTGGCTCAACTTTGAACTACTATACTTAACACAAAAGTGCTTAGTTGTGGTTATTCTGACATTATGGAAGCACTGGTTTTATACGCTTATGTTTGTGCCCTTTTGGATGTAATGTTAGCAACACATGGCACAAGCATGTTTTAGATGTCGGTACTTAATCTGGAGAGTAGGCTACAGAAAGCTATGAAAGTAACCCTAGTTATGAACAGAAGCTTTATTTAACATGCGTTTCATTTAATTACATTTTATGTCATATTTCTGTCCATTTTGTTTTTTTTCTATTTAAGGGAATCACTCTCAAGGCTCCATATTTTATTGAATTAAATTTCAGTTTGATCAAGGGTGATTACAGAACGTCTGACGAATGAAAATCCAGTTTCAACTTTTATGACCCTACAGTTCAAAGTAACATTATGTAGAAATTGGCATTTTGTGTGATTTACCCTCTGAAGTTACATGGTGTAGAAACACGTATTATGGGGGCAGTGACGCTGTACCATCAGAATGATTTTGAGGCTGTTATTTTTAAGGTAAAATAGTTGCATCATTTTGCTTTAAAGCATAACTACGTACATTTTGAAAACTGAAATGACAGAAATGAAAAGTTGAGGTAAGATGCACCTTTGCTTATCGCAACAATGTTGTTGTTTTTTTTGTTTGTTGCTATCACCATACTTCTTCTGGTATGACCAGTAGCTCAGTTGGGCTAATGTTAGCAAACTGTGGATACATATTGGTCTGTGAAAACATCAACCTGTGCCGCACCACCTGATTCTCATGTGATTATAGACGATTTAAAATGATCTGATGTCATAAGTAGTGTTATGTGTTGTTCCTGTTCGTCCCAGTGTATTCAAGTCAAGTCGGTGCAACACTCCCACTGGGGGTCACTCAATAAGAGAGGCTGGTGTTTGTGAGCGACCATAGTTTAGTATTGTGTCAGTCTCACTTCTACTTGGATTCATTTCAGCTTATTTAACTCAACTTCTAACTAACCTACGTCAAGGTAATGAATATAATATGTTCCCCACCTAACAGAAGCCTTCTTATTAGGCGATGCCTTTGTTTCATCTGAATTCTGTTTGAACAACTAAATGAACTATGTGGGTCCCTGCTCCGCTGCATCTCAGAGGAATATGAATCATCTAAAGGTCGTAAAATATGTACAATTATTTTTTGCCAGGCTTAATTACAGTTGCGGTTTGAGACAGTAATTGGCGACTGGGTACTTTTTGATCTTAAGCAGGGAAGGAAAAGCTGCTGCAGCAAGAACGAACATCCAGGCTTCGACCGGAGTGGAGGAGTGGCCCCAGATGAATTAGGTGGAGAAGAATATGGTGTAGTTGATGAGGTAGAATGTGAGAGTTTGGAGAGGGAGAAGACCATGAGTTTCCTGGCTGGCAAAATAACTCCTGTACATCTGTGGTTTTCATCTGCAGTCTGCTTGCTGTCCTCCTGTACTGAAATTTAGTTAGCAGCTCTACCCACGGGATGTGGTTTCTACTGTGTGCTGTTACTACTACTGCAGATTCTTTTTTTCATATTTCCTATGAGATGTTATTGGTATAGTGATGCACAGTATCTGTGCACATTTTGATGGAGAAGTCCTCCTATTTCACACAAGGCTCATTTTACCTACCTGCATTACAAACTTGCTGTGTGAAGTGTAAACACGTGCTCTTTACAAGGCTAACAAAGATGCTACTGAGTTGCATTATGGGAAATGTAAGATGCTCTCATGTTTAGAGCTTGACCCATACTTGGGACAAAAAGTCAGCATATTTCAGCCATTCCTTCTTAGCTTCTAACCTAGTTGAGATCTTTCTTTAACGTGTCTCTTGACTCCAGGCCTGCTCAATTCAAGGACAGTATGTAAAACAGGAGTAATGTAGCCATATTTGAGTGTTTCCTTAGAGAAACTGTCTTTCACTGTGTTCACTTGTGCTTTGTTACACCTGAAACAACACCCAGCTCATCACTGCAGCCAGGTGAAAAGAGGCTGAATTCAACCTTTTTATTTTGAAGCGTTTGGATGTTTTTTCATACAGTATACGTTGTGTTGCAGCTGAGTACCTCTCCATCATGGACTGCCTGCGGGGTGTTTTTTGAGATGTAGCAGATGGATGTGGTCGTGACTGATGGTATGCTGTGTACTCAAATGGCGCTGGTAAAATAAGTTTGTTGTCTGGGTCGGGACGGTCTTCCTGCACAGTTACACACAACAGTGTTCCGACATTTGTTTGACTTAAAAAAAACAGAGCTACCGTACCGAGTGAGCTGATCTGTCCTTTCTTTATTCACAATATCCTCTCCGTCAGCGCTCATTTTCTCATTTCACACTCTTCTGTTGTTGTCAGTCACATAATGCAACTGAACAACACAGCTGTAAATGATTGGCTGTTCACGTGTCACTCATAGCATGCTCCATTATCAAGGGATATAACAGGCTGGGGCGTATTCGTTATGTGCTTTCCATTGGTTTGCATTTAATCCACACAGGTGAAACTATCAGACATTTTATTGAACTACAGTATCTTCTTATTGCTATCGATGATGCATCTATTGCCAATACATAGTTATGGCTTTATTGCCCAGGCCTCATAATGTAGAGTGATGTATATGAAGCTGCTCCTCCTCAGGGAACTCTGACTTTCTTTTTGTCCATTTAATAATCATGTGGTTCAGCGAGGGCTGACTTTTGTGTCAGTACAGGAGCAGCCCGGGAAGAGCGAGCACATAATTGGGGTGGCTAAGGTTCTAGCTCTCTGTCTGGTGTGCTCACACGTTCTACTTTATATATTTCATTGAACCAGATTACATTGACTTCAAGTGTATATGTGAATGTGATAAATTAATATGTCAGATGTCAGGTTTGAACCCAGGTCTTTTTAAAGTGCCAGCCATTAAAATCAAAGTGTGAGAGCTCAGTGAGTGAGCTGTAATTCACAGCCACACTGCGCTGCTGGGATGTGTGTTTTCATACCTGCTGCTGCTCTGCGAGCTGTGCAACAGGTGGGTGACAAACCAGGAGCCAGTATGACCGGGCCGAGCAACAGTTGTGCACCTCATCTTCTCTCCTTCCCGTTCTCGTCTCTTTTATTCTCTATTTATTTATTTCCCCTCATTAGTTGTGCGTGTTGCTCAGTGACCCGGTGTTCCCGCCCTTCGTCCCTCAGAGCAGCCCTGCCTGAACAGTCATATTTGAAAAGCTCTTGAGCCTCCTCTCAGCTGTGAGTGAGCACATTGCGGAGGGTGGCCTCGCTAATTGGACCTGAATAAATCGGGGGCGGCCCTGTCAGGTTCCACTTGGGCTCTGAAAGGGAGTGTGGGCAGGAGCTCTCATTTACCACATTGGATGGTAATTTACAGTAAGAGGTCTGGGAGCAGTTTGCGTCAGCACAGGGGTAATCAGAGGAGGACAGAGGAGGTGAAAGAGAATACGCAAGGACACCTCTGTCTGGAGAGTGACGGCGGAGGAAAACATTTGAAGGGTGATGTATTTCACACTAAAAACGTACAAAATGTTGACTTCCAATCATGGTAAACACATAAATGATATTTTAACTGCATTAATATATTTATTTGCAGTTGGAAGCAGGAAAATGGTGGATTTCCACAGTGGTTCTGCTCAGAAAACGGCCGATATGCAAGATGCTGCTCGTTAGTGCGACAGGTTGAGCAGCTTAATACCTGGTGATATTTTCTGGATGCTGCATTGTAATCAAAAGATTGTATGATCCTACAGATGCATGCCAGTTGCTGAAAATAAGAAAGTTAGTAATAATGTGCTCATGTGTTCAGCCGTCTGTATTTCACATTATCCTCTAATCTTTATTCATTTGTTCGTTTTTCAAAGTTTTCCTCATTAATGCCCTTATATCATCGCAACGACAACAGCAGTTACTTCAGGTGGAAAATTGGCAGTTGATTTGCATTGCGGAAATATGTGAAGTATGCAGACTTGTTTATTTCTGTTGTCATTTTTAGTCGTAACTAACATTTAGAGATATCTATAGTAAAACACGATGGTCCAGCCGTCTGATGTACACAACAGTTTAATTCAAGCCTTCTTTGGTCTCTGGCCCAACAGGTGAATAATATCTCCAACCTAACGTTAGTGACAGTGTTGTTAATAACGAGATATGAAAGCATCAAATGTGCATTTTAGATGAATGAGGTGTAAACAACTTGAAATAACATAATAAAAAATAAATTAAAAAACAATACAATTGTATGTGAGTGATGCTGGGGTGTTTCTACCCAAAAGTTAATGTAAACCAAAATTGTGATTTGGTCTATATATGAAGAAATCCTTTAAACATAAATATATAAATAATCTGTTTTTGATTTAAAAAACAAAAACAAACAAACAAGTCTTCTCTATTAGTGCTTGGCCAGATTCATTTGACTCCATGCATGATGGACATACAGATCACTCACAGGTCAGTCTAAAACGGTATCACAGTTTAAACTGAACTATTAAAGCTGACTGTATATAGATTTATATCTCTGGAGCAGCTCATTAGTGCTGCAGGTAAGGTTCTCTACACTTTGCCAGCAGATGGAAACTTGATGCAGTGCCTTTCATATGCAGAGCTGTAGCAGCTCAAGAGCTGTGCTTCAGAGGAGATGCTGCTCAGAGTTAAAGAGAGCGAGATCAAGTGTGCTCCTCATCTGAGACTGTGACAGCGTCATCAGCTGAGGTGAGGTCAAAGCAGCAGCGTGTCGTCATGAGGTGTCATTAATGGATTCGTTTATTGATTCATTATTTTAAGGACTTCTGGGGGAACAGATATTCATACCTGGATAATGTTAGTACATGCCTGCGATTTCAGTGCAATGGAAACAAATTTCAGTTGTTCAGTAGTTAGCTGATTAGTTGTGGAGTCAACTTTTCAATCAAAGATGTCGATTTGCTTGTATAAAGCTGTAAAATTATTGATCTATTGGACAGTGGTCTGCTAAAGAAAAAAAAAAAAAGCTTAAAAAAGTTTTTTTAATTCACTTAGTTGCTTCAATTAGGTAAGAAGATCAACATCACTCTCATGTTTGTGCACTAATTATGCAGCCAGGAGGCAAATAGCCTAGCTTAGCATAAAGCATGGAAGCAGGTGGAAACAACTAGCTGGGCTCATACTGAAGTTCAAGAATACGTATAGCAGCATTCATCAGCACAAACACAACATCAACAAACAAACAAACGGAAATGTAACAACATCCGTGGTTAAAGGGATAGTCGCATGCTATGTCTGTCGGGCTGAGTGACGTTCTGGAGTCTCTTCTTTCCTGTGAGGATGTCTGGCAGGAAGTCTCTGCAGCTGTCACTGATCACTCAGCATGCAGCGCCTCTGAAATCAAAAACTTGCACTTTTGTGGCATACTTCATGCTAAGCTAAGCTAATCTCCTCCTGGCTCTAACTTCATTGTGTATTTCCCAACATTTTGACTATTCTACTTTGAACTATACTATAAAAAAAATCTAATGCATTTTTTTTTTAAAATCTTTCCTGTTTTTATGCTACTTGCTCCTCTTCCCTCATCCAGAATAGCTTCTGCTGTAATGAGCTGAACTATTCCTGTAGGTAACATGCCACAGGAAGCACATCATTAAGCTCTGTGCATGCTGTTGTTTTGTATGTGGCTGGAGTGGAGTGCTCATTTCATCCAACATGTTCAATTAAAACATTGAGAAGAGGGCTTTTAGATGGTGGGAAAATAATGGATGTCTTCCAGCCAATCAGAATAAAGAAATCCCAGAGGAATTGGTAAAACGGACAGACACAGGGCTTAAAGTGCCCCGGCGTGGTGCCAGATTTCCAGCGTATGACTCATTATGAAAGAAAAACAGTCCACATGGATTTGTTTTTGACGCAGTTTAACCAATCAGCAACCAAAGGGTGGTTCCACCTACCAATGGTATGAGGCCAACCAACGAGTGCTAGCCAATCAGAGGCAGAGTAGGATGGGTCTCGCCAAGAAAACCTGATTGCGACGTGGCAGCCCTGCAAATCGGCTCAAATGGGAGCAAAATTTATTAAATCTGGCGGAGATGCAACCTTACTTGGGAGAGGAGTTATTAACAAATGGTGCTGGGCAGAGATAGAGGAAAACGGTGGAGATGAAGCCGTTCAGCACTTGGTGCCACAAATTGAGTTAGGCGGGTGCTTGTTTCTGCAGGGTGTGTTCGTAGAAGCTACTGTACGGCAGCAGCGGTAGGAAAGTGCTTGCTCGTCATGATTTAGATTCTGTTATACGAGTACGTTACCGGGAACGACGGCTACAGCTGCCACTGAGCCTTCAATGACCAACGTTCATAGCAGAAGGAAGCACTTCAAAGTTGTCAACTTGACACTTTGAAGTTATAGCAGTTCTCACATGCATACTGCAATGCACATAATTCTATATTAAAGCACGTACTGGACATTTATACTGTGCAATACTTCGATCCTTTTTCACCCTTTCCCTTCCTCACAGTGTGCATAATATGCAATCATACATAATTTAGGCAGACATACTGGACTTTGCAGGGTGCACTGTTGGCTCAGCAAACTGAAATTCTCATTTTAGTGGATTTAAATCCAGCTCCTCCCAGCTCCACTCTTCACTGCAATAGTTCCTGTCACTCCATGTTACATACACATGACAGGACAGGCTGAAATTGTTGTGAAATGCTGAAAAAAAAAAACTTGAGCACCATTTTCTGGTCTACATTTTTACCTTTTTTTTTGCAATGTAGCACTGTTAAAGCATGCTGAATTAGTTATTAGCATTTCCTGTTGGCAATGTACCTGCAGGTATAGAGACAGCTATCTAAAAATCTAAAAACATGTGTATGTCTGTGTCTGTGTAATCAGATTTGACTTCTAGCTACTGTACGGCAGCAGCCCTCAGACCGGACAGAAACAACAAAGAGTAGGAGTTGTCAGTTACTCTGGTGATCTTGTGCCTCCTATGTTTTTCAAGCTACTTTTAAAATCTGGTCATATTTTATAATTTACACCCTAAAAGGAGCGCTATGTAGTTTTCAAGAAGAAATTCAAACTCAGTATTTTGATATTTACAATATTAATGAGGTGATAAAACAAACTTTTTGTCCATAAGTGAATAAACAAGCTGTTCTCAGAGGAAAATAAGGCGGCAGGGTCCACCACATGTAAACAAAGTAAAACAGTATAAACTGTGTTGTCCTTTAAGGTCAGTTTGTTTATTCAGTTTATTCAGTCATGAAAACAAAGAGTTTGTTTATTTAGTTTGTTTAATCATGAAAACATTGAGTTTGTGTTCTCAGGCCTAAAAATCAGTCATTGAAGATCTTTCTCTTTCTGTCTCTAGTGCACCTTTAACTCTGGTTTTGGTGGACAAAATTAGATAAACACCTTACATTTAATAACAATCCATTACAGTACCCTCGCAAAGATGCTTGTGAAGCTTAAAACTTAAATTTCTTTGTTGGGACAGTGTCACATAGGTGTTAATTCATCTTTATGGTAATGTCAGGGGTAGTGATATGTCGGTGTTGATAGTTGTAGTGATAGTTTGGCCGCAGTAACAGATATTTATACATTTTTAGCATTCATACATGCGAGTTCTGTCGGACAATGTGGCTGCAGCTGTACAGAGTGTTCCAAAGTGTATCATGGGATACTTGTAATATATATTCCCACATGAACGGAGCCTCGGGAGTGTTGCCCCTGGTCGGATCAGATGGGTGTAGGGGCGGCCCCAGGGCACCGCAGCAAGAGCAACAGATCTCCAGTCCCAGATGGGTCCCTCTGTCAATACACACGCGCACACACACACACACACACACACACACACACACACACACACACACACACACACACACACACACACAATCTAGACAAACTACGATTGAAGAAGGAAAATAGTTTGTTCTACATTAGCATGGGAATCGAATGGATATGCTTGGATACATCTCAGTACACACACACATACAACCATATTCACTGTATAGGGAACATGTTCACTGAATGGAAAGCAGTCACAGCAGGGTATCCAGCAATGTACAATGGTAATTGTATATAATTTTCATTTTGCACGTGTGTTTGCATTCTGTCGCAGCGTGTCACACTAACTGAGCCGTGAAATAAGAAACAGAAGGCTCCGGAGGATTGCAGGGTCAGGTTGACCTGGCAGGGTTTCTGAGATGGTGGACGGGAAAAAAAATGTGTCTGCTCTGTTTGTGATTGTAAACAATAAACACAGACGCTGAATATAATTAGGAAGCGACGAAATACGACAAAGTACAACAGAGCTGTTCATACAAGCTGGCCTGGCTGCCCAGCAGACCTTGACTGAATAGTTTGTGAGCAGACCATTGGGTTGAAACTGCAAATAGAACATTCCTCTCAAAATTGTAAACAGCAGAAAAGAGTTTGTGTCCAATTCTATAACTCTCCAGCCGACCTTGATGGGTGCACACAGCCTCTCTGTGATGAGAGCTGTTGCCGTCTGTGCATGGCACAACAACAAGAAAACTCCTGCAATTAAACAATTCTGGCTTGCCCATGGACCCAGCATGTGCCTTTCAAATGTTCCTATATCTCCACAGTTGTGCCAACAGCGTGAAGCTGCTCGTTGATGATTGTCTTCTGCATGTGTGACCAGAATTGTTAATTAGCAGCTGCTCAAACAGATCTGTAGTCTTTCTTCAACGCAATCACCAGAATAAATGTTGGCTGTCTACTTTTCTGCAAGCCAATTTAAATTGTTTTATGTTGCAGCTTTTTGTTTCTTTAGATCCGTTTTCCAGTTCTGCGTTGTGACAGTGTTTTGCTCATGCTCTGGTTAGGTTAAGGTTAAAGTGGTGGCATGCAGTGAACATCATTTTCAAAATAACATCGCTAAAATGAACCCAGAGTCAGTATTGATCACAGTACAAAGGAATCGACTCGGTTTTGTGTTGACTGTCCAGGCGGTTCTGTGGTGTGTTTACTTACCTTGCTTTTGTCCACAGTGCAGGCTGCAGAGCTGGGCTGCGGTGGGAACTCCTCACTGCTCCTGGAATGATGGAGTGCGTCAGTATGGGCCTGAGTGTTTGCAGACAGAGCAGGAAGAGCCTTTTTTCCCCCAAATCCAACTTCTCTCTGTTACCATTCAATCAACCAGTAAAAAGGATATGATCCCTCACTGGCTTCCCACCAGCAAACCTCCACATATCAAATATATGGCACAGCTTTTCCAATATTGTTCTCTTTCATGTGTAATTTGTCACTTTATATAGCTTTATTGGAGCTGGGATTTTAAACGTTTCGTGGACATTGTTAAGCGATGACTTGCCAGTCGAAACCATGCACATAACGGGAGACCGGCATACAAATCTTCATGCATGCTATCATGTTGAACATCTATAATGTTTGACTTGTTTTCCTTTATTCAACAAAGTCACCTGGGGACACAACGATGTTTTTGTCCCGCTTTCGTGTTCACATCAGATCTTCATGTTGATGTCAGTAAAGTTTTATGTACTTCTTAGCGTTGCATGGTCGCTGGAATGACGTACATGCTTTTACTTTCATCTGAGTGCTGTCAGCTAACATGCATTAGGGGTTTGAGCAAGATGGGACAAAAAAGGGAGAACGTAAAGCTCAGTGTGACTATTTGTTTTTTAATGAGCTTTTTGTCCGTGCGGGGAGGGGAGAATGTGTGCGTATGTGTGTGTGTGTGTTCTCGTCCATGCACTGCATACATGCTGCATTGGCGTGTGTATGTACGTGTGCACAGCTTCCCTGCTGTATGTGTGAAACAATGGATATATTTAGGTTTTGTCTTAGCAGCAGTTTTCTCGTCTCCAGCTGTTGAAAAGCGATTCAGTGAAAATGTGTTTTTCTGTTATTAGGAGGCATGTGGCCGTGTGAATAATGCATCCCGAACACTGCTTTGTTATGGCAGCTTATACCGTAACGTTCAAGGCCGGGCGGTTCAGAACGGCACCATAATGCATCACCCTGTACGCTGTTAAATATACATGAGTGGTGAAGTGGCTTTCTTTGTGAATAACATTAACTACAGCAGTAAAAAGCCGCTGCAGATTTCAGTAGACTTAGACATTTGGGTTATTCAGGTGATCACTGGGATTTGCATGGCAAGCACATTCAGCCACCCATGGAGGGCGGCAAGCAGGCTTCACTGGTCGCGTGCCAACTCTCATGGAAGCCAACGCTCGTACATGTGTTCAGTGATGATCTGCAGCGCTGTCTGCTTTAAGGAGCCAGCAACGCCTGGTGCTTGGGTATGGAAAGCAACAAGAAACTTCATCATCATTTTGAGATATGAGGCTTTTCTTTTTTAATTAGGTCTTTTTCCTAAATTTGTTGTGACATAGTGTGTATTTAACAGCTATTTTAACATTGTCATATTATAATTACAACTTGTAAGTGATTTTTTTTTTTTAATTGAATCATTCTGACATATTGTAGAGTTTTGGTGAACGTGTTCAAATTGCCCATTTACTGTACACATCCAGCAGATATAGAGCAACATTAGCATTCATTTGGAGTTATGCTTCTGTCTACCTGAAAAGATTAAGCTAAATATGAGTTGGATGAGAGCAGTGAGACCAAGTCCAGCTAAAAGACACTACAATGTTTTGTAGCGCTGAGATGAACTGCAGCTGGGTGAACATTCTCTTTTGGTTTGTCATCAAGACTGACCCTGTTCACAATACACAGTCATTTGACTGAAAGTTGTAGTAATGTAGAAAACACAGCTTGTCATTATACAGAAAACACAACACAAAAGAAAATAGAATGAGAGGACTAACTGCACACACAACCTCCCTTTGCCTTTGACTTCTGATGAAGCCGAGCTTTTTGTAGATGGCACTTTTTTCCTCTGCTCTGATACGAGTGCTATATCTCACTGATTCCTCTGATTCAGACACAGAACCAATTTTGGCTTGAAACACACTTTTTTTTCAATTTCATGAAGAAGTTTTTACAGGAGCAGATGACAGTGTTGCACGTCCTTTTGGAGATAGATTTTATAGCTACAGTTGGACTCAGATTCTCACACTGATATCTACTAAAGAGCAATGTGCTGCTGATGGAAATACAAAGCCACATAATTTATCTTCATTAAACAATCATAATACGCAACATATTTCTACATCAAAATGTCTACAAGCAACTACTTGTAGTTTATACATTTTGATGATGAAGATATTTACTCCTTACACAAGTGTTTCCTACAATGTGCTAACTCAGAGAAACATTGTTCAGGGTAATGATGCATTTCACGTTGTCTACTATCAATGGCGTCATATCGTTGAGAGAACCCTAGTGACGAGACATAAATCACATACTGTGCATTTAAGCTGAACGTCTGTAATACAGTGGAGGTGTGTTACCCAGTCCAATAAATGACTTAACCCAGGCAGGGAATAAGAATAAGCAGTGAATCATAAATCGCTCCTATAAAAAGGTAAACAGGTGTTTTACAAACTATAGCACTTTGAGCGATGATAAGCAGGAGACCATTACGCTCTTCTCAGTGTAAATCCATCATCTAGATGTCTTTTACCTCCCTTTTTTCTTCTTTAGAAGTGTAGTTACATAGTGATGAGGCCTTGAAATGCTGGTTTTGCATCTATTTCTCCATGACCTTTAAGACATGAAGGGGAATTAAAGCAGCACACATCTTAAGCACAGGCACGCACACGTATATAAAACATACATAACCACATCAGCTGTTTTTGGCACCTTGTCTTAAAATGTAGTCTCGCATCCAGACACTGAAATCAAGAATAAGTAGCCTGAAACTTCACCAAAAAGGCTCGATAAAACCACTCTTAACTACACCAAAGAGCAGATTAAGATAGCAACTAGCTGGTGAACATAAGGGAGCCACTAAAGAGCCGGCTGCTTCTTTTACAATGTAAACTTAATGGAAAAAGTATTTTCGGGCCAGTGTGCATCACATGACGTTGTTATTATGGTTTGGCCACTATGTCAAATTGGCTTCAAGCCTGATGCTGTTCCTGGGGGGCTGGTCAATGCAGAAAAAGCCGTGGCGTCCAAACTCACAGGTCTATTCATTTCACCATTTTGTGTAGCTGTGTGACCGAGTACCAGATAAGAGCAGGCCACAGTCTGGGCAAGTGTAACGGCTGAGCAGCTCTCTGTCACTGCATCTTTTTGGATAATCCTCCACCAGAACTTCATTTTCTTAACACTTTCTGAAAGAGAAAAGTTGAAATCACAGTCAATGATGAATGCAGAAAACACAAGAAGCTGTTTAAGAAAGGAGAACATGCTTTTGGCTACATTCATTCTCTTCAAAGTGTATTTCAGTTGGCTGTGTATCTAAGCCTACTTTTGTAACATGTTGTGCAGCCTAGCTTTAAATTACCCAAACGGACTGCAAGTGTATGAAATCCCAACTTTTTGTTATGGATCATTATAAAACTGTTCCAATATAAGCTCCTTTTAACTTCCCTCAACTTTTTTTTATTTTGGAGAACAAAAGCGGGCCTTGTTGCTTAAGGGGGAGATGGGACTGGTGGAGGATCGGTGCCGAGGACTCTCACACATATCCTCACCCTTGCGGTTTGCCAGGCGGTTGTCTTGCTTCCTGCATTCGGCGGGCCGAGCCCTCCAGTTATTATGATAATGATGGAGCCCTGCCATCAGTGTGTGCTGCCCATTGTGAAGCTAAGCTCTCCATAATCTAGATGGGGGCATTTAGCCATTTGGAATGCTCGCAGATAGACAGATCTGCAGCGGCTAAATATAGGCTAGGCTAAGGATTTGAATGCTAATGATGATACCTGAGGTGTTTTCTTACACCTGTGGGCATTAAAATGATAATGTGGCATCTGCTACCCAACTGCCCTTTGGTTAAATATAGTGGGTTCATTCACGCAGCTCTTATGTTAGAACAAATGTCATTCAAGCTCTACAGTATTTGCATGTAGTAATCATCAGCAATGCAGTAAAGGAGTAGAGTCAGAAAGAGAGGAACTCAAGTGCTGGTGCCTGACTCTCTGCTTCTTGGCATTAAAGCTTCATCAGTGATTTAACTGTGGATAATCGATCGCCCTTTGCTCAGCCTCTCTTCTCTGACTCACCCTCCTCTTCCTCCTGCTTCTGTCTCTCTCCAGTTGGTGCTACCAGAATACTCCATCCATGGACTCTTCTGTATCATGTTCCTGTGTGCCCAGGAGTGGCTGACTGTGGGCCTCAACATCCCCCTGCTCTTCTACAACACTTGGAGGTGACCATCCAATCAATGTGTGTGCATGTGTGTGCGTGGGTGTGTGTGTGTGTGTGCGCGTGTGTGTGTGTGTGATCCTGGACTGAAGATAACAATAGGGCTTATGATAAACCGCCTTTTTGCCAAGTGGCTGTGTGTTCCAAGGAATTATGTCCATATTGAACAATTCTGCAGCATGCTATTTACATTCAGTGCCGGTGTTCAGTGCCAATGCACAGGAAATAGTGTGCCTCCATGTAATGTAGCAGGGTAGTAGCAGTGTTGAGGACTGGGTGGTGGAGCGCTGTGAAGCAAATCTTGCTTTTATGCTGGAGATCAGAGTTTGCATCTTGTCCTGCAACTAATGTTCATCATTAACACAATCTTTCCATAACCTTAACAGAGTCATGTAGTTGACTAACCTTAACCTTAATTTATATGCCATGAAGGGTCATTGCCTCTTGGTGTTTTCATAGCCATGCCATAATTGCAATGCATTTTTTGTCTAGGAATTAAGAATTGTAAGACAGTGTTTCGCTGAATGGTCCAATGTTGACTTCCTTGTCTGTCGATGGGGTTTCATGGATAGCACAAGTTTTTCTAGCATGTTGTCAAACCCAACAAGTCAAATACAGCAGCCAGGTCAGTTGCCCTACGTTTCTAATTCTGACGTAGTACTTTACCTGCTAGTGTCATTCCTGGAAGCCCCCCTCTGCTGAAGTAGTATAAAGCACAGGAGAGGTTTGTTTCAGGGGTGCTTGGATGGGTGATATGTAGGACTTTCTCTGAGGAGCATTCTGGGGACCAAGCGTTAACACTGATTTGTTTTTGGATTATGTTGCATAATTAAGTTAACTTAACGTAAATTATGTTGGGTAAGTGATGTGACTGACTGACTTTTAAAACAAAACGGAATATTTTCCAAAGCTTAACCAAGTAGGTTGTTGTGCCTAAACCAAACCAAACCTTGTTATTTCACAACGGTCACAGTAATATGTAATAACACTCCAAAACTCGTAAAATGTCAGAATATGTGAAATGTTTGTCAGCAATCTTTATTTTCAAATTCTAACCCGACGTTGCAAGTAGTTTTTGCACATAACTTGACCGCAGAGCTCTTGACATGCAAAACTGACACTTGAAGGAGAGGTAGAGCATCATAGTTTCAAGCTTCAGGCCACTGACCAAGCTGCTGTATTTGATAAACTGGGACTGAGAATGTGAGAACACTGTTCTGCTGCTGTAAATAGTGTCTGTTTGAGGAACAGTTGTCAAAAACCACAGCGCCCAGCTGTTTTAGGTAATTACTGTGCTTCTACTCCACAAATGGAACCTTGTATTTCTGACACTTTAGTAAAGATATTGTCTTTCGTAGGAACACATGGGTTTGGGG
Organism: Pagrus pagrus; assembly: GCF_965226575.1. Taxonomy (NCBI): domain Eukaryota; kingdom Metazoa; phylum Chordata; class Actinopteri; order Spariformes; family Sparidae; genus Pagrus; species Pagrus pagrus. The sequence goes on along the minus strand of NC_140200.1, from coordinate 23,963,983 downwards.
CTGACAGCCACAGACAAGGTAGGGAAGTATGGAAAAAAAGTATCGTTTATTTCGGTCTTATAATGGGATTTGATGGCAATATGAAAAATAGCCTTCTCATTTAAGCAGTTAGATTAGACTAGTTTATGGATTTAGCATTTATAATTTGAATTAAAAGCAGGTTTAGAAAGACCGTCAGTGAATATTCCCAACACATCCCCATTTTAAAACAACTGCATATGACAATATTGCGCATTATGTTGTATTTATGACATTGTTCATGTTAAAAAGTATCTTCACTAAGTTGAAGTTGGGCTGAATCTTCCCCCGTCGGCACAGTTAAGTATCTTCCTTGACAACATAAGTAAATATGTAGAATCTCATGGAGGTTACTCCACTTTTCTACCTCGTCTGTGGATCTCGGCCCCGAGCCTGATGTTTCCCACTGACGGCAGACTCACAAATATATAGTTTGTTCTGTTGAAGTCTAAATAATTTACTAAAACAGCTGTTCAGTCTAGTTTTCAGCAAACATTACTCAAACAAGAGGAACTAGTACATTTGCTGGGGAACTCTTCTAACACACATTTGGTTCACTGATGAACAGTTATAGCAGTAGAACTGTGTTTGTTGGACTGAGTCAAAATAACACCGGTGTGTGTTCATGGCAATAAAGGAACATGTCACCCAGTGCAACAGTGTGGAACAATGGAGCTCTATGAAACAGAGAAATAAGTGTAATAAATGAATAGTTCAAAGCAAGTATATCAGTCTCTGAAAAATAGGTCACCAGTCAGAGATCTTCAGATTTCCTTACGCTGCTCCTTCTTTGTGTGTTACTGTCTTTGTTGTTGTTCTTCCCGCCGGTGCAGGTTAGACGTAGACTGCTGGCAGCCTGATTGGTTTAAGCTCATGTGCTCATTTGGTGAAAGTGAGAGGAGAGGAGAGGAGAGGAGAGGAGAGGAGAGGAGAGGAGAGGAAAAACATCTTGCTGTCTCATTAATTGGAGACTGTGCCAGATGCCCACCGGCTACAGATGCTGCTTCCTGCACAGCTGAGAGATGAGAAGACAAGGAAAGGAAGAGATAGAGGGTGAGACAGAGATGGAGGAGGGTGGAGAATGAAGGAGAAAGTAGCAGGAGGCAGGACGGTGAGGCAAGAGAAAAAGCCAATGAGTGATAGGAGAGAGATCTAATATTGACAAGGTGATTCAGAGGAGAGGGAGGGAGGGAGGGAGACATTGACGGTGAGCTATTTAAACACATACTTCATGGATACATACAGTATGTGATCAGAGCAATATACATGGATTGGTGTGTGTGTGTATGTGTGTGAATGGATGTGTTACATCCATGGTTGGGAGAATGCATTAAGACCACAGTGACAACTTTGCTAGCAGCCTCAGCAGTTTGTCAATATAACTTGTATTGAAGGATGTCTTGTATCCAGGAACACCAGTACTTTCCAATTAAGGACTCTCTTAAAGGCTGGGCCATGATGGCTTTAAGACCTGTGTGGTTTCTGGGCTTACCTCTGGTATTACTAAGTAGACATGTAGAAATGGTTGTGGCTCGGGAAGTTAACGGTATTTTTAAACCTGGGCCCTATGTTTACATGTATTGGTGTGTACATGTAAATTATTCATATTTGCCAAAGTTTTGCAATCGGTACCAACTGCAACGTAATCCTTTGGGGCAACTCCAACCCTCAAAGTTACATCCACTTAAAATGCTTGTTTGTGCCACTGACTGAGGTTATTCTAAGGGTCTGACAATGTTACGGAAAAGACTGTTGTGGAGAGAGACCATTTTGTGAAATGATAAGATCCTTTTTGTTACCAGAAACACAAGTCTCGCCCAAGTCTTGCTGACAGTTTCTCCAAAGTCAGCTTTCCAACTCAAGTTCACATTTCCACAGTCGTCCTCCCTCAGCAACTCACAGATTTCAGAGTCAGACTTCTCCTTTGGCAAAACTTATGTTTCTGGTTAAAGAAGACGATCTTACTCTTAAACAACAAAGGGCTATCTAAGGTGGAGTCATTTCCGTAATGTTGTCAGACACTTCAAATAGCCTGTCAGTGACCAAAACAAGCACTTTTAGTGGAGTTGCCCCAAAGGATTACATGCAGCTTTTACAGCCGTGTCGCAGCTGCCAGCTGAGGTGATCTACTGGACGGATCCCAAAACTTTTGGTAATGAATCATTTACACAACAAAACATGTAAGTTTAGGGCCCTGGAAAAAAACTGAATTCCCTTTTAAGTTATAGTCGAGTTATAGTTTGAGCTCTCGACCTTTTTGTGGTGCTTGAAGTATTTGAAAAATTAACTTTGGATATGTCTTTCCAGAAACTTTGTGCCGGTTACTCTGGAAAGTTCACTGCTTTCATAGCAAACATTTGTTCATTAGTTCCACTAAAAAGTTCAGACTAAGGTCTGATCATTGTTCAGTAGAGTTGAAATGCTGTTACTGTGCATTTTGGTGTTCTAATAACAACAGGAAGCTAATGATTTTGGTTTTGACCTCTGAATCAGCTGAATCACCAACACTGTCCGAGGTGCATTAGCAGTGGCTGACACACTGTTCATGGAGGAAATGAAGCTAAAAGCCTTAGCGCCAGTTTGCTGCAATTTACATCAAAATCCATCCTTTGTCTGAGTCATATCTCTGAACACAAAGACATGATACCCATAGATTTTACAGTTACATATTACCCAAAGATATCATTACTCCTGCTTATAAATCAGAAAAAAAGACAGCACTTATAACTCCAAACTTTGCCTAAGAATCATCTTTTTTGTTTTGTTTTCTTCAGTATCAAAGTGATTCAGTAATAGTTGTGTGTTCGTCCTTCATTAATGCAAACAGGAACTACCAACAGCTGATTTGGCATAGATTCAATGGTGCCAATTTGCCAAAATGAAAACAAATATGGAGCAAAGCATAACTCACTGAGTCCAAGGCAACATTATACTTCAATTTTAAATCCCCCAAAGAACACAGATTATGGGAACATAGTCGATGTCTCAGTTTGAGTTTGAGTGGGGGCCCACGAGGTCTGACTGGTTCAGAGTAACTGGGACATCATTTCAGGAAAGACGTGTTGCTGCTGAATGTGGTTTATCAAAAATTAATTAGGCCTATTTACCTACAGTGGCATTATGAATGTCAAGGGATGGATATCTAAACCTTATCATATGAAATCAAAAACATCTGCATTAAAAGATACAGTGCGTGTGTTAATTTGGGTGACCTGACCCTTTAATTAGATGGCAGTGGAGATTGTCAGGCAAACATGGGAAAAGTACAGGGGTGTAACCTGAGATGTTGGAGTCAGAGTACATGGTGGAGTATGTACAGCTGTGTCAGGATACCTCTACTTACTGTGTGTTAAGTCTGCTTCGCTTGCTGTAATCAATCCTGCTGTTTATACAGGAAGTTATATCCACTATAACTGGTCGGGGACAGTTGTCATCCCATGTATAAATGTATTGCACATTTTGTGCCTGTCTGATGTAAAAGTAAGGCTTCATCTCTCTAGGTTTGTGAAATAATGAGGGTGTCTTGCAAAGTTACAGCCTTTTTAGTAGAAATGTCCCTCTTAGGAGGAAGATTGTGGATTCTGTCCCTTTCATTGGAAACACGTTAGAACAGGTTCTTGAATGGCTGCATCAACTGTGTACTGTTTCAGTGTACACATGGGCATACGAGTGTGTATGCTCCTGGCGTCAGTAGAGAAACCTTAAGGTCTGTGAGGATATAAAGTAAGTGGCTGGTCCATTCATGGTGCATTGTTTATTAAAAAATAAAAATATAAGTTTATGCCAGACAGAAAGCTCTCACAATATGTGAATGTGGGGGCGAAGAGGGAAATTCCATGAAGTGCTGTACTTTCTTAGACTGATTTGGTTGCCAGCTGAATCCTTTTCAAAGTCTGCATGTGTGCGTGTGTGTGTGTGTGTGTGTGTGTGTGTGTGTGTGTGTGTGTGTGTGTGTGTGTGTGTGTGTGTGTGTGTGTGTGTGTGTGTGTGCGTGTGTGTGTGTGTGTGTGTGTGAGCATAGTGTGGGGGATTTCTCAACACTGAGCTTCGTCATATGTCTATGACGTACGGTAAAGCAGGAAGTGTTTGTGAAGTGAGTGATTCCTTTGCTCGGGGAATTGTGGATTAATCGTGAATGGTTCTTTTTCTATTACTATTGACATTTTATCAGCCAATCGTGTGTAGTAGCTTGTTAACTGTCAGCTGTTAACTCTGTTTACCTCATCATCAGTCATATGTGCATGTATCTTTTGTAGAAATACATGGCAGTTATATTCAGTTGCTCATTACAAAACCCTCCTGTCGGACTCAAAATACATCGAGACGCATTTTCAACTTGCATTACTGAAGATTTCATACATGCATGAGTCATCTATTGACGGAAGTGAACTAGTGAATGTGCATTGTAATTAATTCATGACAGCCAAATGTATGAACATTCCACAGTCATGAACAGCCGACATACATGAATTAACATACAGTGTGGACGTGGATAAACCATCTGTCAACATGTGTTAAGACTGAACAGACCACATGCATATCGATGGCAGCTTCTTGCTTGGACTGCATTACCCATCATACCCTCAAAAAACATAATTTGACTGTTTAAATGAGTGAAACTCTCTGTGATGGGCTCAAATGAGTGAAAAGTAACCAGCAGCATCCATCTGAATGCAACTTGTCTGTTACATGAATGTACAGTTAACCATTGTTACAGAATTCTGTTCATTTGTATCAGCTCTGGGGTCCGTTAAAGACAAAGTCCCCCCTATAAAAAGTAATGAGGCAGTTGTGTATCAGAACATAAACAGCCCTCTCTCAAAACACCAGGCAGCAGGGGAGAGTCCCTCTTCATGTTTCCTCATGGTGGCTTTCCTTGAGTACTCATTTTTAGTATGACATATTTTCTGTTTCATAAATCTAACAGCCCCGCTGAAATAAGTCTCACTGGGATGTAAAAGCTCCAGGAAACATCTTACAATTCCCCAAACCCGCCCTGCTATTAATCAGCGGCAGGTTTTGTGTTTTGGTGACATTGCACATCTTCATTCCACACAGCTTCAAGAGAGAGAGCTGCTTATGTTTACAAATATTGATTATGCTGAAAGCTGAGCAAAAACACATGCAGATTCTATTATAGGGGGGATTTTCTCCTCAGCGTTTAAATCAGTCAGCGGCTGATAAAGGGTTTTAATTTTAAATGGGGGAAAATGCTTCACTGAAAATTCATTCCAAAGTTTTATTGATAAAATGTTTGGATGATTTTTATGTACAGCAGTTTAGTTGTATTCACTTCCTGTACTGAGCTGACTGGATTTAGAAACTTAGAATGAACCCCAGCCTTGATACCTTCAAAGCTGCATAACTGACCTGGGTGAAAATATATTTGAATACCCATTCAAATATTCAATCATACTTTTATCTTGAGTGGAACTTTGATATTTTGTACCACAAGATAATTCAAACAAATTGCTCGATTGAACCATTGCTAAGCCCGTCCCTCTTCACATACACCTGTCAAGATTTCTATTTTAGCATAGCAAACAGCAATTCAAAGTGATAACAGTAGTAGAAATGCATGTCGGCTACAGTCACAGCTGTCACAAGCAGATGACTAGAATTCTGGCTACTACTACACAGTGTATCAGTCCCAGGCAGATCTTTTTTTTAAGTGAGAGGCACAAAATAAAATACTTTACTAATGACATGCTACTTGGCTATGAAAGTAATGGTAGTGTACTAAAGAAGATATTAAGCTTTTTAGCATGCTAACAGTTTCAACTATAGGAGATCCACTGCTCAATCCATTCCTTATGTGCACCCTGCTTCAGGGGGGCAACCGCCATTCCGACATGTCGCCATTCAGACATGAGGCCCTAATTGTCGGAATGGCAACACTTAAACCTTTAATTAAACGTCCCACCATTCCGACAAATTTTTCCTCCTAAGGTCGGAATGGCGGTATTTTTTCGTTTTTTAAACGTGTTGCCATTCCAACACATCTTTTAAAAGGGTTAAGGTTAGGGTTAGTATTAGCCTTGTCGGAATGCCGGGACGAAACTTTGTCAGAATGGCGGAACGTTCGCATGTCGGAATAGCGGTACGTCGGAATGGTGACATGTCGGAATGGCGGTATGTCGGAATTTTGGGATGTCGGCATTTTGGGATGTCGGAATGCCAGCATGTAACCCCTGCTTCAAAATGTGGAGGAATCCAAAGCTTGACACACCTTTCGTGCCTCATTATGTAAGCTAAACTAATGGACAACCACTGTTCAGAGAAGGGCTTTAGCAAATGGTCAATCTCCACAAACATATTCGACTACTATTTCGCCCACGTCTGCTGCATGATAGTGTCCACCTAACTCATCATGCCATTTTTTCCATACTATTTCCTTCCCCATTTCCTCCCATCATCTCCCCTGCCTTCCTCCCTCCTTCCTTTCCCCTCCCCCCGGGGTCTGGAACGGGTCAACTACCCGCGATGTGGTCTTTGCCCTCTGTGGTAGGTACTTCCATTCTCCAACGGACACTAAGGAGCTGCTCTACGACCCAGCATCCGTGATGAACGGTGACACGCTCAAGTTCTGCCTGAAGGAGGCCTGGTGCAAGCTGTCCTTTTTTGTCCTCTCCTTCTTCTACTATCTTTACTGGTGAGCACTTGACAGGCGGTGTGGGGGGATAATTGGATTACATGTAAAGAGATTACATTAATCTGATTACAACAGCTAAAGTAAAAACATTGCAACTGAACTGAAGCTACTTAAAAACATATTAAATATGCCCGTTTTTTGAAAGGAAATGGTAAAAAAGTAAAAGCTGGAAACTGAAAATGAACACTCACATCATGTGTTTGATTCCAACCCTCTTGCCATCATGCGGTTATTTAACTTGGTTTGATTTCCCAGATCTGAAGCAATGCGAGTGCAAATCACTGAATAAAGTAACCATTTCTCTGGCAATCACATGCAAGTTCTGTGACATAGTGTAGATCTGCCAGGTTAGTTAAGCTTACTGTAAGGCCCACTACTGCTAATGCATGTGATGTTGAGAGAATTTGATTCTTTACTTCATTGACAAGCACGACAAGAATGCTCAGGTGGACAGTGAAAGGATTAAAACGCTATGCATTGGTTAAATGTTCCATATTTTGTGTTCTATACGTAATCCTGTAAGTTATGATATTTTTTAAATTGCCTGTGCAATGTTTTACGAGTTGCCTCACTAATGTTTTTGCTAAAATGTTTGACTGCTACATGATAATAATGCACACTGTTCCTGTCCATGTCTAATAATGTTATTAACGACTGCGGATTCTTGTTCCATGTGTCATGTGGGTGCTGCAGTGTGTGGAACCTGGAAATATCCCTCTAATAGGTCTTATCAATGGAACACTTAAAGGTACAATCCTTATATATATTTTTTTTACCTTTCGTGCTTTTATAGTAAATTGAGACAGAATAGCATTATTCTCTTGGAAATTTTACCCCAGTGATCTTCCATATAGGCACCACAGTTCTCTTGATCTTGATCTATATAACATTTACTATTAATTTGCCATTGAGGACTGTTGTGGCTATAGGGATATTTAGCTTTAAACTAGCTTGAGATTTCTTTGGAGCCATGTCAGCTGCAGATTGTAGCTTTTTGATGACTGAGCTCCAAGATTAATATTTTTCTTTTAACATTTCTGATGATTATTCGATAAACACAAAAGGATTGCAACTTTAACATGGAGTTGTTCTTGTATGTGTGTGATAATGCTGTGACTAAACATTGTACAGATGCTTTATTATCCAGCTGTTGTACAGAAATGTTGTGATGTTGATGTGTCTTTTTATAGGTTCTTTGCTAATTATGATGTTTATATGTTTATCACAGCAATATCGCACAGGTAGAAAAGCAACATCATGGGTAATACGTCGAGTGATGTTCTAATTCTGGTTTTCATAAAGAGTAGTATCTCTACAGTTAACCTGAAATGACATCCTAAACGTAACATAATGCTTGGAGATGAGGTACTGCTTCTTGTTAATTCTTATATTTTTAAAGATACACTGAATTGTTGATGTGCAAAAAACCTGACCTCATTCTCTTGGCAAAAACACCTTTTTCCTACAGCTAAGCTATTATGATTTGATGTTATCATGTATTAAGATAAGGAAGATTAATTTTCAACACATAAATACATGGATTGAAAAACTTATCACCTCATGTCCTGAGTTTTCTGAAACAAGTACACAAGACACAGATTAAAAACTTAGTAATTTTCAGGTTATAAAACTAAAGATTTCTTTTCCACTGACAACATCTGTTAGATATTACAAATACTATAGACAGTGAGAATACAGTATTCTCCCTCCTGGCATGGTAGAGTGGTAACAACTATGGTAAAAAGGAAAGAAAAAGAGCTTGTGTTTTATGCTTATACGTATCTCATCCATTTTCATGCCTACATCAATCAGTAGAAGTGCGTTGTAGGTTCAGTGAACAAGAACCTTGTTATTTAAAGGGCCATGCTGGTGGTTTTTAGGTCATTAATAAATAAAATGTGTACTTTAGCACAGAAGTCATGTAAAGTATATATGTTTCTAGTTAATGCACTAAAAAATATTTTACAAAAACATTGGTGACTTAATCTTGATCTCTTTCAGAAAACACCATGCAGGTTGCAGCTTTATTAAGGGTGCAGCTTTATATTAAGACTTGGGGCCCAGTAGTCGTGTACCTTCAGCACGATTGAGTGGGCCTCACTGGACACTGAACACTGAGTGTCTGTGGTAGTAAACCAAGCATTCATCATGAACTTATATCATCTTGCTTCTCCATTCCACTCCATCCCACCCTGCTCTAGCTCATGTGGACTCATCTGCTGTTTTAGAGACCCCTGGCAGCAGCAGCAGCCGCAGCAGCAGTGAGGTACTTCGCTACGAAGCAGGGTAATGATTGATTCACTTTCAATTCCATCAAGTTCAAGAGGACGGCTTTCTTGAAATTCTTATTCACATTTTTTTTTTTTAACCATGGTGTGATCTTTGTTACTCATATAATAATATGAATTTGTTGTACAAAGGCTCCCTGGCCATCAACTGGTAATTGGGTTTTAATTTAAATATCTTTCCTTATTTTTGTGAATAAACCATAAACTATTATATCAATATGTTTATAAAATCTGTGCCCTCCACAAAACTGTCAGCCTTCTACAGATGCAGCAGCCTTGATTTTCCCCTCCCAACCAAAGGCCTTTTGGCTGCCAGCTGACTGCCAGCCTGTTCCCAGTAGATTGCCAGTTCGTTTTCACAGTACATAAACAAAATGGCGGGGACTTCCGATTCACAAGCACAAAATGTGTCACCTGACACAAGAGTTCATGCGTCTTGTAACCACCTACACCCAGTGAAATATTCAAACCAAATACTTTTTCCAAACTGTCAGTGATATGATTTATGCACTAAATCAGTGGAGTACTCTTTTAATATTTCTAAAACTGTCCATTAGAGTAACGTTCTGGTTCAAGTGTGACCTGTTGACTTTTTGTTTCTTTTCTAAATGAGTCAATTTAGCTAAATGAAGTGGGGGTTTATTTACAGTCTGAGTCATGCTGGTCCCTAAGTTGATTTGGTTCTAAAAATGTGGCCATATAATCAGATCTCAGCAATTACTCTGATTCTTATTTCAGATACACCGGGGGTCCGTAATGATAAAAGGAAAGAAAGAGAAATAAAACAAACAAGATAAAAAAATAAATAAAATGTATCTCGCCATGTTTCCTAAGCCTGGCTGTGTACCGAGAGCAGCTCTACAAATACACGAACCTTTCTTAAATGTCTTCTACATAGGGTTCTTATAATCAGCGTGTAGGCCTAACCATGTTGTTCCAACGTCATGCTGAAAACAGACAACTCATTTGGGAGGTGAACTTTTTTCGAGACTGGGGTGATGGTCAGTATAAACAGTGAGCCAATCAGTGTATAGAACTGCTGGAATTGGAAGTGATACGATCTGAAACCTGCTTCATGAAGCCTGTTTCTGTTTTCTTACCCTGTGATACCGACCCTTCTTTGTCACTGCTCCCCAAAACCCAAACACACCAGTATTGCTTGCCTGCATCTGTGACCTAAAGATCCTTCACGCCCTCACAATAAATCTTACTGCCCACACACACACACACACACACACACACACACACACACACAGGCACCACACCCCATGATGTATGCACACAATGAAATTGTGCATGCCCTCACAGACACACAGATGAACACACGGCTCCACCTGAGCGCTCACCTCCACACCTGTGTGACGGGTGATTTAAAATCCTTTTTGGTTGCTCAGTGAAGCTTATCTGTTGCAGATGATCCAGGGGAATTACTCTATAACTCTTGATTTTGTCCAGCGGGGCACAGCAGGAGGACAGAGGCACGGGTTCAAAGGGCACTGAGCACACCTGGGCTAAATATATTTCTCATATAAATTCACCTTTTTGACACATTTTTGTGTACTAAGTAAATTCCAATTCTAAGTAAAGAAGACACCAGTGCACATTGTATTATATTTTGTTTCAATATAAAAACTAAGAGAGAACCTCCTTGTTAGTCTTCACAGGTCCTACCTGTCCGTCAGTCCCTGGTGAACTCTGTGCTGTCTCAGCCTCCTCAGCTGTAGCTCCTCTGACACTGGCTGATAATGAAGCCCTGTCTGACAAATGGAAGTTCCCCCTCAGAACCTGACTTTTGACCTTTACCTTCCAACTTCTTCCCTTTCTCCTCCTCAATTCGTTCCTGTCACAGGGCTGCTATGTGAAATGTGATGTACTCCAGTGACTAATACATTTCCCTTCCAAGATACATGCTGGTTGCCTGTCTTTTCTCAGCTCGGTTTAACCCCTGTGGTTCCCTCTACATGTTGTTGTTTGCTGCTACCTGTGTGCTATCCTGCTGTACATTTACGGGTCTAACCTTCGTATTGTATTAGTTGTCCTTCCCATCCTCCCGGGCATGAAAATCTGGCCTTTCTATTTGCTCACAAACATACACACAAGCCCACACACACATACACGCACGCACAAGGTTAACCTCGGCTCATTAGCTAGACAGCTGCTGAAAGCTAATGGAACATGAAATAGGCAACATCTGTCATTAAAGTAGAGCGCAAGATATGAACTGTTTGTTTTACAGGCAGTGGATGGCCTTACCATAGATTATTCCTTAATTAAGGTAACATCATGAACATGTGTGTATTTCTAAAGTCATATTTATATATGGGGGATGAGCAACCTAGTCAGAAAATCCATGTCACTATTATTGTGTTTTCACTGGTACAGCTACTGTACTATGGACCAATTTGTGGTCATGAAAACACAATGCATTTTTCAGTGAAGCAGAAGCAAACGTGTTCATTCAATGTTTTCGCTTGTATCACAATGTTCAGTGGCGTGTATGTGTTTGACAATGGACTACATTACACTAGGATGTATGTTGCTGTCGGCATTTATAGGTTGTGAGGAAAATGTCGACTACTAAAAAACAGTATTATTTCAGTTTGACAAGAAGTTAGCAAATCAAGTTTGCCTTTTTTGTGATGTAATGTTGTTAGTCCGTCGCACCGGCTGATTAAAAGAACAAACACTGCCGGCAGCAGATTATATCAGCTATGGTTAATTAACATTAATGGGGCGAGAAACTTGCAAAGAAGACCAAAACTGAAACTCAAACACTATCTAACATCACTGCACCGTTGGGAGTGGGTGCTGTGTATTTATAGTTCAGTCATGCACAATAGAGTTGTGAATCTTCTCCAGGCCATACATTGATACATTTTATCAATAATTTCAATTGATCAACTACGTAGTTGTGAATCCGGACCTCAAGTATGTGGATCAACTAGCAATGTCAGTCTGTTGGTCCACCACTTTGATCCGGACTGAAAAACCGGTATTTGATTAAAATATCTTGACACACAGCGGAGGGGTGCCTGTAAATTTTAGTACACAAATTCATGTTCCCCAGGTCAAAATTCAAATGGTCTAATACTTTGGTTTATGACTAAATACCTGTAAAATTAATGACATTCATATCAGCCTCAGTTACACTTTGTGTTAGCTAAACTAAGATTGAACACAGTAAACATTATACCTGCTAAACATTAATATGCTAGCATGATCACTGTGAGCATGTAAACATGCTAATGTGTTCATGTAGCTCATGTGCAGCCTCGCAACATGTTTGTAGACTCTCAGTCTTGTTTAAGCTTGCACAGATTAAGAACTAGATTTTAGATTTGAGAAAATGGTATTGAACCCCAACCACAGTCACTAACCAATAGCCAATACTGACAGCATTACTGAATCTCTGTAATAATGACTTTAGTATAGTTGTACATCTGAGCAGTATATCAATATTACATTGTTATTGTGATATGAGTCTATATACATATATCATCTTACTGTAGATTTTGGATATCATTATATGGTAAAATGACATAAATCTTGTCTTTCCTGGTTTTAAAGGCTGCATTACAGTAAAGTGATGTCATTTACTGAACTCACCGGACTGTTCTACTTAATACTTTTCTTTACACACTTAGTCATTTTATCCACATCACTGACTATTATTTATCAAAAATTGCGTTGTGCTGATAGTCAGTCATCCCTATAATGTATGCTACAGAGTGTAGAAGAGCAACATGTCAATAACCATGTTAAGCACACATTTTAATGCATCTTAAGCAGCTTTAAGCAATAAAACATGTTAATCAGTAGTTTTGGTAAAGTGTTTGTAGACATATTTTGAAGGTGAAGTGGCGTTTAAACATTTAAACAGTAGGTAGCACACACGTTCATTTGAACAAATTACCTCAATGATCTAACATGTTTGGACACAGCTGTGTTGACTTTCTATTCAAAAAAAGAATAAAAACAAAAGAATAACACTGCATAGTCTGCAGTAGATGTTGTGGATACTGAATACTGTTCAGTGAAAATTGCATAACAGGTGAATATAATTTGATTTGCCTTCCTTTGTGTTTCACCTCACACACGCATGTGCTGCACTGCACTCTAATTAGAGCTACAATAATTGGATGTGACCTCGCTGACGCAGGGTTGTGTAATACGTGTGTAATAAGGTGTCATGTAAAGAGCATGTGTTCAGCACTAATTCACCTCACATTATTGGCTCTACTATTCAAGGGGACTTCATTAGACTTGGACACATTTATAGTACAATCGCTGGTCTAATGGCTGGTAGCACTTAACACTGATAACAGCATGCAGCCCACCTGGACACACCAAACTGAACAAATACAGAGGGCCTGTTATTGTTCTGCTCGCTCCGTTGTCTGTGACTGAATGTAAAAATATCATATAAGGTTTTGAAAATACATTATTATAATAAATTATTGCTAAAAGAAGCAGTTACTAATTTCCAACATATGATCATGTGCAAAGGCGTTTTTCCCCCTTAAATCAAGATAATATGATAAATAATTAATATCTAGCAAATTAAACAGCATTATATTTCATCCATAATCACACAGACCTAAGTGCCGGTTCTCCTCTTTCCTGCACTATCTCATATAACAAGTCATATTTTAGCATACATTATGTTTAGTTAATGTCTAATTAGGCTGTGAAAGTGAAGGAGCTGTAATTTAAAGAGCTACAAGTCAATCTACTAATGATGGAGCCAGTTCTCCGAGGTTTTAATGGGAGGAGGTCAAGTCTCTGAGGAGGCAGCAGCCTTTCACTCTTGATCTGTCTGTCTCTCTCCTCACATACTGTATATCCTCTCCTCTCTCGCTCTCTCTCTGCATCATATTTTCTCTCTGTCCATGGATATTCATGAGTCAACAGAGTGAACTTGCAGTCTTCTCACCAGCAGAGATTAACGGAGGTGTTAGGAGCGCCGAAAGGCCTCGGGGATGAATACAAACGTTGGGAAGCATTAGTTACTGTCAGTGAGGTGCCTATCTGTTCTTGTCAACTCGCAGCTCAGTGAGACAAGTGTTGGATCCCCAATCTGTGGCTGTTACTGTGTCATGCCGTCCTTTATTAATCCCCTTTTTTCCCCAGGTAAACATCACACATCACTGTGGCTTCGGTCAGAAAAAAAAAAACGGAAAGAGAAAATCTTAATTCTGGTGAAATCACTCAGCAATGTCTGCTTTACAGCTTGTATACATGCTCATTGCATTACATGATGCTCATCTGCTTCTGCTTTTTCTTTTGCATTCAGTGGCAACATTTCTACAGCTGCAGTCTTTTCAGAAATGAATCAAACAGCACAAACATGCCAGGAAGGATTGTTGTTTTTACACTTTTAGGTCATGGTAAAAACCTAAAAATGTAAAAGTTAAGACAATAGTAGCACAGTTGATGTAGAAGTTATTAGAAACAGAAACAAAACATTATTGTTACAGTTTTATGTGTTATAAAAAATGTTTTTATTTAGCTATTCTACTCTTGAAAAATACACAAATTCTATCATTTGAATTTCGATCCTCTTAAACCACTGTGTGTTGCTGTAGTTGCAGATAATAATCCTTAAAATTGTTTTCAATATTATCAACATGGCTCAATGACTGTCAGTGATGCTATGTAGAGGTGTGTTCAAACGTGTTGCTGGAGTGTTACTGCAGCCACACACAGTGAGTGGACTGGAACATCACAGCCGTCAAGATAAAATGTTTCCATCAGAGCGGTCTACAACTCATTGAAATGTACACCAGTGTTTCTAGACTCATGGCTGTGTTCACACATACATCTACATGTTATTGGCAGTGTTGAGTGTAAATTTCCGACGTTACTGTAGATCGCCCACACAGTCTTATTCTGTCGAAATGACGGAAAACCTTTCGATTAAAAATAAAGAAAAATATTTCATCAATGAAATAAAAAATTCGGTGATCTTGATGAAAAAATCTGATGTATTTAGGTGGATGGTATCTATGAGTAGTCGATCCAGCAGATTTAAATGTAGGCATGAATGAGTTAAAGGGGACTGTTGGGCCTTGACAGAGGTATGCGCTCTACTGAGTACCATTCTGGTTGCTTGAATTTGCTAAAATGAATTCAGCCACTTGCAAATGGACGATTGTGTTATTTCTTTTGTCAAAAGTTACATAATCGTGCTTTGATCCATACTATTATTATGGCTGTTACGCTATAAATCACAGTGTGGCTCTCATGGAAGACGCTAAGCATGGTGGGATTCCTCACAGTCTCTGCACATACTGTAGGTAGAATACCACACTGATTAATGCAGGAGAAGAAGCATTATGCAATCTTTCAAAAAACAAACAGTATATGTGAACACAGCATTAGTCTGAATAATGCAGATTATGACAGAGGAGCTTGAAAGGGACGTCACATCTAAAAGGTAACTGTCAGCAAGTGAAATAAATAAGTCCACATCTTTCATGTAGGCAAACAGACCCACCACTAAAGCTGCAGCCGGTTGAGACAGCAGTATTGAGATGAATCAGCAGCAAAACTAACTATGGATCAATGAAATGTTTGAACACACACACACACACACACACACACACACAGTGCTCGTTATCTGAATGCTTCAAACAGGCCATTGAATGATTTGTTATGTAATCTTCACTCTGTCACCCCCCTGCCCGCCTGTCCAATCACACGAGCGTCAACTCACTTCCTATTTCCTGTTTCTTCTTCTTGTGTTTCAGTATGATCTACTCCTTGGTTACCTCATAACAACTGATATATCAGCAACTGGAGAGAAACAAAAAAAATCAAACACCTCTGGATACACAGACCGCCGCTGTCTCGAACTGAAAGACAGGAAATTTAAAAGTTAAAGATGAGAAAGAGAAACATTTTGTCGCTGTGAAGCCAAACGACGAAGTGGATGGAGGTCGGAGCTTCTTTTCTGCTTCGTCTCCTTCAGAAGGAAGGACATGTTTTACGCTCAGCTGTACATAAAACCTGAAGACTAAAACTCCTGTTTACAGTTTGACTGGTCATAGAGGGATCCGAGTTTATCACTGCCTGGCCAACGTTTGTAACACACACAAACACACACACACACACACACACGCACACACACACACACACACACACATCCACAGCCTCCTCTGGAGTGCTACCGTACTCACTGTACAGTAGCAGCGCCGGTAGCCCAGAGGACGGAGAGCACAGTAGCGTTTGCACAGTTTGTCTCAGGCACAGCATGGTGAAGCACTGTCCAGCCCAGCACAGCACAGCTCACCGACCCTCAGTCATTCCTCCTCGACGCCTCGCCGACCGTAGCTTCACCGGTGAGTCAGGAAAGAGGGATAGACGGACGAGCGGACGGACGGATCACACTGTACAGAAAAGAGAGCGCTCAGGGGGAAACGCCGGAGCAGCCAGATATTTCCCCCCGGACGGCACATACAGTCCATGGCCCCTGGGCTTTTCTTTCTAACATTACGTGAATGGCTTTTGTGACGTGTGCATTTTTGGTGTATTCTTTAACAAAAGGCATTTCTAATTGAATTATGATCTAAAGCAAAAGGTATTCTATACAGCCTTCTTAGTGTTGTCCTAGTGTCGTTCTATTGTGGGAAACTTTTCTAAAATCTCCAAACTGACACCTGTCCAAGCTTTTATAGTAGAGGAGCACACATTCTTTGCACAAATAGTGTCTTGCACAATACTCCGCAATATTTGGCTACATATTAGAGATCATTTATGATAGTCTAGCCACACAGGTGAAGGTCTTCCAACATTAAAAGAACTATCCAGCCCTGTTCGAAGACGGGGAGACAATGTGAATCTTTTCTAGCTCGATTTACACCATGGACCAAAATGTTGTCTTTTCAGTATTTAATTGATTTATTTATGTCTACTTGTGAGATACTGAGGGCTTGTCTTCATGCTCTATTTTAAACGAAACATCATTTTTCCAGTGTAACCACGCCATGATAAGAAAGAATGAGTAGTGAATAAAGCAGAAGATGTAAAAACGTGTCTTCTCTCTGATTTGTCTCAACGCGACCGTAGCAGATGGTGAAGTAATACGACTACTACAGGCCATCACCCCTGCAGCTTCAATCGGTTCAGTGTCCTGCTCACAGGCACTTCAGCAGGGGCAGGTGCTTGAACCTGCATCCTCCACGTGTAGCACAGTTTTCTAAGGCCCAGACCGCTCTGTAGATCTCCACACGATGAGCTCACTGCGTAAGCCGCCGCCACTCAAGGAGCAGATGGGAACGCCCGATTCTTGTTGTTTTCTCTTATTCTAACTCAAGCATTTTCTATCCTTACTGTGTACGTGACCGACCAAGTTGAATTTAGATATTGTTTATGAAATAAAGTATTTTAAAATCAAAGTTTTGGTGTTTTTATTAAATTACAGATATACACTTCTACTCCTTGTACGTTTTTATACAGCGTGTTGTCTTTTAATATGTTCCTTGTGCATATGATTCATAAGCACCGCAGGGGAACGGGAGAGGAACGAGGTGGGGGTAAATTAAATTTATGTGCATATTCACTTGAAGTCCACACGGCATGTTTAGGTTTTGAATATTTCTGCATTTGATAAAATCATAAAAAACAATAGGAAGAAAATGAAAGAGCGTGAGTGCACCTGGTGCTGCAGCTGGGTGCAAGAGTGCAGTTCTTGGAAACATGTAATGCCCATTTACACGACACAGATTCTAAATAAGTTGTGCCTTCTTGTAAATTCAGCGTTATATACATTAAGTTTTGTCTTTCCTTGTGTAAGTGTCGTAGGATAGGAGACAGCTTGTGCATAAATTGACCACTGTCTATAAGAGAATGACAAAATGCTTTAAATATGACTGTGTGTGTCATTGTGAAAGATGGTGTGCGTGTGTGTGAGTGTGTGTATGTGTGTGTGTGTGTGCGTTGAGCAAGAGTCCAAGCTGTGGCAGACCATTGCTGACAGATTGGTGACAGCCTGTCTTCCCAGTACGCACCTGGGTGCTGTCCACATCGCTGGCATATATTTCATCATAATTAAACCAGACACACACTGCTGACCTTTTGGCCCCTCATTGTGTGTGTGTGTGTGAGAGAGAGAGTGTGTGTGTGTGTGTGTGTGTGTGTGTGTGTGTGTGTGTGTGTGTGTGTGTGTGTGTGCAGCCTGGCAGTGATGTATTTGGATTAGCCCCCCTCCTGTACCTCCTCCTCTCACCTCCCTCTGTTTCTGTTCTCTTCCCCAAATCCTCACCAGCATCCAGCCCTCCTCTTAAAGCTGTGAAATGACATTGAGCTCTTGTCCCGCAGCTCTGGCACACTGCGCTCAGCCGTCTGGAACCCGAGGTTTGCCTGTAAAACTCTGTTTCTTCAACTTTTCACAGTGAGGGAGCCAATTTTAGTCTCGCTCTGCATGGGACTGAAGCTCACTGATGCATATTGGTACTGTCTCCCTGCGAAGGCCCAGCAGAAATAGGCTTTGTGACTCACGATGAGTTCAAACACGTAGCTTTCCAAAGTGTGAACGCAGGATGGTGAGTCAGCTTTTGTAGAATGGACTGACATGTGACACAGGAGAGCAGTAGTTATTCTGGCAGGAACTTTACAATGTGACAACGAGGCCTGTGATTCTCACTCCGTCTTCAGTTGGACACATTTTTAAAAAGTAACTGACCCACGATGATTATGTTGTTACTGGTTGTCATTAACTGACTGAGTCGCTCAACACAAAAAGTACTTGTGTGCACACAAAGTTGTAGGGAAAGCCAGCAGTCGGCGCTAACCTTAGTGACAAATACATCACTTGTTTCTACTGTCCTCTCAATACAATTCAGCAGGTCTATTGTAATGAGTAGAGCTTTTAATGTGACAGGACAGCAGCAGGAAGTGATTGCTTTGAATTAAATCAAGGGTTACTGTAGTCTAGCTCTAGAGGAGAACTTGATGTACAGAATCTATAGAGACTGACATGCTGATCCTCACTGTGTCATTGTTTAGGTTTGTTAGTTGTTAACTGTTCACTTTTGTTTTACTTTCCTCTTCCTGTCTTTGTCTTTTCCCCACCCTTTTTCTGTGTACAGCTGTGTACCACTAGTTAATAATGTCTGCATATTTAAGCCTGTATTTCCCCCTCACTCTTTGTTGGTTCGTCAGTGTCCCCAGTGTACCTGTTCCCCAGTGCTCTTGTGCTCTATGTTCCCGCTTTCTTATCTGTAGCTAGTGAAGCAACACGTTACATAAAACAAGCACAGCAGAACCTGTAGACTGGTCGGACCACCATGTTTAAAGAAGAGCTTAGTTTTTTTTCCTTTCCTTCAGTGTGTTACATGGGTTCTTGTGCATGTAAAAGGTCTTGAAAGTTAGAAAACCCAGTCCACACCAACAGAAGCTCCTCTCTCCCACAGAAAACACTGCTCCTGAAGTCAATCTTTGAATCAATCAATCAATCTTTATTTGTATAGTCTCCTGAAGTGCCTGAAACACTTTGTCAGTAGTCCCACCCTTAATACTGTGACTACTGTGACTTGACATCGTACAACGTCACTGTGACACACCTTTGCAGAACTTCTGCCTACTGTATATTCACAGACAGAGCTGACAAAGCTGTGCTGGCTCAGGCGTGTATGAGCTGACCAATCAGAGCAGACTGGGTATTCAGGAGGGGGGACTAGAGACAATATATAAGACTTTAAGTGAACAATAATAATATTAATAGTAATAATAAAAGTATTGGCATAATGTAAAGCAATGACAGTTTGATGTTGTGAAGTCTATGTATTGTGTTGCAGAGGTATTAGGATGCTTACCAGCTAGCCCCGGCCCATGAAGCTCCTGTGCTAGTGGTGTAATCACCTACACTCCCCTGGTGCTCTGAGCTCCAAGTTCAGACCGATAGCTGCACAGCTACCTGAGCTATAACAAGCTAATGGCAGTTAGAGTTAGAAGCGTTTAGCCGTACGTCTTGTGATATGCTGCCCATTCTTTGTTTTTGGTTCGAATTCTACAGGTGGCCGATTCTTACATATTGCACCTTTAAGCCTCTATTTTGTGTCTGCTTGATAATTATGTGTTATATCAGAATGTATGTCTGCAACTACGAAATCTATTTGAATAATCAAGGTATCATAATAAAGGGAACACTGAAGTATTTATTCAGATCTGTAAGTATTGGTACAGTATATATGTCACTGGGTTTGAGTAAATGAAGTTGGCACACAGCATAAATGAAAGATTTTTTTTAAAGAATTATAATTTCAGGATGAATCTCCCTGAGGAATGATGCAGCTGCAGCTCCAAATCTCTGACAAACCATTGCAAGATATCTGAACATTACCTCTGCCAACTCTTATGCTAATAAAGTCAATCAGAACAAAATTATAGAGGTTTTAGAACAGAGGACTCAGGCAGAATCTCCAAATGTGGCACCATCTGTGCCATTTCAAATGTTGTTAGGTACCAAACTATATATTTAACTTACATGTTACCATAGGTGCTCAAATAATAGCCCAATTGTGCGCACACTCGGGCTTAACAGTTAAAACATTATCCTTACAGCTGAAAATGACAATAGAAATAAACAGGTTTGTTGATATCACATATCCTCGCAATCCAACTCAACTGCCAGTTGTCTGCCCGGAAGTGTGTGTGTCTGGCTTTGTATTTAAGAGCCACTGAGTCAGCTTTTTGTTTTTGTTCTTTGGGTCCTGTTCACTGACTCTGCCACTTTGTCCCCAAACACCTCCCAGCTTTAATGCCATCTGAACACTTCCCATGGAGCTGGATTCCAGCTTCTCACCTTATCGCAAAAACTTCTGTCTTCCACTAGTTTTTGCTTTCACTGCAAGTCCTTCACCATCTTCCACTGTGATCCTTTTATCCTCAGACACACTCAGACAGAGAGGGAGGGGGAGAGGGTGTGGGGGGGTGGCACATGCAGCTAAGCATTATGGGCCTTGACACGTGTGGTGGTGCTGTCCTGCAGAGCTGGGCAGGCAGTCTGTCAGTGTCCTGTGTGCTTCAGATGGTCGTTCTGTCAAACTGCACTATCCATAACATCCATGGTGAGAGGAGGGGGATTTCACCATCTGGTCGTCCGTGTCTGGATCAAGAGAAATGGCTTTGAACCAACAGTTCAAAACTCCGCTGACTGATTGGTCAATTTTAAATAAAGTAGTGCAATTTTAAAATAATAACAGCACAGGTCCTGTTTGTTATATTTAACCATAAAACATGAAGTTAGGGAATTCCCAATATAGACACTGATGAACTGTCTTTATTGCAACACACACACAAACACTCGCCCAGTTTTGCACATCCCACTCACCCTCTCTTCCCTGTTGTCTTGTTCTCACTTTGCATTTCTATATATACAACTTTGTCTGCCATCTTTCTGCCCCCCACCAACTATTCCTTAAGATTTGTTTGCCTATCTGTTTGTGTTAATTAGTGGCCATCTTTAATGCAGCTTTTGTTGATGAAGTTGTATGTGCAACTCTTTTCTGTAAACTTTTCATGGCAACTAAACCATTTGTCTTCTTCTGGCAGGCCAAACAATCTGCCAAAAATGCAAAGTGCATCACCTACTGTGTGTCAGAGCTCAAACAGCAACTGCAATCAGAAACAAAACAGTAAAAATGCAATACGCCTCAGGACAGCGTCAGTTAAACTGCGTGGGATGTGTGTCCAACCCATTCGCCAGAAACAAATGTTTGCAATGTGCGTTTCTGTAAAACCACAAATGTGTTGAAACATTTCTTTATGCTGCAACTTCATGTATCCAGAAACCTTAACTGCCAACCTTTCATCCTGGTGACTGGGCCGGTTGTGCCACCTTAAGTTTAACTCGTAATTAAACTTAACAGGCACACAGGGTGAACTTTGATAAATAATCATCATAAATTGTAGGATCTGCAGTACAAGCAGACTCCTGGCTCATGTTAAACCAAAGATCACCATCCACAAATCACAAAACCTGGTTTATCTGCACTCTCATATATTAATAATATTATATAATATAATATATAATAATATATATAATATTCTTGCGTAATATATTCGACTCGATCTTCTTTCTGATAAAATTCGGTCTTCCAGACGTGTAGTCATTAAAGACTGGATTGATGAGGGTATAATACAAGTGGAGAGAGTTCATTACGATTCCTTTCACAACACATTTGATCTACCTGCCAAAAACAAGAAGAAGAAAAATGGGCACCATGGCAAACTGCAGCAGGTGTTTCCCATTATAATGTAGAACTCCTGGAATCCACCCAACACTAAATATTATTCACTGTTTATTTACTGCCCGCCTGCCGTAATCACAGCCAAGTTATTTACCCTATGTTGAAAAGATTAGCTTTCTTCAGAAATGATTGTATAAAGCTTCTATGCTACCCATTGTGAACTTAACTACCAACTGCTAAACTAGATCATACTCATTTATTCATTCATTCATTCAATCTTTATTTAAATCTCGAAAAATCATTGAGGGCAAGCCCTCTTCTTCAATGATGTCGAGTGCACAAATAAAGAAAACATAATAGGTGCAAAAATGTGATAACAAACAGAAACAAGGGACATTATCACAGAGCGAATAAACAGAGAGGGTACATGACAATGATGTCAGATAAGAAGCAATATGATGGAATACCAATACATTTGAAAAAGGTGCTTGAAAATAATAAGAAACTGCAAGCAAACGAACATGACAACACAAATACAACAGAGGTGCATAAAAGATCATTGTGTATTATTGTAACCAAGCATGACAGTGGCAGTGGAAAATAACAAACTGAACCCTTTAAAATTCAAACCTATGTCACTGTAGGCCACTTCCAGTGGAGTCCAAATACGGATACTCTTTATTGAGGTTTTACTTTCACAAGAGAAGAAGAAGAAGAAAAAGAAGAAGAAGTTGGAGGAGGGGACCTAAGGGGCTGAAAAATGAAGCCAATGCAGAAGTACCAAAGACTGCAGCTCCTCAATGGCCACTTGAGGCTGGCAACAAGTGTGAAACATCAGATGATTATTAAGAGAGTGAGGAGGAAACTCTGTGAACATGACTAAACATAACATAAAGCTTTAATACAGTATTTTTCAGTCCTGTTTATGGGCCCCCCATGCTCTGCATGTTGTAGATGGTCCCCTGCTCCAACACACCTGATTCTAATGCATGGTCCGTTATCAAGTCGCCAAGCAACAGGACTGAAGTATTTTTACATTAACAATGAGCAAAAAAAAATTAATAATAAGAGTTATGTTAAGGTTAATGTTTTCTAAACGTCGCTGTTCTGTCAAAAAAAAAAGCATTACCATTATCTTTCTAGGTGATGTTTCCTACATCGAACAGGTGACTTTTATACACTTAATCCACTGAAATGTGGCAATAAAAAGGACAGGTTTCAAGTGTCTACCACTGACTTTGGAGAAGTGTGCAAAATGACCCCATCTTGAAGAGCTCTTGTATCTTCACAGCCTCTGGCAAAAACTCCAGTGACACAGAAGGATCAGTCAATCCATTACTAGAAAAGGGGTAGAGATCCGATTTAAGTACAATCTGAGACTCATCTTTACTCAACAACATCTCTTTCTATGTGGAAGTTGCTGTTGTGCTGGAGTAAGGTGCCCTTTTAAAACACCTTTCTGTTTTACAGTGTCACATGGCAACGAGTTTACTGTGAATAATTCTTCTGCAAGGGTTATAGTATTTTTAGTTTTTAAACTCATTAATTGTGATGTATCACCATTAGCTCTACTTTTCACTGCCTAACAATTCCCTGTCTATTCCAAGTAATGGTAATTGTATACCTTCATACTGAGTGAGCATGTCCATGTCATCACACATGTAAAGGGATGCAGTCTTCTCACAGAGAGGTATGTCCAGCAGACAGTCCCACAGTAAACCAACCCTCCATTCCCTCCAATGTCTCTCAACCCAGACCTCTAAAACAAATTCTAGGATGACTACAAATCTAACCAAACAGGCATGTTTGTGTTTTTTAACTGTGTCATTATCAAAAGTGTTATTTAATCTAGCTCATGTCATCTTCTCTGGTGATGAACAGTGAATTGATGCCATTGTCGTCTTCTTCTTCTCTAGGTTTACGGGCAATGACGTTCTTGTCTTCTTCCTCTAATGAGTTAACTGCACACTGCAGAGTGTAAAGGCTTAGTTATGCGCAATACGTCCTTATCAAACCTTATATAGATACTTCTATGCATCCTTCACATTGGCATGGATGCTAAGCACAGACCTCCACTTTCCCCGTCCAATCTCCTCACAGCTGTTCTGTAGAAACTGTTTGTATCTTTGCCCGGGCAAAGTAACATTATACAGATGTTTTAAACTTCTCACCAACACACATAAACTCTCATAAACTCTCTTTCGAACTTTCGCCATTTTTAAAAACCTCTTCCTCTTTCTCCCATGGTCGTGTCTCTCTTGACTGACTGGCTATGCTGCTACACTGCCCCCCATGACTGCCAGAGACACTGCTCCGTTGGTCCTTATCTGTCAGCCTTCAGAAAATGTGCAGAAATGCGGACGAAACAAATATAGCGTACGGCCAGAAGGCTCCGTCCAAATCTACATGTGTATCTAACATTGAGCATAAATGAGCCTTAAAGCTTCCCTCCACAGTTTAGGAGTAGTTACTAACTCATCTGACTGCATTTACCATCATCACTGATTTGTTGTCTGGCCAAATAATGGCAGGTGTCTCCAGTTTGCAGCCTATGCCTTCATTGAAAAGACCTCACAACCATAGTGTTACGAGTGTGTGAGCTCTGCCCATGAGGGTGCATGTAGCTTGCTTGGACACAGATGCTGGGCTCTCTGTGGGAGTGCTAATTACCAAAGATATGTTCCTCTCCTTGACGCTGAGCTGACCTTCAGTACTGTTGCATTAACCACAAGGTTGGCAGAGCTCACAGAGCTCCCACACACTCTCTGGCTCACACATATTGCTGAGAAATACTGTTACTCTCCTACTTAGTCAGGGGAGCTGTTTGTCCATGGCCTTTCACTCAGAAACAGCCTTAGAGAACAAGTCCTCCCTCTCCATCTGCCAACAGCTCAAGGCTGAAGGTGCACTGGAGGGAAATGGGTGAAGACTGATCAAGATGTAATCTAGCAATAACTGTGTTTACATGTTTTACTAAGAAAGCCTTCCTTGAAGTCCAGGTCTGAACTTGACTTTCTTCAAAGCTGCACTTCAAGTAACCCCTCTCCTCACGGAGCCCTCTTCATCCAGCTTCAAAGAGCTACCCCTGAACTGCACTTAATATCCATCTATTGTTGAATAAACCACCTTTAAACCTTCTCCAGTCCGGTTGTCCGCTTTTGTGTCCATCTACGAACATTTGAACCATCACCTAAACGTTCATTTAGTAGGCAGTACGCAGTACATTCTGATTGAGTATAGTAGGTAAGTATACGATTTTGGGGTTAAAGTGACCATACATCGTACAGCAGCTCCTTTGACCGATACGTGATGTAAACAATTACATGTTTTCATTGCAATATTGACACTTTAATGCAAATAAAATCATTTTTTTGAACATTTTAATGTCACATGATAATGACTTGCCTTGTAACATGTAATAAACAGGTTGCCATTTCTAGGAAAATATGTAACAAAACACTAGTAAAGCTGGTTTTGCAGAATGTCTTTATTTTTCTGACATTGTTCTCAGTTTATGCACCTGCACCAACATTAAAACACAACATGCTCTTTATGTGAGAGTACCAAACACAAAAGTGGGAAAAACAACAAGCTTGGCGTTCTTTCTCCAAGTCTTTATCTGTTGGCCTGTGTTCAGCTGATCATTAATTACCATTAAGAAATGAACATGTTTCATGTTTGAGCCAGCATTAGCCTTCATTATGGCAAACAACACATTTCACAGGTGGTATAAATAGAGTTACAGCTGAGAGGGTGGAACCCAACCAATAATTCAATTATCCACTTTAGTCTATAAAACACCTCATCCTCAGACCAATGAAACAACACAGAATACTGAAAAAGGCTATTGAAAATAACACCCATAATGGAAAGGCTGTTCATAAAGCGCACCATTAATCTCCGAGAGGCTGCCTTGAACTTTAAAAACTCCGCTCAGCTCATTTGTCAGAAATGGTAAACAGTCAGTGATAAACGCTGAAAACAGAGTTGCCTCTTTGCAAGAGTATTTTTTACATTGCTATATAACTTAAATTATTGTAATGGTGTAAAGTACACAGTGCACTACACAGTACACGTCTGTTGGTCCATATGGTTATAAAACAATGTAGCATTTATTATAAGGGCTCTCTTGAAATTACAAAAAAATTAAATATGAAATGAAATAGTATGAAAAAATTATCCACCCTAGTTATAATTGGAAATTAAATTCATATTGAATGATTTTGTTTGACGATATGTTTAGGTTCACTCTCCACAGTCTCTTCATCATCATCATTTCCAGCAGCAGCAGCCAGCTGTTTTTACCAACGGCAGCACTGATTAACCAACCAGTAGCTGGCAAACAAGGAGAATTTAGTAGCTAGACTGCCGTAAAGTAAAAAAAGGTTTTAATGTAATAATTAACCCTAACCCTAACCCATACAGGTGCAAATCCCCCCAAATCCCCAACATTTAAACTTGCGCAAGTAACGTGACACAAATATTTTCTTAGCGTTTGGTCTGAAAATGGCATAAGGGAACCTGATGAATCTGAGAAGGAAATAACGCCAGTCTACAACACAATTCGGCTCAGGGCAGACTGGGATATGCCTGAATTGTCTGCAAGCTCAAGCTTAAACATCCCCATCACCAATAAACCTGATTGTGGTTAGTACCTGAATGGACAGTGATGGCATGTTTTCCTCTTGACTGCCGTTCCAACTGTTGAGTCCCAAGTGACCAGGAAATGGGCCAGATGGGTCCTGGTACTTGGTCCAACACTTTATCAAATAGTCTTCAGTGTAGGCTTAAGTCAAGAAATAGGCTCAAAGAAGATCACTGGAGAGGTGCAGCATCTGGTACAATGGAGTTTATTGGGTTCTACACTATAAATCCTTGTAATTGGCAAACTGAGTGTCTGACTTTCTTACAGTTAGACAGTAAGAGTACTGACAAGCCTTATGCCCCCCACTGACTGTGTGTGGCTGAGATCCTCTCAATGCATGACTATCCTCCACAGCGCTCTTACAACATGCAGCTGGGCCTTCTAATCTCACTGGATGATATATAGGTACTCTACACTCTGTGTGTACTCTGCACTCAAGATACATGTTTCTTTTCTCTTCACACAGTGTGTAACAGAGGATAATACTTGAACACACAGTATAATAATAGAGTTCTACACAACAGTAACACAGGATTGTACTTGAACACACTGTATAATAATTTACACAACACATCACAGGCCCAGTTCAGCACACAAATCCATGAGTACAGCTCTTGGAAATAGAAAGCGACACATCAGCCAGTCATCATCATATGCAAGAAAATCAGTACAGTCTCTGAAAACCCGCTCTCGCCTAGACTGCGATGTCCTCAAGCAACACTAAGCAGCTATTGTATCATGTGGCGCAGCCATTACGCATGGCTGATCATAGGTCATGCCTGATTGTAATCTTACTCCACAATAATACAGAAAAATAATCTTTATTTATAAGCAGATCATGTGTTTATTTGTTATTTACATAAAGATCATTATCACTATAGTTTTTGTAATGCATATAGTGACAAACATATTTACAAAAGACATGGTTTATCGCATGGTTTATACATTTGACCCTAGATGTCACTGACTCGGGTTGGGATAAGGATCAATCCAAAGAAACTGACACTGAGCCTCCTGATTTAAACAAAGGAATGGTTTGAAAGATGTTTTCACTTGTATTCCCACAACTGCGCGTCTGGCTACAACTCTGTACAATGCTTTATTTTGGGCTGTATAAAGAGATGCTATGTGTGTGTCTCTCATTCACACAGTAGACTGTGGATGTGGGTGGGAGTGTTGTGGAGGTTGTGTTTACTTGTTAACAAAGAGTCCTGGGGCTGAATCAGGCAGTTGGTGCCCAAAATAGACCCTACAACCCAGACTTTCTGCTTGTGCCTGTGTGTTCTTGTCTTCCTGCAGAGCCAGTGTGGATGACAGAGAGCTAGAGCACTGTAGTTAACAATGTAACAAGTTTGAGGCCTCAGATCAGCAGGCACAATCCCTGTGGGTAAAGCGATGGACAAACAATCACCTCCTTCAAGCTCCCACAAGAAATCTAACCTCCAGTAGCTCCCATGTAGCTGCTGTGAGCTGTCAGCAGTACATGACTGCAGCCTTAGTGGGCAGACAAGACTTTGCTGAAAATTGCACTGAGTGTGCAATGTGTGTCGATGTCTTTCAGTGCTTAATTATAATTGGCAATTAATATTTGTATTTCCCTCTTCTGACTAAGTGATGGATTAGTCAATACAATCTTAAAAAGTAATCACTTGATTCAACATTTCCATTTGATGATGGCTTAAATTTAAAGATGTGTCAGCAGTATCCCACCCATAGTTTACAAAACCGACCAGCAGAGCAATAACAGGAGCTTTAAAACTAAGTGCAAAAGCTAAAAAAAGTACAACCAAAAAATCAAAAGGCAAGGTACAAACCACTTTGTACCACAATAGGCGATAGTCTAATAGATCCCCTAGTCTTAGCTGAGAATATGCAAATGGTGTGATCTCTATGTTATACAAGCTCTCTTAATTTTAGTGTAATAACTGAACAAAATAAACTCACAAAATGGCAAGAGACAAACAGATAACTACAACTGTAGACCTTTCTGAATGAAAGCTCAACAACACAGTCTGTTTGGTTTTCCTCAGTCTAACAGCCTCTGGTTTGGTCAAAATAAATCCTCGATTCACTGTGAAAGATGTGAAAATATTCCGACTCCACACACTGCTTTTGCCTGCTACTGAAGTCCGCCTCTCTCCTGTGTCTGCCTCCGGCATGTCTTCTAGTCCTGGTCAGAGCTACTGTAATTCAACTCCGCACAGTGCCCCCTGTCTTCAAACTGGCATCTGTCAGTCTCAAAGCCTCTGCTCAGTTCCTGTCTGGTGTCCAGCCATGTTCCCCAGGACACAACTGAGCCCAGTTGAACTGAGCTCCATTGCTTGTGGTGACTCCCGCTGGGATCCGAGATCACTGTCCAGGCAAACTCCAGTCAGTTAATAGGGACACTGAGCTTACTTGCCAACAGCAGCTAGTGGCTATAGCCAAAGATAGCTAGGAGCAAAAAGTATAGTGAGCAGCAGCCGCTTATATTTTCGGAGCTTACTTGTTACCCCTGCACTGAGTAGAATATGTAGAGCATCACATCCCTTTAGTTTGGTTCATTGAGGTGAATAACTTGTGAGGCACACATAAATGCACAAAAGCATGGAATATACCACCAGACAGTACACTTTTGCCATTATCCTACTCTATTTTCATCTTTGTCTATTTCTCTACTCGTGTTCTCCTTCTCAAAGTGTTTATTTTCCTCTCTCCTTCTCCCTCTCTCTTAAACACACACAGACACACATGCCATCCTTATCCCCTACTGGCTTCATGTTTAGCATGCCAACCTTTCATCTGTTTATGCAGGATAAGTACACCATAACTAATAAAAAAGGAATCCGTGAAACAAACACACACACACACGGGAGCATCAACATACATACATGTGTAGTGAAAAATACACATGATTTACAGGCACACACCTTCTCTGGAGAAAATCTTCACTGGCAGAATTCTATTTCCTTTGAGCTGCATCTGTTCCTAGGTAACCTATTTCTGATGGGGATTTGGATGTGAGTGTGTGTGTGTGTGTGTAATGACTCAGTGACTGTCTTACACTGAATGTTTACAGTGTGGGCCAGACCTCAGAATTTACTAAAACACCAGGTTGACAAGCAGTGGGTTACATGTAGTCTGTGATGTGGGATTACAGTAATCTGATCACAGCAAGACTAAAAGGCTAAAGCTCAGCTAGCAGCCCCTATAGGCTGCAACAATCATTACACCAAAAACAACCAAACGCCTTATAGGCATACCGTACATATACCAAATATTATTTTCAGAATGAATTAAGGTTTTTCTAAATGTCATTTCACATTTTATTGGTACTAGTAGGCTCAGCAAAGAGATGCTTTTACAGGAAATCACACTGTAGTCTGGACAGCAGGATGTGAACACACAACACCAATCGTTTTGGTCGGGTTTCTTGCCAGTTTTCTCGCCAGCCTGGACTCTCACCAGAGCCACAGAGGATGCCATATCTACTGCCCTCCACTCAGTCTCCACACACCTGGAGAATAAGAACAGCTACATCAGAATGCTGTTGGTTGATTTTAACTCAGCATTCAATACAATCTCACTCGTGAAAGTTATTGGAAAACATAACTCTCTGGGCTCAGTACCAAACCCAGCTACAACGCAACTACATTTGACTTCCTTGCAAACAGACTGCTGACAGTTTGGATTAGCAGTCACATCTCCTCTAATGTACTGCTAAACACTGGAGCCCCCCAGGGCTGTGTGCTCAGCCCCCTCCTGTTTAGACTGTATATCCATGACTGCACTCCGAGACATCAGGAGACAACACCACCATCATCAGTTGCATTATTAACAACGATGAGAGTTCATATCGGGAGGAACTCAACAATCTTGCCGAGTGGTGCACAGAGAACAATCTACTGCTCAACGTCAGCAAAACTAAGGAGCTGATTGTTGGTTTTAGAAAGAAGGAGGCAAAGACACACACCCCTGTGGGCGGTCACCCCACGACCACACCCCATAGGAGGCCACGCTTCATTATCACAATGTATGAGGTTGGCCAATAGCTTGTGACAGTGGTGATGGAAGTCTTTCTTCGTACTGTTCATCACATGTGTAGAGAGCTGTAGTGATGAACTGCAACATCCTCTTTACTCATGGTTAGTACTACAAAGCAACAGAAAATGATAATTACCAAGATAAATCACCATGTTCTGAACAGACTCAAGTGTTACAAACAATAAGGAATAGAATGTTTCAATTTTTAATCCAGGTTGCGTTAAAATGGAGGGAAAATACAAATCAGGTGCATTAAAGTGCAAAGAGCGAGAAATAGGAAGAATTTAATTGCACTGACATCTTACTTCTCGTCTTGCTTGTCTTTGAAACACAACAGTATCTACGACGATGCTGGAACTACGGATGATTTTTCTGTTGCTGATGCTAGTTCCACTAGCCTGACAGAGGCTAACGAGTCTAATCAAAGCACACCAGAGGAGCGAGGACCCCTGCCAGCAACCAGAGAACACCTGCATGAGAAGTGATGAGGTGGAGGACACCTGCCCAGCCTTGGATTCTTCCAGCAGTATTGGAAACACAGGACATTGCCATATCCATAACTGACTGTTCTTCACACAAAACTATTCCCATCAGCAGCGCCACTGCCTAACAAAGTTTCGGCCGTCTGAGGCTGATCAAGAGCTATTTGCATTCATGCATGGATGAGGCCAGACTATCCGGCCTCACTTTCCTGTGTGTCAAATGGGACATAAACATTGACATTGACAAAGTGGTTGGCAGGTTTGCCACCAGGAAAGAAAGAATAAAGTTTTTAAAATAAAACATTCTATGTACAAAGTTCACTAACTAACTCTTCAGATTGTTCTGTGGAGGAAAGTGGATTGCACAAAAAGACAGCGCTGTAATAGCAGACTGAAGGACTACCATTGGTGACTCCTGTTTGTGGTGTTGTCTACTTTGTATTTGAGTTAGTGATGTAGACCGCCATGTTTGTTATTCCTATGTATAAAATACATGATGAGACATGCAGTGCATCTGGGTTGACAGGCAGCTGTCTGTCTGTCGCTGTCCATCTGCAGTAGTGCTGAACCGTCCATCACTGGGTGCATGTAGCGCGCCCCCTGCTGTCCTCTATGCTGAAACATTTGAACGCCACAGTGGCATTCTGTGTTCTTGCCTTCTTTTTTTGTTCATCAAAACAAGCTTCTCTGACCAAGTGGCATCACAGTTTTCTTAGCTATAAGCTTGCTTGGCTCAATAAGTGACACTTGGTGTTTTTAGATAGGACAGGATAGGGTAAGGCAGGATAGGATATTTTAGCTATTTAATAAGAATGTAAAATGAAGGGTGCCCTTGAGAATGCTCCGCCCCCTCTTTGCTGAGAGTGTAGCTCCGGCCCTGGTTGGGATTGTTTTGTTAAACTCCTCTTCCCAAGATAAAGAATTCACTAACTATAGTTTGAATATACTTTTTAGCCGAGATAGTCGAAGTCCAAATAACATTACAACTACTGAGCTTGCATGTTGATTGATCTGTCTCTATGTCAACTGAGCCAGCCTTATCCACTGGTGACCACCATGAAATAACCTGGACCTTCAGTTGAATTGTTTTGTCAAAGTAGACACTATAAAGTTTTCCACTATTAATCATTTGCTCTAAAGACTTGTTACAGGCTCTGTAAAGACATTCAAGTTAAAAGGCATACACACTTACATAATTTTACAAACATTTAAATAAAGGTTGATTCTAATTGAAGTTAATGTAAAAATACTGCATTTCCCACTATTCAAATCAAAGTTGTCAGTCGGGAAAGTTTCCTCGATTACACACACTGAAACACACTCATGCACACACTCACCCTCCCACACACACACACTCACACACACACACACACACAGACACAGACTGGATGCCATTATGAATTACCATGAGTGGATTTATTATTAGAAGTGAGCTTGCCTGGCTGTGTGTGAAGACTTATTAGCTACATTCTGTATAGCTGTGATGTGCGTACTGTGTGCTGCTGTTAATTAACCACAGTCAGGAGGTCATTTTGTGCACAGTTAATGACGGTGTGCATAACCATGCTGCAGTATTACTTTATATATGGTTTGGCTTGGTCTCAGTGAAGAGAGAGACACTCACTGTTAACTGAGCATGTGTACCTCTGGATTGATGTGTACAGTACAAACTTGTGTGTACATCTCCAGGCACACTGGCGTCCATGCTACAGCGTCGGGCAGGCTCAGTGTGAAGGAAAGTACGGCCGCTGGGAAGACTAAAATAACAAGAACATTCAGACTTGTACTGTTTGCACAAATACTCACAAGCATACAGAAATAGCTGAGGGACAACAAAGCCTGGACAGTTCTTAGAGGAGGAACTGCTTACAGGCTGGACACACTGGATGTGTGTGACCACCTTTAACTTTTCATTTCAGCGTCCATGTTAACAGGTTAGAGCAGCCATACTGGATGCATGAATGCGTGCATGGCTCGACCTGTAGACAGTCATATGGACATCATATCAGCATTTTACTACAGTTTTATTGTCTGTATGTATAGAATATGTCACAGACATGAAGAGAATACACACAACAGGTGGAGGGCAGTTTCTTTGCAGTGCTCTCTCTTTCACTTTCTCTCCCTCGCTCCCTCTCGCCCCCATTCTGGCTTTCTGGCTCTTTCAGCGGGGTAAAGGATATTATATTATTAATTGTATGTATTGATAATTATCAATGTCAAACTCCATGTAAACAGATAGGGTAGGCAGGAGTCGTGCTGCAGCAGCAACGCAGCCTATGTGAACACAAACATGCGAGTGAGACGCAGCAGCTCAGCAATGCAGCCACACATTATCTACTGAGAAAAGTAATCCATTAGAGAACTTTTGAGTTATCAAAAATTACAGTAAAACCTCTTTGCGACTCATTATGCATGTGGGTTATATCGCCCAGACGACATGTAGCCAACTGTACATGTACCTTTGAATGTACTGACTCTACCGTCATGTTGTAGCCTTCTCTACAGCCCACAATCAGTAACTCTGCAGCCTAATAATAGGAATGACAGACGCAATATAACATTTACAGCTCTAACAATCTGACAGTGAGCTGTGCAGAGGCATACAGTATCAGGCACAGATGTTTCATTTTCATGCTGACAAAAGGAAAAGACAGCAATGTTTTCCAGTAACAAATTACTTTTATGAAAAACTAACTAAATAATGCATTACTTTGTAATGAGTTACCCCTGACACTGGCCCCCAATAAAGTGTGATGAACTGTAAATCAAGAATTGTACCATTAGGGATACTCAAACTTTTTTCTTTTTTCTTTTTTGTACCATCCAGCCTTTTGATCCCTGCCACTGTAATTTAAAGCTGACATATCAATGCAGTCTGCCAGCGGTAACAGGTGGATGCCCGAGCGGTGGTGATGAGCTGAGAGATGCATAAACAGAGCAGAACAGCGTTGAATGAGCTAATGAGTTTGACAGCTTAAATGGGCCACCCAAATGGTGATGGCAGTGTGCAAGCTCAGCTGACACACGAGATGACTCAGAGCACAACATCAGCCTCAGTTCTCTACCTTAACTAACTCCATGATTGTACTGAAACACTCTGGGTAAAGGACACTAGAGCAGAGACGGTGGACACATGAGTGAAGGAACATTAGAAATACAGATGCCTGCTCAATACAATGTCACATACTGCCACAGGGGTCCAATACCACTGGGCGCCTTAAAATGAACAAGTAATTAGAATACCTTTCGGTGTCTAAGCTCTTGATGGTGTGCATGCTGCGTCAGAAAGTTAAACAACCTGACAAAAATAACAATCCTCAACACCAAGGCTCGTTAAGACTTTTATAGATTTTACACTGAACACGTTTGGAGAGAAAAATCTTTTGGCAGTTCTTCAAGAGCAGAACGACGAGTTTGACGAGCACAGTTCTGGCAGTTTAAATGGCCAGTTTATACTTTCCACTCATATCAGTTTGACTTTGTCTGCTGTACAGCTCCAAAAGAGGCAGCATTTGACAATTTGGACTATGCCTATGGACAACAATCCGTGATAGCCCAATTTGCAGCCCTTTTAGGTGACTCAAGTTCACAAACCAGGGAATAACAGTGCAGACAAATAAGGTTCAAGTCCATGAACACCTTTTTTTTTTAGAAAACCGCTGACATTTGGAATAACACAAACAACTCAAATCCAGGCTTAGAGCAGAGCCTTTCTCACCAGTAATTTGTGTGCGTGTGCTATTTGGAAGACAATAAGAGATGATTAATAGTTCTGGTTTTAGTGGCTAATAGCACAGTCTGTGTTTCTGGTTACAAAAAGGAATCGTTTCATTAACATTGTCAGAATAACAACCTCAGCCTGTTGGTGTCAAAAACAAGCAATTTTAGTGGACGTAACTTTGGCAGTCCAAGCTGCCCCAAAGGATTAAATTGCAGCTTTTTGCAGTCGTGTGTTGGGGCAACCAGCTGAGGTGATCAACTGGACTGATTCCAAACTTTTAAGAAGTATGAATGATTTACGCACCAAAACATGTAAATATAGGGCCCCGATTTAAAGATACCTGAACCAAACCCTGGTCTCCTGGGTTAAGGTCCTGTGACTGACTCATCCATTCCACCCCAACATCCTCCCTATACATACTTACTGGCTGTTTACAATGAATGTGTGCTTTGCTCCCATCTTTATCACTCTCTGCTGGTACTGCACCATCATATGTGACACACGCTGTCCTCTGGTAGATCACAGGTTCTATAACCTGCTTTCGTGTGCGATTGAACTAACAAATCCTGCTAGGTACATGATCCATTCAGAAAGTGGAAGCCAGTTAGCCTTGCTTGCTAAGTCCTATTAGATGTTAGCTTTTTTCTGTGTTCAAAAACCTGCGTTTTAGTTTCAGTGTAACTTCAGAGGTGCAGGTGATTCTCACATGTATTGAAACATGACTGTTGAAATAAAAGGTTTGCTGAACATCATTTCAATGTAAAAAATAAAAACTCAAGATCTGACTGGAAAGAGGACCTCAAACGTGTCTTTCGCTCTCATTTTCCTCCTCTCTGTCTCCTTTCAATTTCTCCTCCCCCGCCATCTTATCCAGCCACCCGCCTCTCACCATCCCTCTTTCTTTCCCATCCCCATCTCATTTCCTCTTATTTTTTCTGTCATTTAATACAACGAAGGCAGTTACAATGGGTCCTCGGAGAGAGTTGCAGATCAATTTCCCTGCCCCCTGGTATTGAATGGTGTCTTTGTGTTGGGGTAATGCATTACAGTCAGCCACCTCTCCTCTGCTGCCCGACCCAGCACTTTACTGGAAGCTATCACGCCGCCCAGCTCCCTCCAATCCTTCACTTCCTCCTCTGTCCTCTGACACTGCTGACACGTTCAATTAAACAAGGCATTGTTGCTCTGCTGGAATTACTCTTTAATAATGAGAGAGTTTTTTTGAGCGCTGAGGAGGTAAGATATCTCGAGAGCCCTATTAATAATCTGGGTGAGCAGCGTGAATGAGTAATGCTCGGTCCTTCCTCAACAGCAGCAGAGACTCTAAACCTGCAGTTGAGCGGTTCGATAGCCGATGGCATAAGGTTGAGGTTGATAATGTCAGCGTCCTGTCGTGCCAAAATGTTTTATAGCATTATAGAGCAGAAGTGATAGGGATACATTCTGGTTTTAGGAGCAGTCAGCATTGAAGCTATTTCTTGGACACACAGATTGCAGCATTTAGAACTCCTGTTTCCACAGAGGGACAGCACATCGGTCTGACTGCACATTATAAACAAAAGCTCACGGCTCCAAAGGCCTCTTGTTCTGAAAATGTACACTTTTTGCCCTTAATATCTTAGTGTTGGGTTAGGGCTAGAATATGTCATTTGGTGTACCGCTACAGAGATATCCTGATAAAGACAAAACCCCTGCCGATTCAGCACCATGGACTGGACCGACAGTCATTGAACTACATGGACAGTTCTCAGAGGTGCTCTGCAGAGGCTGGCTGTGGCTTCCTGCTGGCTGGAGCCTCCCACTTTCACACACCTGCAGCACATCTGATCATCAGCGCCAGTTTAAATACCCTGGTCCTCCACTCGCTGCCAGATTATTTCATCTCTCTGATGTGGTACGCGGCCTCCTCGATTGTGCTTTCTTCAGTGAAACTCGTCTCTTGTGCTCCTTTGTTTGTTACCTCATTAACTTTCCTGGCTGCCCTATCACCCAGCCGCCAGCACCTCTGCAACCTGCCTGCACTCAACTGTGGATCCTCTGTGATAACCCTTACTGAGCTGCCACTTCTACCTCAAACTGCACCACTGTGAGTCTCCACCGCCTCACCTACCAAGCCACCAGTGTCTCCACCTACCAGAGCCCGGGCCTCATAACAACAGCCGAGCCACCTGCTGTGTCGTCTACCTGAGCCCCAGCCAGAGCATCTGCCACTGCCTCTTCTGCATTAACAAGGAGTTACTTGAACTATCTCCCTGTCTTGGTGTCCGCTTTTGGGTCCGACAAAAATATCCAGTTCAAACCATAACAGCCCCTGCACACATTAAATCTGTTTGCACGTTAGCGTGGAAGGACCGCCACATTGGATGTCACCACTTCACCTCAAGGGGGAGTGGGCTTTAAAGCATAATTGCAGACTTACAAACCACACTCCACTCAGGTGCAGCCTGAGGATAATTTACAAATTGTCTGACTTCAAACAGACATTTGATAGACTATTTTTGTGTGCACGTGACGGACAGTTGCTTTGTTCAAGAACAGAAATGTAAAGGCATAGAGAAATGATATATATATGCACTATTGATATTCTGTGCCATTTGATAGCTCGCCTTTCCTCAGTAGTACTTTAAACTTAAGAATATGTGTTGTTAAGTGACTGAACCCTGTATCCCCCAAATCACTGTATGGATACATATGAATGTTTAATGTACCAGTGTGATGATGTTTTTTTATGGATGTTGATGAAAAGAGATAAAGATACAGACAAATGTAGCTGCACACACACGCACTAAAAATTCCATTAATATACAATATACTGTACACTGGACTGT
This sequence comes from Pagrus pagrus, assembly GCF_965226575.1. NCBI lineage: Eukaryota > Metazoa > Chordata > Actinopteri > Spariformes > Sparidae > Pagrus > Pagrus pagrus. The sequence goes on along the minus strand of NC_140200.1, from coordinate 23,926,133 downwards.
ATATGTGTTTGCGTGTGCGCACAGAATTTTTATTGGCTGAGGCGATGCAGAGGGAGTTAGTGTCTGCTGGAAGATGGTGAGATTAAAAGAGATGACTGTCTTTAACACACGTAATAACACTCACAGTCACCTTAAAACACACATAAATGCAAGTATACAAGTAAACACTCACTTATTACATTGTCACCAGGCAGACTGTTGATGACTCACTGTTCACCTCTGTCAGTTGCACACAAACACACACAGACACACAAACACACACACAGGAAATCATAAATTACAGGGTATTTCTGGACAAATGAGGTGAGAATGACAGGTGAGTGAGGTGAGGTGAGCCCAATGAATCAGTGATCGTCTTCATGTAGACTTGCTGATGGCAATACAGGGGATTTAGGACACACAAAAATTATTAGATGAGCAGAAAAATAAAATATGGAATATGTTTAAAGGACCTGTATTTTTATTACATTATTTTTTTCTTTTTAGAATTATTTTCAATCAGTATCTATCCCCTGAATTGATCAATACATCAAATAATTTATTCATAAAATAATTGTTGCCCATGAATTCCAGTGGTTGTGTCCTTTTATAAGGTACAGCCTGTCCTCATGAGCAAAACGACCATAGAGGTCGTCTGTGAAAGCAAGGTCTGGTTGCAGCGATTATGTTGTTTTGGGATCAGTGATATACGTCACTTTGGGAGTCCCCTGGCAATCGACCAATTAGCAACAGTAACATTTTAAATATGTGGGAAATTTTAGCATATCAGAAATTGAAAGCACCAATGAACACAGATGACCCTCTGCTTATAACAAAGTATTCCACTATACTTCATGTTTGCCTTGCAGAAGTATTTATTTAGTCATTAAATGCTTGCAAATGCTGTCATTGTTTTGAAGATATACTACATAAAACTTGTGAAAGTGTGCACGCTGTATATTGTCTGAGTGCTGAGCTCCCTGGCAGCTGAGTTCTGCCTGTTTCGTTTCGTCAACGTCTTTAATTAACATTTAGAAAATCGATTTTTGACATTTGTGAATCGATTCAGACGTGTAGGAGAAATATAATGCCTGTGTGTGTGTGTTTGTGTGCGTGTGTGAGATAAGAGATCTTTAAGGTCTCATCCTGTGAATCAGTGGAGACTGGGAGTGGGTGGCACTCATTGATTCAGTGGGTGTGAGTGAGTGATTGGACGTCCTTTTTACTCAGCTGTCAACTGAAGTTGAGCTCTGAAACAGTTTCAGTGCTTCCATGCATGCCTCCAGGAAGTGCGGCGGGCTCACAAGCCAATTTGACATAGTAGCCAAACCTTGTAATTTCACTTCTCAATCTGACCGGGGCCCAAAAAAATCATTTTCCCCGCACACAGTAATGGGAAAAGGAGTTGATGCAAAACTGTGGATATGTTTTTATGAGCATCAGAGCCCAAGTGAAATGACAGAATTGATCCAAGTTTCTAAAGTTTCTGGTGTGATGACTATTTTTACTTCTACTTGAGAAGTAAACTGTGCTCTCCTTGAAAACTGCTTTTATAGTATAATATTACCATTTTTACTTGAGTACAGTTTTAGGCTATCTCACCTCTGTTACTTACATATATAACATTGGTACATTCATAACTGAAATTACATGAGTAAAGTAGTTTTATTTTAAGACAAACCACATTGTTTTCCTAAACCTAACCAAGTAGTTTTAGCGCCTTAAATGTTATGTTATCTTTTGGGAGTCACTGACAATCAACCTGTTCATTCAGTTAAGTCTGTGGATGTGGTGGTATGGTACGTTGCCTAAGGGAGATAAGAACAGTAATACTTTTAAAGGGGCACTATGTAGTTTTTGGAGAAGAAATTCAAACTCAGGATTTTAATGATTACTTACGGTAATATTAATGAGGTAATAATACAAAATATGCATTTTCTCCATAAGTGAATAACCAAGCTGTTCTCAGAGGAAAATAAGGTCCCAGAACATTGTTTAAAGCGAGAAAGGTAGCAGGGTCCGCCACATATAAACAAAGTAAAACAGTATAAACAGTGTTGTGCTTTAAGGTCAGTTTGTTTATTCAGTTTATTCAGTCATGAAAACAAAGAGTTTGATTATTTAGTTTGTTTAGGCAGAAAGAAATCAGCCAATGAAGATCTTTCTCTTCTCATTAACATTTCTTCAACAAAACTACAGAGTGCTCCTTTAATGCCCATATGGGAAACTTTAGCATGTCAGAAATTGACAACTGAGGGGAGAATTTCTTATACATACACTGCAGTGTGCAGTTAGAAGTGAATAGGCATGCTTCCTCTCTCTGTCTTCTTTACAGTTTGTCTTATGGTTCCAGAGATAAATAGTAGATGTGATTCCCCTAAATGGCGGCATGGTATCGGCCACATTTGCTGGTAATTCCATGCAAGCAGGGTGTACACTGACAGAGAGAGAGAGATAGAGAGAGAGAGAGAGAGAGAGAGAGAGAGATTAAAATACCACATCTTGTTTCCTGGATCTTTTGTTATGGTTCCAGCTCCTCTGGGTTATATTCACAACCTTCCCTCTGGGATATGGACTTGTTTTAGTGTGTGCATGTGTTTGTTTGTATGCATGTGTGTGTGTGTGTGTGTGTGTGTGTGTGTGTGTGTGTGTGTGTGTGTGTGTGTGAGAGAGAGAGAGAGAGAGAGAGAGAGAGTCTGTGTGTTTGTGTGTGCCTGTGCACAAAATATCTGATTGCATATTCAAAGTTCATGCCATTTAATCCGGAAGGCAAGTAATCAGAGACAAGAGAGATGTAAGCCATAAATAGTATCATAATGCAAAAAGGACAGAATGCACCCTAGGACCAAAATACAAATGTTACAAAGACTGTTTGTTTTGGCCTTTGATCATCAGGTCATGTGTGTCATGCCAGCATCACAGATCTGATTGTGGTCAGTGACCGGTATAAATAACCCAACTGCAAAGATCAGTGGAGGGGTCAGGACTCCCCATTGGGTTGGACAAAGAGTTCTGAATATGTGAATATCAAGTTCACTGCAATCAATTTTACTTTTGTTTTTCCAAAGATCACTTTATAGTATTTTTTCCTTTCTTATGTAGCTCACCACAGAGATACTGACAGGAAATGGTGAGAAGAGAAAGGTAAGGTAACAATAAGGTGATTTATATGTCATCATACAACATAGTTTTGCATTATGAAAGAGTTTGTAGTTCCTGCATGCTTCAACATTTACCCAAACATGTAAACATCCAGGAAATAATTATGGGTGTCTGGGTGAATGTAAACACAAGCTGTGGTGATGATAATGTGGTCGGCATCTTCACATTAAAAGTTCGACATCAGGTAAACACTGTCCATTTTCTTTTGTCAAGCATCAGCAATGTAAACACAGACTCCACCTCTCCTCATCCTGCTCTCTGGTGGCTCCGAACACAGTCACATGTTGTAGTGGAGACAGGTCTCTGTAAATATGTGTCCACAACAGTGTATGATTTCCTGTTGCCTCATCAGCCTGAGTCCCATTTGGTAATTTCATTTTCCTGCGAGCGGACATTAGCTGGCTTAAGGGAGCACTTAACAAGAACGGTTAGATCATGTCGAGGGTAGAAGAAGTTCTACCGCCAGTGAAGGTAGAACTTCTTTAAGCAATTTAGTTGGGATGGTTTAGATGGAGAGATCATATATATATATATATATATATATATATATATATATATACATATCAAAATCAATGAAGATTTGAAGTCAGAACCTTTGAGTCAGAACTGTTCTTTGTTTTTTTTGAGTTAACAATGCAACAAAACAAACCATATCTGCTAACAATAATGATGTCAGAGCTATGAAATATTAAATCATTCATCTTTACTCACTACATCTTTGCCTTTTTACCATCAGGGGTGCATAAACTACAGGTAATGAACTTATTTTTAAAATACAAACATGAAATTATTATTGCTTATTGGTATCGGCTGAAAAAAATCCATATAGTGCAACCATAGGTATTGGTATTGCCAGGTATTGTTACATGTGTTTTACAAAGCACACAGTTACGGCTGAAGAAAGAGGTTCTGACCTGGATAAATAACAGAGGGAAAGGTTACTGTACCAATAACTCCCCATGACACCCATTTAACTGCTCTCACCTCACTTCCACTGGGATTATGATGTCTACGTGTGTGTGTGTGTGTGTGTGTGTGTGTGTGCGTGTGTGTGTGTGCTGTAGGGGCCTCAGCAGGATCTCCATTTTGCTCGCAGTGTGTATCTCCGGTGTGGGAGGAAGACCTTTAGATTAACTTTAAACCTCATCCACATGGTTCCGGTGTGTAAATATTAACAACCTCAGAATGGCACAGACACACACACACACACACACACACACTAAGACAAACACACGCGTGTCGATGTTCCTGCCTTTCTCAAGCTGTTTCTTGTCATGTCTGTGTGGTACTGCACCCATATTAATTTGATGCTGTTCAGTTTTAACCTCCACTCTGAGTGCCTGCTATTGGATATATTGTACCACACCCTACCCTTGGATGAAGGCATATTTTTTCCTCTTTGAATGATTGTCAAGTGATACACTGATATGAAATGAGGAGGAGCGCTGCTGCGTGTCCCCCCGTGTGTGCGTGGGTCACCAAAAGTTTCATCCTGACCAATGACGAGTGGGATGAGAGATGAAATATGCCTTAATGAGGAAAATATTGACATTACCTGCAGTGATCCTCCAGCAGCAGAAACCACATGTGTATCTCTACATTAACATGCACATTTGCACACGAGGACCAGCTGATAAACTTCATTGATTATTTAAAACTCCTGACTTGTTTCCTTTGGAAAGTTTATGACTACAGCTGCCTCTGCCTCTCAAATCATAAAGTCAGAGTGTATGAACGGTGTGAACCCGCCTGTGTAGAAGCATCTAATGCATCCTTTAAATATCAGGAAACAGACTGCACTTTGACTTCAGACCAGTTTTTGTTGGTCTGTGGCGCTGTCGCTTTCTGCTGCCTCAAGTTAGCAATCCACCATCAGTGTGCCTGACCACACCTCACTTTAAGACCAACACGCCCAGGGGCAAACAGGTGGGCAAAACTATTTACACAACCTGGGCTCTGTGCATCAAAATGACAACTGCGTCGGTCTGAAACTAGCAATGACACTGCGCCGCTTTGCGCCGAGCGAAAGACAGAGCCCTTAATGTTTCAGCCTTGTGCTGAGACTCATCACTGGCAGGCAGCTGATACAATGTGTCACAGAAGCAGGACATGTTTGTTGTAGAGTTATCAGTGACAAGGACAACAGCGCACAACAAACTGGTCATTCCAAATTTGGAGCGAGGGGGATGGGGGGATCAGTCGCTGGGCACTCTTCAGGGCAGTGAGGCTACAACATAGTAAATCCACTCTACACTGAACCACCTTCAGCTCAGCTGCTGTTGCATCACTATGCACCATCTGCTGCATTTTAAATGATGCTCTCAAGGCTTTTTGTGTCGGCTGTGTTCTTGTTTAGAGAGTCTGTGTGTCACACGGCCTCGAGCTACATAAGATAAGGCCGAAGCAGAGGCCCGTGAATATCTCAGTAGTGTTATCAGAACATGTGGAGCGGTGGCTGCTCCAGAAGCTAATCATAGCTGCTCGGATGATGAATTAGAATTAGGTATGATAGCAAGATTAGCAGCAGGTTATACTTCTTGCCCTGGATTTGTGTTCTCAATATTCCTACAGGGACTGTGTGTGTGTATTTGTGTGTATGGGGGGTGGGAGTTTAGCCCTCAGAAAGGTCATCTGACTTGTGTCCCGCTGTTCTGTTGTACCGTATGACAGCAGCAGCCTCTATACTTGTATCTGTGTACAGTTTTTATTGTTTATTGCTCAATTCTGGAAGCAAGTTATACAACTGTGACTGTGATGTCTGAAAAGAGACCCCAGAGTTATACTGTAAGTGATATGGTGGAAAATAAGTTGATATTTAAGTTGTAGGGTCTTTAATGGATATGAATTATGTAAGTAAGTCTTCTTACAGTCCCATATTATTTTTATTGTTGTTGGTTTTTTTACTCAAATATTATTATTATTATTATTATTATTATTATTATTATTATTATTATTATGCTTTTCAACATAATTCAAATAATAGCATCTACAGGCAACAATTCATAACAACAATACATATCAACTTGGTGCTTATGTTTATATTTTATCTTACAACCAGTTGTGTGAACCAGTAAATGTTAATATGAATATATAAATGTGCTTATTGTAAGTTGCTTTGGATTTAAGTGTCAGCTCCATAAACGAAATGTAATGTAGCTGAAATAACCGAGCAATCACATTAGCTGTTTTATTACCTCTCATCTCCTCCTGCTCCCGATGACGGTTTCCAAGAAAGACAAAAAGCTCAAATGTCAGATATGCTTCTGTCCTTAACTTAAAGCATGGACAAGGGGAGCAGGGATGCTGAGGGGGTAGCAGCACCCCCTAAAACGAATGTAAACCATCGATTGGTTTTAAAAAAGAGTGAGATGCAACATTGCAGCATAAGGGCGCTCACGTAGATGAAGGAGCATAAGCATATGAACAAAGAACTTGCTTTGGTCTTGAACCCTATGGTTACTGTACAGTTCTGTGGTCAGTCAAGTGTATGAACTATACTCATGACATGAGTCTGTTTACAGTGACAGTCAGACATATGTTATATGTGCTCATCTCATCTATGAAGCATCTGTATCCTCACCGTGCTGCATTATATAATATAAACCATGAGGCTGTTTATCCCTGGCATAAGTTACATGCGTCTTTGGTAACAAGTGGACAGCTCTAAGTTCCAACCTAGCATTATGTGCCTTGACATGCATCTCGAACTTGGTTGGATCTACCTCAACAACTCTCAAATTGAGCGGATTTATAAGGGTGCGTGGGCAGTGTCTCCTCCTCTTCACCTTCGTGTTGTTGTTGACTGTAGTGGATGTGGCTGCTTTCACCTCTGGTATGTTGCCATTTAAATTTGCCCTCTTCTGACATGCAAAACGTTCTCAAAGTGTTATAAACTGTTGTTGATAACTTTTGGATAAAAGTTATCCTGGCCATTCAAAATAATACAAAACATACATGTCACACACCATTTACTATGACGTCATTACATAAACTGACAGCTCAGCACCCCAGACTGTGACTGACTTCCATCGTCCCTGGATTAAAGAGTTATTGTCGATTTACAGAGATATTAGCTCATGCCTCTGGGGTAGCTGTGTAAAAACTGTGTTAAAAAGACAAGGTTTGGACACAATGTTATGATCTTTTAATACTTACATTGTAGTACAGTTGATCCCTTTATTATCCTTTTAGTATTCATTTTTTCCTATAAGAGGGTTGAAAAGAAGCAAACGGTTCTGAGTTTGAAGGGGATGCACTTGTGCAGCAAGAATTCAGTAAAATCTGAAAAGTGCAACAATCATTACATGTAAGTGTTTGCATCTGTGTGTTTTAGAGATGGAAATATAAGATTAGTTAATGAAATGTATGTAATCAACTCAACTAATCTTTCTCGAACCATCATATCTTAAAATACATTTCCTCCTCTATTTACACTGGTATAAAAATGATGACGGCCTTTTGTTTACGTTCGGATTAAGGATTAAGCCTTTTATTAGTGTGAGGCACTAGCCCATGGAAAAATCCTTTTATTCTGAAAAAAAAATCAATTATCATAAAACCCTCAGCTGAAAGTTAAACCTCAGCAAGCCAACACTCCAATTACCTCCTGGTAGAAATGGAAGAACGTTAATGCATTTACAGCACATCAAAGGCGTTTTTCTCCTCTTCTCTCCTGAATCTCTGCCTCTATTCAAGGATTTGCCGCCTTACTTTGGAGCCCACTCTGTATTCTACATCTTAGGCATTCATTTCACCTCTATCCTCCACAGCTACTGCAAAGACGGAGATTAATGGAGGCTTGATCATGTTGTACAATGATTTAATGATCTCGCTGTTAATAGGAGCTGCTTTTATGGTCAGCAGGAATCCTGCTCTGACATTTACATACACTGCGGAAAAAAAATAACGTTCATCATCTAAAGTTCTTCATTTAAGAGGCCTTTGTAAGAATGGTGGTAAGACCAAGTAACATATTTGAAATGTATTTGAAATTACCCCCAAATTACCTAAACCTACATGACTTAATATTCTGCTATTTTTCAATAAGATAATAAATAGCTCATAATTTCTTCCAGGAAACCTCCATCTGGCTTCTGCTAAACCTCTGCTTATCAAGCCGTCTGTATGTTTCCAACCAGTTTCTGTTGACTTATCCTCAGCAGGCCACTTAATTGATGTGAGTTATCACAGCTTAATTTCCAACTACCTGCTGACTAACATCTGTTGATCATGCCAGCTTAACTGCCTACTGGTTTCTCTCTAACTTCCCCTCAGCAGGCTATTGGATTGAGTTGTTCCAGTGGAAGTTCCATCTAGAGTCTGCCCAACTTCAGGAAATGGGCAGAAACAGTGACTCCACCAAGAGTTTCTGGTGGTTGGGTTAAATAATAACCAGGATAACTACACTTGGAAAAGATGAAACCACCAAAAGTGTGCATCACACAAACATAATCCCTCTCCATCCTCACTTATGACCTACACTGAAAAAAAGGGAAATCTGGGCTGTTCAATCTACAAACAGACATTTAGTGAATGCTACACAATTCATTTATGTTTCTCTCTCAGACATGTTTTAATCTTGTAGAGCTGGTTTAATCTTGAGGGATGTAAAGTCTATTAGTCCCCATCATGTTGAGCTGACTCAAAGGAGTTATGTTTCGTTCAAAATGGAAAGGGTTAGGGTTAAAAGAAGTCAGCTGGCTGCAGGGCTTTTTCCTATCGTTCCCCCTTCCTCTGGAATAACCTCCCAGCTGACATCAGACAATCTCGCCTTTAAATCTAAACTCAAAACTTACTTCTTGGACCTAACCTTTAATTAGTCTTTGACTTTGATCGCTAGCTTCTTCAGCGGAAACAATCTGCTTTTTTGATTACCATTACATTTCTCTAACTTTTGTTTTTGTTTTCTGTTATCACAAGCTGCAAGCTGTGTCGCTCGCTCACTCTCTATAGCTTCCTCATCCTCCTCTCTTTTCATTCAGGCTCCCTTCTGATGGACCACAGGCCCCAGGGAACATCTCTCTCCTGGTTCCTGCTGCCTCACAGATCCGGATCGTCACACCCTGGGCTCTGCTGGATCATTGCACTTACTCTCCTCTGTTTCACTATCTCCTTATATCTGTATTTCTGTAAAATGTTGATGCCTGTAAAATGTTGATCTCTCTGTCTATTGCTAATTATCTTGTGTGTCCTTCCCTCTTCCAGGTCACCACTGTGGAGAGGAGGTTGTGTGGCCCGGGCACCACTTGGCGATGCCTCGGTATTACTGTACAGATACAGTGATACACACTTCATTTCACAACTGCTAGAAATGGTTACAAAACATGTTCATTCATTCATTTAAGACAAGGAAACATCCCAGTGGCTGAGTTGGTCAGGAAACGTGATGCAATCCTGCCGTCTGTCCCAGGATCCCCTTCACATGTCATCCGTCTCCCCCCGATTCCTTACGCGTCTCTGCACGGTCATCTGTCAAAGAAAGCATGGAGTGACCCACAAAATAAGGACGACAAAAGATGCTATTTTTTGCATATTCTTAGCAAGAGGATTGAAGTGTGTGTGTGTGTGTGTGTGTGTGTGTGTGTGTGTGTGCGTGCGTGCGTGCGTGCGTGTGTGTGTGTATTTGTCCTTCTGTCCTCAGCCAATGACTCATGGCTCTAATAGCAGACTGCTGAGGCAGTCAAGCAGCAGATATACAAAGCTTCACTCACAAACGAGGATATCCTTCAACTAGACTTTTGTACATTCACATACACTTGTAGCTTTTTAAAAATGTTATTTCAATTCATCTCCATATTTCCTGAAGGCCAGGTAGACATCTGTCAGCTCTGTAAACATCATCTATTTTGGACTGCCCTTTCAGATAAATAAGATCGAAGTAACAGCAGTAGCATGAGCCTGGGCTGAGATGAACTAAGCTTAACTACTGTAAACTGAGCTCAGTTTGAAAAGCTACGGCAGAATTAGCTTTCAGTGGGTCAGAAAATGATCTGTTCACAACAGCATTTCAAACAGCGACATCTCACAAGCTTTCTAACTGAGAGGTAGCTAGCTACCTAGGAGAGCTCTTGTAACCATGATTGAGACTGACTAGGGCTCGCATGTTTACAGCTTGCTAATGCAGGGGCACTAAGCCTCCAAGCTGTAGCCATTCAACACATAGTCCTGCAGGTATCACTACATCATCAAGCGCATACAGTAGCACGATCTATTTCACACAGATGAAACCATTAAAAAAATACTGGACCATGTAGTTTTAGCAGAACGGCAAAGTGTATCCAGACAAAAACAAAACATCCAGTGCTGACTTGGGCTGTACACCACAAAAAAGTTGGAAATATTAACAGTAAACACACTTAACAGACATATAACGATTTAACTACCCTACTCAACAGAAGGCTGCAAGCACATACATTACATATTACATATACATATTTTACATATTACATGTCACATAACGTAACGAGTTGCGCATGCAGAGCTGTTCAGCTTTGCAGCCGTGAAGATGCCGACCCTTGTTCAAAACATGTTATACAGGTAAGTAGTTTAAGGAATTTCACTGTGACATTTTAACATTCAACTGGATTCATTCAAACATTTTCTTTCCTCACTTGGAGAAAAAAGGTGGTGGCACAGTGCTCTGGTGTGCTCCAGCAGCTACACCTGTGCTTGTGGCTCTGGAATGACCTGCTGAAGGAGATCAGGCAAGCCACATCTCTGTCCTCTTTTGAATCTCTAAATATTTTTTATTATTTGTGGTTTTTGTTAGTCCCAAAATCCTTCGCCTCACTGACCATAGGATCACAGGTCTGCACTCCACTGAGATTTCATACAACTGAAATGTTTTCATTTGGTTTCACTCTTCACTGAATCTTCCCAGTAAAATGGCTCTGTAGTTGTTAATATTTTCTGCCATGGTGAACAGATCTGAGCAGTTTGACACGGTTGCTCAGTCAGCCATGTTTTTTAGCTTGAAAAAAGTCCTAATTTACATAGATACTATAGCAACTATATCTGAATCAGGATCATCTGGAACCTTTCTGAGGTCTGACCATTAGTTTGGTCAAATGTCTTCAATACCTGACAGCAGCTCTGCTGGAGGTTGAGTGTAGCGGAATATCAATGCTTTTGCAATCGTGTTAGGGGCGTCACCTCTGAAGAGGAAAATCAAAATTAAATCAATCATTTCCCAAGTTATCAGTCAAATATCTAAAAGTGTGACTTCTCGATTAAATTGATTGAAGAAGTAAATATCAACACAAATGACAAAAATAAAATGAGCAGACTAATATTTACCAAATACAAGCAGTCAAAATGATGATAGTGTAATGAATGAGGAAATGGGGAACGGTGGAGGAAATAATGTGTTCACTACAGGTTCTAAATACTGAAGGAAAATGTGAACTTTGGAGGGTGAATAACTGTCAATAAGACTATTATTATTATTATATTGATTTTGACATCAACCAAGTCATGAGTCACTCTTCCACTGTTCGGTCAGAACCAAAGCACTGGATGCCATGGACAAAACCCTTTCAAGTGAACTCTGGGCATTATGGTCCTAGAGATGAAGTGTGGTCCGGTCAAGGGGTTCTGCCAAATCTCTTCTTGACGGTGATTCTGCGTCGGGAGTCTGACCCTTCTCACTGGAAGCCACTCAGTATTCAGAGGCGTAGTACAGACGGGATGTGTGTTTGGGTCTCAGCTGGTTTTACTTCGGTTCTATTGGCTTTATTCAGGAAAAATGCAAGGTTGTATAAAACTGGTAGCAAGGTTAAAAAAAAAACTCAGTTGGCATTGAAAAAACTAAGAGGAAGAAAATTTAGAGAGGGAAAACCTGTGTCTCCAGCAGTTTTGTGTTTGGAGGATACAGGGTGTTGTTTCCAGTCGATCAACCAATCAGGACTCCTTTCTGTCCTTTCATTGTTTGAGGCGGTAATTCTCGAAATTCTAGATTATTAAAACATGAAAATACATATATGTCATCTACCATGACACATTATGAAATATGAAGAAGACGTAATATGTGATCTAGGAGTGTGTAAACAAGAGAGGAAGAAACAAGGAAACAAAACATTTATAGAGTGAATTCCTCTTTTACTTAAATTATCATGAAGAACGTTAACGTCATGCAAATATCTGTTTAAACAAAGAGTAAATAGTTCCTAACTATATGACTTAACAAAATTGGGATTCTACAACATTTCCTTCATTAATTATAATAAGATGTACCCTGTGTACTCAGCATACATATGTATAACGGCAGGAAAACACTGGGTGTCCTTCACCTTGAACAACACTTTTAACTGAATGTGATCAGCATAATGACGAATGAATACCCCCAGATGACCTTCTGTGAGATGCAACAGTGCTGAAGCTGGTCCACTTCATGACTGCAAGACCAGAAACCCGGTGATTAAATCTGACTTCAGTCTATTTCTGCAGGAGCTAATGAGAGTTCATGTATGTAGTGCCTGTGTTTGTGTGTGTGTGTGTGTGTGTGTGTGTGTGTGTGTGTGTGTGTGTGTGTGTGTGTGTGTGTCTGTGTCTGTGTTAGAGATCATATAATCATTTGTCGAGTGTTCCTGGTTCTTTAGAGTGAAGTGGAGGAGAGTTGCCCTCTGCACATTTGGATGCGAGGGGGTCTCAACTGGTTCAGAGATTCAAACCATTAAAAAAGATGCTGTCTGAACACACACACACACACTCAAATACACATTCATTTATGTTTCTGTTTACAGACATTAAAGTTAAGACTCACATCTGTCCACACACTGACACACATGCACAGATGTGAATGAATTTATGAGAATATTTTTCATAAGTGCTTCAGCACATAAATAAAAATGCAGATGGCTTTGTACAACAAGTACTCAGGAACACACACACACACACACACACACACAGGGACAGGAAACTGACTACAAATTATTTTCATCAAGCATGACACATCCATTTGACATCTCACCATGAAAAAAGTGCTTAAGCAATCACAGTTTCGGTCGGCCAACTCCAGAGCTGCTAATACATTTTCTATGGGGCTCACTGGCGCATCCCCACACCCTATAGTATCTGTCCTCATTTCAAAGATGACTGGAAAACATGGAGAGATTGAGGGAGAGAGACAGGAGGGGAGGTTTTAACTTTTAACTGCCCGTTCAAACAAGGCATGCTCGTGTGTCTGTGAAGCTGACATCAACATGCTTACAATGCCACTGCTATATGCTGGGGTTTATAAGGTTTAATGTTTGTTCACAACCACACACCATCTGTTTACGTTTTCTAATAAGCACTTGACATGGAGTACAGCTGGCGGCTGCAGGGAATGTTTTGCAGGTATTTGATCATAAACTGAAGTATCAGACAGAATCTAGTTCTGACCTGATGATGGTGCTTCAGAAAAAGTTCAGGGATCACCAAAGTGATTGCTGCCGTAGATGTTGAGACATGGGCGTAGGAAGCATTTAAAATATGGATGGGACAATCAAAAAAGGGTTTCAGGGCTCTCCATTGAAAATGTCATTTACTGTTTTATTTGTCTGTTTTAATTGGTGGATTGATGTTTTTATCTGGATAAACGAGCATGAGAAAAATGATCGATACATTTGTAATTATCCAGATCACATACTTGAAAATGTTAAAAAGCTGAAAGTACAGAAATGTATTTGATGACTAATTTCTAATAGACTTGTTGCACAGGCCCCTGATATAAAGATATAAAGACTTTTCTTTGGCTAAAAATACATATTTGCTAACATTTTAAATAGCAAATAACTTAAAATCCAACACAAAGAACCAAGTAATCTAATGAAATATCTCAACAAACGTGACACAATTAATCACCAACCATGACTTAAGGGGGTCAGTGCTTTTTGCTGTTCTTTATTGAATACATTTCATAACCTCATATAGTTATCAGGTACCCAGTTGAATCAATTAATGTGCTGGGGAAACCGTAGCAGTTCAAAGACTGAAGACTCATTCCTTCTTTCCCTCTTCATTTCATCCCTTTCATTTCATCCCATTTTGACATCTTACTTTCCTTTTTCCTGTCATGTTTGCCATCTTCCAACCTCGTATAATCTCTGTGCTCGAGGCTTTTTGTGGTGACTCTCAAAGTCAAGGGAGGACCCACTTTAACTCAGCTGCCTGGCATTCTGGCATCAATGACTAGTTATCGCCTGCAGTGCAGTCATGTGTATGTGCGTGAGTTTCCCTGATTTTGAAATTTTCCCAAAAAGAAAGTGGGATGATTTGATAATGAGTGTCGATAGTCAAGTGAATAGACGGATGCATCTTCTTCATGGTACAAGTGGGACGAAGCTAAGAATTATTTATGCACTTCGGCAATCTAGTTACAATCAAGCCATCAAGACGAGCGCCACGCTTTGAAGCCGATTTGACACAGAGGCCAAACCCAATAATTACAACATCACTTGATGCACAGGGGCCCAAAAATAACTTTTCAATAAGCTAACATTGTGAAAAATTGTGGATTCAATATTTTGAATGTCACAACCCCCACAAAATTACTTGTTTCATTATCAAAATTGAATGCATTCACACAATGATATTTAGGAGTCCATACGAGATGCATGATAAAATAATTGTATCCCTTTTCAAGTAACAGGAGTGCTGAACCAGAAGCTATGTGGCTCAGCCAGCGGAACTCTCTCCTGTGCATGCATCAGTGATAATAAAGTTATTTATTGTGGCTTTATTTACTCATGCAGTAGAGCCGGCTCATAAACTGCTCTGTTTATGAGCTGTGGCATTGTGGATAAAAACACTGATCTCTTAGGCCCTTAGACCCCCCGGTACTCTACTGCTTTTCTCGGGGTCACTCATCCTCTGGAGCCCCTCTACACTGTTACTGCAGTGTCTCTGCGCTTGTTAATGTCTGTTCTGTGGTCTAATGAAATAGTAAATTCACCATGGCCCGCTGACCTCCGTCTGGTTGTCCAGCAGGACTAGCAGAGAACCCAGGGGGGTCTGGCACTGGAGGACAACTGAGGGCGCGGGTACCACCAATCTCCCTCCCTCTTGTTGTCCAGTGGACTAATGTTACCAGGGCCATGAAAAAATCTCTGTTCTTATTATTTCCTAAATGTATGATAAATGGTTGTCTGGTGTTGATGGAAGTGGATTATGAGCCAGTTGCCCTGTCACCATAGCAGACAGGCCGGATGGCTTAGGTGGGCTGCCATGCTGCTTCTCCGCCAACCAGCCCGTCCGCTCTACCTAACGAGCCCGGAGACACTGCAACTGCAGCAAAGAGCGGCTCCAGAGGATGAGTGACCCAGAGAGGAGCAGCAGAAGACCAGGAGAAGGGCCTGAGAGATTGGTGTGTTTATCCGCAAAACTACAGCTCATAAACTCACCACATATATGACCAGGTCCTTCGAAGTAATGGTTTTCAATTAGACACATGGTGGTACAATTTCACCTGCTCGGCCAGCTGTGATTCCAGTCTGAGACATGTGACCCCACTGTATGTCACAGTGTTTGTAGTGATAACACAAGAGCCTAGCCAAGAATAAGGTCTTTAATAATGACCTCTCACGGATGATCATCCACCTCACTGGTCAGGAGGCGCACGTGTGTGTGTATGTGTGTGTGTGTGTTTGTGTGTGTGTGTGTTCATGCCCACTCAAGGTCAGAGAGTACAACTCATGTGAGTGGGTGACTCACTGAAAAGGAACATTATGTACAATGTACAATTTCAAGGCTGACCAGAAGCTTTAATGATATGGAATGAATGGCTGACAGGCGCAAGAAATAAATGAAGGGGATTCAACATCAAGGAAATGCAAATTATAACTTTCCAAGGTTGCGAATGTTACTTTCAGAATGTTTTCTGATACTATTGAATACCAACAAAAAATTTCTGTATAACCTTTTGAAATATAATGTTATCTTCTAAGACTTTAAATGAACCCAGCAAGAGATAAAGTTCTGTCAGGTATGACAGACAAGCAGGGGGAAATTAAATAATAGTGGAAAACAGAGGATGAAAGGAAGATATGTAATTATGAAGGATAAGAGGAAGTGAAAGGATTCATTAATACCAATTACTACTTGATTGCTTCATTTCCACATGAAACAATGTGGCGTATATCAGCACACAAGCTGAAGCTGTGTATTTTGTACTGATGGATGCATTCTGATTAAACTCTATCAAGCTGTTGACTCCTGTTCCTGTTTTTTTCTAGTAAAGTTTGCAGTAATGGTAAATATTTTTGCTTCACTCCCAATGTGTCAAATACAGCAGCCCGGTCATTTGTCCTACACGTCTCAGTTTGACAGTGTTACCCCTCTAGTGCAGCAGTATAAAGAGCAAGAGGTCTGAGTTTGGAGGTTGTTGTGGTGGTTAGATGGGTGACACACTGGACTTGCCTTCTGAAGACCAGGGTTTGTGTCCCATTTGTGACTAAGCTTCGAGACAGACTTGTTTTTAAGTTATGTCAGGTAAATAAGTGAACATACATTAATGCATAACTTATGTTACATGAGGGGCATACTTCAGTCACTTACCTAAGCCTACGTGACATGAGTTAAGGCTTTTGCACAACTTCTCTTTAGTCCAAGTATTAGTTTAGTGCCTAAACCTAACCAAACATTGGTTTACTGACAATGTTATTAACAATCCAAAAGACACAATATGTGAAATTTTATTTCGAAAGTCTAACTGGACGTTGCATGTTGTGTGTTAGGGACTTCGAACAGTGATGGTAGATGGACAGCTACGGTGTCACACAAACATTCCATCGGGTTGCTGTGCTGGTGAAAAAACAAATATCACCAAGCAACATTCAACTCTACAACAGCCACTTCTATAACTACCGTCTCACACTTATTGACCTACACCTCGATTGTTTTGTTTTGTTTTGCACAGGTGATTCCTGTTGTGAAATGCGTTGCTACAATCTGGAGCCAGCGTTTATTACATATTCCATCACCATTGGTTTTCTCTTAATGCGGAAGTTCAAGTCAAGGTTTCCACACTGGTTTAAAAAGCTATGTAAGTGTGTAACCTCCACTTAATTTAGATTGTGATAATGTTAGCAATGATAACTGCAGGGTCCATTGTGATTGTGTGGTGTGTTTTTAAAGGAGTGAGAATAACAATGAATGAGTCACAGGGTTTTGTTTTGCAAATGAGTCATTGCTGGTTTTAAAGGGAGACCCCCTGAGGTAGGAACTTTGGGAATCACAAGGATTCAATGCTATGAAAGGGAACATATGCCTAAAAATAGAAATGATTCTGTGAGGTCAGTTATGTATGTGAACATAGAATGCCTCTCTCATGGTTGGATATAAAAGAGCAGTTGCTTACTTGATAATTTTGGCCAAAAAAAAGAATCCTTACACTGCATTATGGACACGAAAAACAAATCTTTGCCCACTGAAAACACAGGTTCAGATCAGATTGTGCTCAAGTTACCAGTTGTCCAGAGGCTCATGAGTTTTAGTGCCAGAGAATTAACAAAGAGAACAATAATAACCATAATGAGTCACATTTTTCCATCTGGTCAGGGGCTGCAGGCTGCCCACGTTCAGTGAAAAGCTTGACTCTGCAGCATCTTCTTTATCAGCACTGCAACCTCCAACAAGACCTTCATGAATCATGTGAACCAACCGCCTGCATGAAAAACACATCATATACAGGATATCGCTAAATCTGATTTGTCTATCTTTTAACAAGACTTATTACAGCCCTGCTAACTTCCATAAGAAGGTGAGATGGTCTTTATACCAAACATTACAAAAGTGTTAAAGGGAAAAAACATGTATAATTGCTACAGAAAGAAGTGAGAGAATAATCTCTACTGTAGTAACAAAATGTATCATTTGCATTTAACCTCACATATTATTGTTACCTTGCACTACACTACTTTACTTCACATATTGACCTATGACCTCATGTTTTATTACACCTTTTAGCACTGTGAATTATGACCTGGCCCAGTTGTGAAGCGTTTGACTTACTTTTGAACAGTGACCTCGCTGATTTATGGGAAAGTGTTTGTGCAATAGCACCCGGATGCTTATCAGTTGTATGTGGGTACTTTCAAGGCCGTTTGAAGATCTGGTGCGTCGCTCTGACAACCTCCCTTTTTGTTTTTGTTGACTCTGTTTACTCTTCACTGTTATTATCAGCAAATTGTATTATAAAAGAAATATCTGCTGCCATACCACCAGACTACAGAGCAGCATCTTTCCACAGGCCGTTAGACTCCTCAGTTCATCATCAACACTCCATTTTCCAAAATAGATGTAGCAGGACTCAAAGGACTCAAACATTGTTTTGTTTTTTAAACCCTTGTGATTTCAAACCAAAAGAAGACACTAAATTGACCTTGTATCTTTGGTATACCCACACACTGTGCACCACTTTTGTGTTTATTTAATTGAAACAGCTGGAAAGTAAAATCCTTTGATTTTCAGGGTTTAATAATACCCATAAAAAGAAATGTAGATGACAGTCACACATGGTAAATGTAAGCAGCACCCAGGTGGAACGGCTGTCATGGGAACAGTTGCGCCCCAGGTTGTGTCAGGTGGGAACTTCCGCCCGCACTTCAGTTGCAATCTGGATGATGGACTGAGCGCTTCGTGTCTTCATTGCTGCTGTCTATATTTTACAGATTTTATATTTTGTTGCTGCGTTACCAACCTCAAAACCCGTAACATAACCTTGTACGTCTAATGACGGAATTATCAAATGAGTTTTAACGGACAGGGTGTACCGTACTCTTTCAGAATAAATGAGCTGATGTCACTGAAGACGTCCCACTGAGTTGCTCTCCAGCCTAATTTAGCGTTGTCCTTCATACATGCAACATTCATCAGTGGCTTTGAAGTATTTCACATCCTGCTGTAATGTTTCCCACACTGTGTAACACCATGTGACAGACTCGTTGAAAAGTTGAGCACCAAAGGAAGGATTCAATGGAAATTGTAATCATGTCATTACTGTCTCAGAGATGAGTGATGGATGCATCCAGAGGAAGGGTTGTCCCCCAGCTCATGAATCAGACTTCAACTATCCTTCATCTTTCTATCTGTCTACATCTATCTGTATATGTGTCCTCACCGGCGCTCTGTGCTCATGTTTTGGATTCATGAGCTGGTCTGTACCCTTGGTTTGTCCTCCTACAAGATGTTCACACCTTGTGTAATTCTTGCAGATGGAACAATTATGTAGTATTTGGGAGGAGGAGATATATTCAGGCTGCTCATGCGGACAATTGAGATGAGACTGCTGAGATTAAACTCAAATCGAAGTATACTGAGTTCTTTGAAGGTCATGAGCGGACATGGTGACGCAAAATGTTGGCACGGAGAGAGGCCAGTTGTGGTAGGTGTCTACTTAATTGGAAAATGTAGTTCCCTTTTCTCACATCTATCATGGATGTTAAAAAGGAGCAAAGATAATATGCATAGTAGATAAGAATGATAAATGGTTTATCTAGAGGAATAATTCATGTTGTAATGTTAACACCACTAAAAGGAAGTTTTCATTAAAGTTTGTGAAGATGGTCTGAGATCTATTCTGTGAAAATCTAAGCAATATTCTCCAAAACATCGATAAATCATTTTCGGTATCCAAAGATGTTACACAAATCTCAGAACGGTAAAAAGATATTACTTCAGTGCTGCAGTATTTTAGAGAAATAAATAAGTGAGTCACATTTTCTTCTGTTAAAGCTGTATCCGTCAATATGTATTAATATATGTTTCCCTCCAAATTTTACACCGATTTTGTCTTAATTCCCATACAAACCGCAAAACAAAAATAAATGTGAATTAAAGGAGCACTATGTAGTTTTAGAGAAATTTTCAAACTCAGAATTTTCATATTTACAATATTATTGAGGTAAATATACAAACTGTTTCCATAAGTGTATAAACAAGCTGTTCTCAGAGTTTGAAGCTAGAAAGGTGCAAAAGAACATTTTCTCAGTCGTCAATGAAAACCAAAATACAGCAAAACAGAGAGTGAATATCGGTCATGTTACCAGATGAATGCTAGATGTCGAGCAACTGCACAGGCAACTGTTTGCTAAACACATAAAAATATATGTGAAGAACATGCAAATACTGTGGTTCAACTCCTTCAGCTGTCCAAAAGTGGCAAAAAATATGAATAAATGCAGCTTTTAGAGTGCAAATTCTTCAGGAACACACAACAAAAAAAGAAAGAATCAGGTGACCTGATGATCAAAACCCATTGCCACATTTTTTTTGTGTGCTAAATGTATCTTTAAAGCTTGGAAAAAAGGCAGACACTATTTCAATCGTCTTTACATTTTCACCAATAGATTGTAATTACAAACTCTACTATACATAGGCAAGGCAAGTTTATTTGTATAGCACAATTCAGACACAAGGCAACTCAAAGTGCTTTACAGGCGCATAAAAATTACATTAAAAGCATTTAGACGTACGTCTAAATCTTGTTATAGAATGAAGTTATGGAAGTCTGATGATGATTCAAGTTATCCTAATTGCCATTCTTAATGCACTTCATCCTGAATCTGGTTTACTTGCATTAAACACATGGGACCAGGCATACAAAAAATCATAAAAAGTAATATGAATATTTTAATATTGCATGTATAACAAAAGCACTGTGGGGTCTCAGAAATCCAGGTCTCGGCTCCTGGTTTTATACTCTCGACCAGCCTGGGCATGTTCGCGTGTGCCCCGGCCTGATCTCATCCAGCCTCTGTGCCCAATCATTTCCAGGACTTTTTGTAGGTTATTTCTTAAAAATGTTGTAGATTTCTCACACGTGTATTAACGCCGTCCTTTTACATACATTTAACATGATTTTCTTCACACAGGATGTATAATTAATCAAAACCTGATTACTCTATGTTAAACTTAGTTTTTCCACAACAGCAATGTCCACCAGTTTGGATGATGCAGCTGAAAGCGCAGCATCAGAGTAGAGCAGCGTCAGAAACACCAGATTAAAAAGCTTTTCGTCCCAGAAGTTGGACACAAATTGGAAGCAATTCTTTAAACAGTCGAACAAGTTGTTGAAATTTACAGAAGCTAGATCCAGTTTGTGCCGAGAACTTCTTCTAGATAAAATGTAATGATCTCCCAGCTGCAGGAGGCCTCTCATAACGATGATTGTAAGTATTTTTGACTAAAAGCAACCTCACTTTGCAATCATTCATATACCGTTCCACAGCTGCACAGGTTTGTGATGTAGAGTAGCCTACATATTAGTTTGCATGCACATGTGCGTGTGTGTGTGTGTGTGTGCTAATGTCGTGTATGCACTCACATCATTTCTTTGCAGCTGCACTTTTCCCTTTTTAGCTATATGTTATTATTGTTCCGCTACAGTAGGCAGCTTGAAGTCCAGCTCTCAGCTTCTCTCTCGTGTTTTTCCATGTGCTTTTCAGGCTGTTTGGGCAGCAGCAGCAGCATTTAGCAGC
Organism: Pagrus pagrus; assembly: GCF_965226575.1. NCBI lineage: Eukaryota > Metazoa > Chordata > Actinopteri > Spariformes > Sparidae > Pagrus > Pagrus pagrus. The sequence goes on along the minus strand of NC_140200.1, from coordinate 23,904,537 downwards.
TGTCTGGACCCTTTGACAACAGTGATTAGTTAGCACAAAAGAACATGGAGCGCAGGTCTGCTGTTTGGTTTGCTGAAATGACTCCTGTCTGCTCTTATATTCTGCTTAATGTAATATGAATCTGACAGTGAGCAAATTGACTGTGTGTGTGCATGTGTGTGCTGCAGGAGGCCTCACATAATGTGTGTGTGTGTGTGTGCCTGAAGAGCTGCTCTGTCAAATTAGTTTCAGTTACAGCACAAACATTCAATACCAAGCCTCGTATCTCAAGTTTGTCTCTGTGCTGCAGACAGCAGGCAGAGTTATGCATTGCAGGATAACTGATAGTTGAAATATGTCTACTCTGTTCATGTCCCTGCCATTTGTTGGGCTGATTTATGACAGAAGACGGCCACCTGAAGTCCGGGCTGGATGAATATCTCTGTGAGGAAGTGAACAAGCGATGCTGGGGATGATTTAGAGCTGAAGGGGACAGCGTTTTATCCTGTGCCTATTGGGTTTGTTTATCTACAGATGACAGCGAATATTCTTCAACACTGACACTTTAGATACATCAGTGTAAATGTTTAGGTTAGCCAAACAATTCATTTGCATCCAGTGCCCGATCCTCCTCTTTGTGGTGTACCCCAACAGTGTGTAAATGCCTGAACTCATCAAAAGATATAGACTAAGATATAGACTTAAAACCTAACAACAGTTCATGCTGTACTGGCAACTCTGATCACGAAAATACAGCATGCAAAAACTTATAGTAACATTAAATATATTATATATTTAACCAATCCATCAAACTGGGTGTCATGGTGTATTATGCTGTGTTCAGATCAAATGCAACACAAATTATTAACATGACTAGATTACACACGATATCACAAAAAGATTGCATCAATCGACAGTCATGAGTTGAAAATATTGAATTCAAGCAAAATGTTCGCATGACGCTGTGTCGCGAAAGCCTATCAGCTTTGACATTCATGCTCACACCGCTGATGTCCAGACATTGAAAATGAACAACAATTGAGGAGAGGATAATAATCACTAATTGTGGCCATTTGTGGACACACAGAGCTGCACAATAACACCTCTACTCGTACCGACACAGGACAAATAAGGAGCTGCCGTGGAGGAAAGTGAGCGAGAAGTTCTGGCTACCTGGTAAGTTTTGGAAATACGTCTCAGCACAGCATTGCCCTGATCGATTCAGGGCAATGCTTCCATTCAGGGAAGAAGAACTTTACCTTGCCAAGTTGTTTGCTTGTCGTCTGACTGACAGACCTGATGAAGCATGAACTCAGGGTTTTTACAAGACGGCGTCCTTCTGATCCATTTATTGCAGTCAGATCACAGAGAAATCTCTTCGTTTTGGATTCATAATGATGTGGTTCAAGGATATTTTTATTTGCGTTACTTGTCCGAGTAGACACGATTAAAAATGTATAACTCCTCAGCTCAAAGTCCACATATGGATGTGTCTGAGGTGGATGGATGAGTAAAACACACCCAGACTTTGACCCGAAGACCACTGCACTTTTTAACATATTTTAAGACAACCATGTCCTTGCCCTGACTGCTTCTTAGCCCTATTTTGGTGGCAACCAGTATATTTTCATGACCTTGACACTGTCTTTGCCCTTCTGTGTGGTATTTTGGTGTACAGGTGGGAGCAGAGGCACAAATAGGCTCCTCCAGGAACAAGGAGTTTCCTTTAAATGAGGCAGTGCAAAGAGAGTTGGTGGTGTCATGGTGGAAAATGGCAGCCTCACTTAGCTGTTAATATGAGGATTTTATAAGCAACAGAAAACTGAATCCTTGCAAATAAATAAATAAATAAATATTGTGCAGACATAATAAAATAATGTTTATAATGTAAATACACTGTTTTAATAAATCACTTTCCAACGTGTAGATGTGTCTGAATTGGCATTGAAAATAAATGTCTAAAATTGGAATCGAATAATGTTTAAAGTATCCTACATTTATCTATACAGGAATGTGAGTATTTAGTATATAGTATAGTATTTGCTGTCCACAGCTGTTTTATACTGCATTTCTCCTTCAGTTCACTAAATCCCTGCAGCCATCTGAAGGCAGCAGGACACATATGTTGATAAATCTGCAGCCTCTGACCGGAGATGATCTGCGTCAGAGTGACATTACTTGCAGATATTCACCGTGTTTACCAAAATTAAGAAGATGTGCAATTGACACCGGGCTGCATCAGATTTCAGCATCTCATCAAACTTGTAGACTGTTGCCTCCTTTCCATATTCTTTTTAGCTAGAGAAGCTTCATGAACAGTTTTTATTATTTATGTTAATCCAAAATTTGGTTTCGATACGATACCAAGTAATTCAAGGCCAATATCACCGATACCACACATTTACTTTTTATTATGAAAACACAGGGCAGTTTTTAAAAGCAAATATTTATCTTATTAATGTAAAGTGAAAGTGCATACATACAAAAAGGTTACTATGTGTGTTCTCTTTCTCGTGGTTCTTTATGTGTTTAAATAAGTTTGTGGTATTGCCACAATAGTGCAGCTATCCTACACACATCACAGTTCACAATGTTTTCATTTACAGCTGTGAAGTAGCTCCAGACGATGCTCCTCTTGCGCTCAGCCATCACTACATGTCTGATGAAACTAGTGGTCAGGGTGGGTACTGGTGCTAGCTGAGCATGCACAATGTCCGAGCTGTGCACACGACAGGACAGCAGCGGAGAAGAAACCAGAAGGTTCTGTTTTAAGACTCAACTACTTGTTGATGAAATATAAATAAATGAGAACAACATAGAAAAGTGAAACTGAAACTGATCCCTTTATATCGATCCAATCGACGCTTGAATCGATCTATAAAAGGAGTACGTAGTATTGGTAGTATTGATATTTTTGGATCGGTCCACCCACCCCTAATTCCCAGCTGTGTTTGGTGCCAACAAAAGTGGATTTTTTTCTACAAGACGTCAGGACATTTTCAGCCATGTTGGTGGCGACACAAACTAGATATTCGTGGTTAGCACCTACCAAAAGTGGTCTAAGGAAGTACAACCGGTGAGCCAGTGACAGGGCCATGGGTTGTCCCGGGTTGTTCCCACTGAACGTAATCATGTTTCCCTACAGTGGTAGAGTTGGTATTATCCTGCCAGCACCAGTGGTATTTTCTGTACTTGCTGCACAGAGCCACAAGTTAAAGTCTGCTGGAGTGGCCTGTGCCATTTTTTGTGCACAGGTGGAAACCACACCCATCAAGGCTGAAAATGGCCCCCACTTACTAGGGCTGCAAACAATAATTTTCATTATCAATTAATCTGCCAGTTATTTTCATAACAAATCGATTCATCATTTAGTCTATAAAATGTGAAATATGGTCATCATAATTCCCCAGAGATTCAATTTTAGGCAAAATCGAGATTTAAAAATGACTTTTTACTCATTTAATTGAAACCACAGTGAGATACATCATGTGATTTTACCATAAGATGATATCTGTCTGAGTGATCACTGTGCTGCCTGGCTCTTCCTGCTCAATCTGATCTACTGTATTGACTGGTGTGCTGATACTGTCGGCAAACACTGCCCTTTCACAGAAACATCAGTGTCAGCAGTCAGCATCTATTTCACAGCCTATATGTCATGTCTCAGGCAGAATGTGCACCAAACTGCTTCACTTATGGTTACTTTGACATTTACACTACAGCCCTGAGCAAAGAACGACTCTGTAAAATACCAAGGGTTATATAAAGGCTTGTCCAGATGGGATTAATTGTACCAGAAGAGGTCAAGTTTATAATTTCAGTCTTGTGCACAGAAGCATTATTTAATAAAATAAAAATACGCGCCTCAGCAGTCTGTAATCTGTAGAAGTATAACTGTACACGATTCACCCAGGACAGAACATTAAATGAAATCCCTGTCCTGTAGGATTTACAGACGCAGCCTCTTCAAACTTCCCTCCCTCTATGACAGGGCCCTAACCGGTCCGTGGCGGGTCCTTGCTCGGACCTGGCCGAGTCTGTGACCGGACTGAGATCCCCCACAATGACGTAGTGAACGCGGGGCCGAATCGTAATGCCCTTCTGCGCCATGTGTGGAAACCAGTTGCAATGGTTTATCTACCCCCCGGGCAGAGCAGTGATGATGGAGGCTGAAGTGTTCCTGTATCGTAGGCATACAGTATTTGACGTGTGTGAGAGAGTGTGATTCCCACACAGAGCACATTTAATGATTATTAGGCTACCATATCATGAGGTCATTAATACTATTTCCCCAGCCATATTACTTTCACTTTCACAAAAAGATGAAGCATAATATTGATGACATAAATGAGATCATCTTTAAATATGCTTGGTCTGTGATCATATTTATATTTTGAGTATTTGGTTTGAATATTTCACTGGGTGTGGGTGGTTACAAGATGCATGAACTATTATGCTCAGGAGATACATTTTCAGCAGTAATGATCGTCACTTTTCATTTTTCTGATATTTTCATCAGAAATTCCTCATGCAGTGGCGGATGATTAAAGAGATGCAATCAGTTCATAAAAGTGTGTTCACAAACATCCTCTGCGTATCTTGGGAGGTGACAGAGGCCAAACACATTATTATTACAGTGCATGTCTTTGTTCTTATTCAATGGATATCCCAACAGGTCTCCCAGCCCCCCACACTCATCTGGCAGCTGCAGGGCTGTTGATTCAACTAGAAAATGTTGTCCTGCATTTTGTCAGCGTGCGTCCAGACACAAACAGCACAGACAGATCTAGACCAGCTAAAATCGAGAAATTTGTGAACGCGAAGTCCCCACCATTTTGTTTATGTACTATGAAAACAGAGGCTAAAAAAACTCAGATGAAACTGTAAAACAAGTCCGTGGGGGGAGAAATGTTTCGCTTCTCTTGGCGGGAAGGACATGACAGGAGGCAGGGTGATGACACATAGCAAGAGACTATGAGTCGGGCTCAAACCCTGGGCCTCTGCAGGATGTCTAGATATGGGTTGAACGCTCCACCAACTGAGCTATCGGGGTACCTGGCAGAACACATTTTACACATTCATGTGCTTTAACACACTAAATAAACACACGGTCTTCGTTTTCATGACTGAATAAACAAATGATCCATTTCAGAATAATTCTCAAATTATAACTATTGATGCATTAATGTGTTCATAACTTTAGGGCTGCAGCAGGTAAAGGATGAACTCATTTTAATAACTTCATATACTGCCCGGTGGATTAACCTATTATAATATAACCTATCCACAACTTTAGATTATTGATATCAAATATAAATAAACTAAGTAAAGTAACCAGTAGGGATAACGCTAATGAAACTAACTAAAGTTTAAAATAAATGTAGTGGAATTACAGTGTAATATTTGCCTCTGACATATAATGAGTAGAAGAATAAGGTTCAGGTTTAGGGTATTTATCGTGTGTATGTTTTTTGTGAGGGAAGTGCCAGCTCATGGTGACACCCTGCGATTGAACAAATGGGCGTGTTTAGGCACACCCCCAGGAGGAGGGGGCTCTTCCAGTGGCTGACAATCGACTGGGGACTGGCTGGCAGTTTGCTGGCAGTCGGCTGGCAGCTGAAAGGCAGTCGGATTGGAGGGGGAAATCAAGGCGGTTGTAACTGTACAGACCCAACACCATCCTGGCATACAGCCCTGCCTGTAAAGAGTTTAAGACCACATCTGAGTGTTCAGAAACAATCAGTTACAGTGGTAACGGCCTGCAGTGCTGCCCTTTATACCTTGAGAATACACAGTAAGCTCTGTTGAGGATCATTTCTATTCCTCCACAGTTATTGACATCAGTATCTGGCTGAAAATCCTCTATCGTTCTATTCTCATGTCTGTCCCTTTCCTACATGACCAGCACTGTTAAAGCTGTTGTTGAGCTGGTATGTAAATCATGAGGTGATGTAACTCACAGCAACTGTGTCAGACCAATGTGAACACATAACAAAAACAATGGGAACATTGCCACATACTAGGATAGACAGGGTACTACGAGAGATAAAATATGGTAAAAGTAGCTGTGTCCTCTGCTTGATGTGTGTCAGATTGTACAAGATTCAGTCAAAAGTATTTTAAGAGTGAATTAATCCTTTCCCAAGTCTGCTGTATGGCTTCTGAGTTCATTATATGCATAAAGGTCACAAGCATTACTATTTACTACTCTAAGGCATTATGTCCACCCCACTGCTCAAGATCACTTTACTGTTTTGGTTCACGATTAGGTTTACTCTTCTCTCACAGCTGTGTTCAGAGAAGAACCTCTAAAAACCCACTGTACACTATACAGTACAGCGAGTCCATCTCCATCAGAAAAAACAACCAAATAGGTTGACTTACTATAGCCAATATTTAAATTTCCTTGTTCGGTGGAGACCTCTAGTGGTCCTAGTTGTTTTTACCGCAGCAAAGGCCGAAGTGAGGCAAAGGGACAGATGGGTAGATCCAACAGGCACAGGACTTTGACCCAGCAGAATGCTGTTCACGTTCAGTGTGAAACCACAAGTCAACGGTGAGTGATTTATGTTACTATGTGAAGGTCACATACATAACCTAAATTTAACTGTCCATTTGTGTCGCAGCAAAGCAGTTTTACGTAAACATTTTTCCCCAGTTAAATGAGAAGACACTGATGCCCCTGTGGTAAGAAAATTATTGGAATTGAATTAGCCTAGCTTAGCATAAACACTGAAAGCACAGAGAAACAGCTTTCTTTGTAACTTAAAAGTAAAAAAAAAAACAGCTATGAAACCCACTCATACGTACTGTATTTTGTAAATTTATTTTCGTGACGCTTGTGACTTTGATCTGAGTTCCATGCTGAAACTATTACCAGGTGAACAAACTCCATGTGCTGTGCTCTTTCCCGGAGTCTTGTCATCACCATTGGAATGACCAAAAGCCTTGCTAACAGTGATTGGCGACCTGCCCATACGCACAATTTACATTCTGTTTGAGTACAGATTAAAGATACATTGTGTTCATTAGTAATTTGAGTTTGATATTGGAAGTGATCCAAGCTTGATGTTTGCCCCTCCTTCCAGTCTTTGCAATCGACTCTTGGCTCCACTTAGTCCACTTAATGAGATGGTGACGATGATCATCATCATCATCGCCACATGAGACTGATGTCAATCTTTTAATCTAACTCATACAAAAATCCCACAATTTTGAAATCTAATTATTTTGAGTGTACAAGTGAGTCACATTTTTTACAGAACACATTGGTTGATACGAGCCTATTTTTCAGAATTCAAATATGGACAAACCAGGCAACAGATTCTTGCTGACACGTGCCAAATATAATGTTACGAGAGCTTAAGTACAGAATTTTGCTTCTCAACGGCTTGTGTTGATGCAAACAAGACTTAAAATGATGCTGGTGTTGGTGTATGTGTGATAATGGCTTATGACTGCTACACTGATGATACCTACTGAGTGGAACATTATCTCCATCCATCAGACAAATGGTCATTTGTTTATTGTAATTGCCACTTCGGCAAAGGGTTCAAGAACATCTATTTTTAGATTAATTACTGTGTATTTGTAATGACAATGGGGATCTTTTCTTTCTTCATCCTCTGAAACACCCACACTCACTGTACAATACGCACACTTATACAACTGAAAGGGAATGAACCTCCCATGCAATACCAGTACATGCGATGCAAAAACCGAATTAACAGTTCTGTGAAACGAAACATCATAATTAGTTTTGCATACTTTCTGACTGTGTTTTGTGAGTTTAGCTTGAATGCCTACCTCTGTACTCACAGGCTAAAAACGTACACTGCTCTACTCAGTCTATACCACAGAGAAGGATATTATATGAAGTGCCATGCAGTGCTGCCAACCCTTTCATAACTAAAATAATTATTTTCCGCTCTAAACATCACTAGAAGTCTCCAGATGATGCCATACCTTATTTTGCAAGTGAATATATTTATAGGCCCTGTGTGGGATACGGCAACTTCAGACTTCTTTAGATAAAAAAAAATGTAAGTCAGCATCAGCTATACCCAATCACATGGTCAACAAGGAATAAGAGCTACATTTGTCAAACACCCCTTTACAAAGAAGAGAAAGTCAGAGGTGGGTTAAAGTGGCACCAATATAACATGTCAAAATCAGTTCAGTAACGAATAGCAGTACTTTCCATCCTCTGAAAACAGTGTGATGTATTCTGAGGCTCTAGAGGTAGTGCCATGAGGGTTGTAGCAAAATGTGTTAATTACTTGTGAATTTAAGCTTGTGGGGACATATCTCAAGTCTCAAGTCTCAAGCGGAATTTGCTTCGGTGATCATGTGACTGAGGTACAGTACTTAAATACTTATATCACATGTGTGAAGTATAAATTATAAGGGGACACCTTGTAGTTCCATTTCCCTTAAAGGTAAATACATTTGCCTTAAGTGTAGAATATTTAGAATAAAATGACTTAAACTATTACTATTTTGCAATAGATATTGTTCATTTCTATTTATTTGTTGTGCCTAATGTATCCAGTAAAGGACTAGTTCAAATTATAATGAATACCCTTCAAAATCTGCATTGAGGAGAATTGAAGAGATCCTGTTACCTTTAGAACATGTGCCAATATGTATTTACAGTTTGTCAATTTGTAAATATGATCTAGTAATAATACAATCAATAAAAATTACTCCAAGCCATTATAGTTTTCAATGGAACGCCACTGATGGCTAATTGGATGATTTATGACGGCTGACTTCAATGTTTACTGTCTGCACAGGGGTCAGTGGAACCCTCTGTAAAACTTGATCTTACAGAACACAATGAACATGGTGTCTGTTGGGCAATAAAACAGCAATTTTGTGTGTGTTTTTCTGTCTGTGATTTTCACTCCTCAGTCATTTCACGGATCCTTGTTCCTCTGGTTTATACTGCTCGTCTCCCGGGCTGCCTGGCCTAATAACTCCTGTTCTCAGCTGTGTGGATTCAGAGAGCCCAGGAGGAACATGTTGCTGTGGCTGGAAATATCAATAAAGTTTTATTGGTCTGCGAGGACAGGGTAGGAAAAACAAATTGCAGAATAAGGCCTAGAAGTGGAAGAACACAATGTTACATAACATAACACATAACTAAGATTTGCGAGGTGGAAAAAGAAAGTAAAGAAGACAGGCACACATTTATGGCAAATTACTAACCTTTTAAAAATTGTCATAGACTGTTAGTTAAAACTGTGACATGCTTAAATCATCTCAATCTATTACAATTAAACCAGCACTGATTACCTTAGATATAATCATACTAATCACCTCAGAAGCAAGGTAATGAAACGCTGCTGATGTAATTTCTCCTCCACGCATTCTTTCACATTCCCATGTGAAAGAACAAATACCTTGTTATTCCGACAAAAAGCAATTTCTACCCTCAGGGCTCTTATTATGCTAACTCTGCCCATATTGGAGCACATTCAGCAGAACAGTTTAACTATGCATTGTGACATTACACTGTGATTGGATTAAAGTGATTCCCATCTGCTGTCTTTCAATGCTGCTGTGTGTCATGAGCCGACCAACAGAGCATAGCCACAGGTCATAGGATTTACCCTGAGATCAAATGGTTCACCTCTTGTTATGATGAGTGTCCAACATGGACGACCTCCGACTGGACAACACAGGAAACCCAATCTACAAATCATCAAAATTAATTCCATATACCCCTACCTACCGGGAAACGTAATATGATCATCTAATGTTGTTATGAGCATCTCTATGTTAACATGTAGTATAAAACACTGGAGGCACTCTCCATGCTTCATGTAATGTATAGATGACAGGCATTTCAAATGATTGTATCATACCATGGGTACATTTGAGCTTTGAGGTACACAAAGACTTTCCTGAGATCATCTTCCACTGACTGGAATGGATTAGTTATATTTCCAAGCAGCTTTGTATACCATCATGTGAGGCAAAGCAGCTTTAACATGACTGCATGCACCCTAGAAATCTGTTTTGAGTTTAAGAATTTTATAACTACAGTATATTTTTTGTTTAAGAATTTATTACGTTCACTATGAAATAATCAAGCTTGGACAGTCTGCCTGCACCTGCCTGAGTGGATGGGCTTTAATGAAACAGGTCGTCTGTGACATTGCTTGATTTTTACATTGTCTCCCATGTTATAATGGTAATACTACCTTTCCAAGTATTAACATTTTTATCTCACAGCGTCAGATATTCTCGTAAGTTCTTCTCGGTTCTTATCAAATGTGCCGTTCTTCCTTGATGCATCCCAACGATCATTTTCAGCTTGCCCTGATCAGGGTCATATCTGAGAGTTGTTTTTGTGTATCTATATGCAGTACAGTCCACTAATAGACTGTATTATATTGATGTGTTTCTAATTATTTTTTTTTCCTTACATAGAGGGGGAGATTATTAGAAACACCACTGAATATGATGCAGACCAGAGAAACTCTACTTCTAACTATGACCTCAATGATAAAATGTGTTACTGTATCTAATTAACACATCTATGGTCGTTTCAAAACAAAGTGAACAGTAAAGGCATCTGTAGACATTATGGCAGAACAGTTTTATTGAATTACATAAGACTGAAACTGTGACAAAGTGACAAAGTTTCCCATAACTTCATCATAACAGCTTTGATAACAAACCCCTACCTGCTTACTTACAGACACTCGCTTCTGGGTCATTCATACATCGGGCCTTCATGTAAATTTGTGTAAAATCCTATAGCTGTACTCCAAATACTTTTTAAGTTGTGATTTTTTTAAGTTTGGCCCTATGAGCTAAATTTCAACATTTTAGCGATTCCTGAGGAAACTAGCTGTTTTTACTGTATCACAGGCATACTCAGTGCTTATTTCTCTCTTTGATTCTGTTGCACCTATCATTACCAAGACAAGATGATCAAAGATTTACAGATGAAACCCGACAACCCGGCACAACATGCACATCGAAAATCTAAATTGGAAGTTTTCCGTCTTGCATGGCCTGATAGTGTACTTAATCATAAGTGTGCTCTTAGTGCTGCTAAAACAGCATATTTCTCTGGCCTAATATGCAAAAATAAACATAACCCTAGATTTCTCTTTGACACTGTGGATAAACTTAATCAAAAACCACAGCCCGTGAGCTGTGTACCCTTTACTGCAAATTATTTCTTAGATTACTTTTGCAATAAAATTAATGAGATTAGAGTCAAAATGATCTCTTCATCTCTGGCTTCCTCGGCAAAGTTGATTATAAAACATCCTTATGCTGATTCACAGTTAGTCTCAGCTCTTAACATTTTTGAAAGTATCTCTCTTGAGACATTGTCTAAACTGGTCTCAACCTCAAAACCTGGCACTACCTGCCTCCTGGACCCCCTTCCGGCAAAACTGTGTGTGGATCTACAGCCAGCACTGAGACCTACAATGTTAAATATTATTAATTTATCACTCATGACCGGTGTTGTCCCTGCTAGCTTTAAGTCTGCTGCGGTTAAGCCTCTACTTAAGAAACCACATCTTGACCCAGGGTCTCTAAATAATTATAGACCAGTATCCAACCTTCCCTTCTTCTCTTAACTCTTGGAAAGAGTTGTGTCCCAGCAACTTCCAGACTATCTACTTAATAATAATCTTCTGTAAGTGTTTCAATCAGCTTTCAGAGCCTGTCATTCCACCAAAACTGCACTTACTAAAGTGGTAAATTACATTCTAACTATGGACTCAAACTCTACCTCAGTGCTTCTGTTACTGGATCTCAGGGCTGCATTTGATACCATAGATCATGGGATACTGTCGGACCGACTTGAAAGTCAATTTGGCATCTCTGGCCTGGCTCTCGCTTGGTTAAAGTCTTACCTTTCGGAAAGAACTACTTCAGTATTTACACCATTCCAACTTTCTCCAAGTAACAAGACCTTGAACTATTGGTCATGTATTCAGCTTTTTAAAATCTTTTACGGTTTTGAAATAATCACAGTTTTAGTTTTAAGGATTTTAACTCGTCTTCTGGTTTTATAATGGGTGTGTATTGCGTGAGCTAGAGTGCGTGACATCATCGCTAGAGTGGAGAGCAGCTGCAAAAAAATTCTGCTTTTTCTGTAAATTCTTGACCATTCATTCTTATAGTTTTATGCATTTCCGGCAAGTATTTTCCAGCACGTTCAGCAGATTTCCGAAATCACTTCAGCCGTCAGCATTCACACTGTATTTTCGCAGGAAATACAATTTTTCTAGTTTTTAACTACACACAGGTGATCCAGACAGCAGATGACAAAATACACATCACTCAAACCCATGCTGCCCTGACTGAAAAGTGTGGCTTCACTGTGTGTCGCTCCGCTAAATGCAAAAAACAGAAATGTAAACGGTGCAAATGAAAATGGTCACATGCTAGTAAGTTTAGTATTATACAATACAACAATACAATAATATAAATGCATTTGATCACCTCTATAGCCTGTACTACATATTTCTGTATCATGATGTTGGGAGGATATTATCTGGCCTTTGTGATTTAAGTAATAACTTACACATTCAAACAAGTTCTTTTTGTTTTTCAGTTGGCAACTGGGAAAACTTCCTCACTTTCATATTGCAGGATGTCAAACCAAAACACTGACCTGAAAAAAGCTAAAACGAACTAAAGAGTGCAGAGTTGGGACCTAATTCTCTGAGGATTCATCACTTTGAGCAGCAACTCATTACACATCGATTGTTAGCATCAAAATATTGACTATATTGACCGCTTTAAGCTTCAATTACCTTGTGTTTAAGAGTAATCTTCAGTATATTAGTTAATTTATAGCTGTTTTTAAAGCTTGACAATAAGTTCACAATGGCTTTGACAAACTTGGCATGTACTACAGCTAATGGACCACAACAGTGACACAGACTGAGGGAATTACAGACTCTCATTCCAGCTGGTGTGACAAGGCAACTGGTGATAGAGCAAGAGGACATCAGGAGTCATATCCCCACTGGACATGACTCAGCACAAAGTTACAGGCTTTTCCTTTCTCCCCCAAAGACATGAATATCCAATGACGCAATTAGACTGCATCTCAAACTGTAGTCATCCACACCAGCCCCTGTGAGTGACATTCAATTACTGCAGGCCCTTTGGTGCTGTTCTCAAATATTCTTACTTGGATGACAGCATTCTCATTTCCATATGAAATTATCCCATCATTTCTTCTGGCAGCTGACTGTGGCTTGATGTGTTTCTTTCCTTTTTTTCTTACACTTTCCTAATTTTTCCCAAACAGGCTTAGCTGAGCCAAGAGGGGGTCCAGGGGAGAAGTTCAAGCTGCAGCTAGAGCATTTCAAACTTCATACGCTTAGATGAAGGGCTTTCTTTTTGTCAGGGTGAGATCAACAAGAAGCTCGGCTTTATACTGATGGGAAAATGAAATCATTCCTACGCCACTCTGCATTCTGGAGATAACAGAGTTTTTACAGCAAAAGTCAGCAGGAGACTCTTTCAATCTAAACAAGGGTTTTGTGGGCAGAGGAAGGGGGGCAGTGTTTGATGGGCGCAAGTCAGCAGCCATCTGGAAACACAACAAGAGCCGGGTCAGAGGCTGTCCAACCGCATCCCTGGTGTGTGTAACGGTGTGTTCCCAGTAGAAGTGTATTTTCTTTTATGTTTGTGCAGACACATGATTTTTACAAGGTGTATCCTGCATATGTTTGTGGCTTTATGATTACAGTATATCACAGCATGTGTGTGTGTGTGTGTGTGTGTGTGGCTTCCTTCCTCCGCTGATGGGTCATTGATTTTCCCCTATATGCAGTCACATTTGAAATAAAGCTGCCTTCAAAAGCAGCATGTGAGTTTCCACCATGGGAAGTCATGTGCAGGGTTTGCCTCGCATCCCATGGATGTACCCGAGATGAGAGAACTCCGTTGCTAGGTAACTAACCAAAAATTGTACGCCATTTAAAGACTTCTCCTTGCTTTTTCTTGAAAGATGGAAAACGATTCAGCGTTTATTGCATTTTGACACTATGCTGAGGGACTAGAAAACACCAGGGAAGACAAAGGGGACTAACTTAACTTGGCTTTAGTTTCTAAATCTGCTATTCAGCCATTCCTCCAGGACAGCATGGAAAATATAACATGAAAGATTTCTGCATTAAAATGAATAGACCTTTGATTATATGTAGGAGGGAGTCAGAGTGAGGAAGGCAGTTGGTGAGTGAGACTGAACTAAACGTACTTAATTAAACTTTGAAACATTACCTTGCCCTTGAACATTTGTGTCATGCAGATAGATTCTCATTAACTATGGTGGTCGTTCACCATCTACTAGTGTGAGTCTGACAGCGGGATCATTTGTGTTTATTTACCCCAAACATCCAGATTACTCTACTGTACATTTGCCGTAAGCTCGAGAGCAACAGCACGCAATGAGGGTGTGTGTGTTTGAATTCAGGTCAATCACTCAACTCGGCACTTACCAGACTGCAGTTCTCTCTCTCTCTATTTCTCCTCTCCTCTCTGTAACATTACCTTCATGAAGTACAGTACATTTCCCCCACCGTTAAACTACACCCGACAACAGAGGTCACCTCTGCAGATCACTGCTGTTAAAAAGTAGTTAAAGTTAAAAAGTAATCGCAGAATTCCATGATATCTTGATGATCACAAATCACCACCCTGGTTAAAAAAGCACAGAAAAGTCTCTACTTCCTACGGAAACTTAGGGAGGCTGAATTCCAGAGCAAGATTCTGGTCAACTTCTATAGAGGAGCAATAGAAATCATGCTGACTGGAAACGTCACAAACTGGCATGGTTCATCACGGCCCAGGACTGAAGGCTCTACAGCGGCTGATTTAAACCACCAGAACACCACTGGTACCCAGGGCCGTAGCCAGGATTTTATTTTTAATACCGAGGTCAACATTCGGAAGACCCCTGAAGACCCGCCTCACAAAAAACTACAACTAAGATGATCTATAACTGTATACAAATTCAAATTCAAATTCGCTTTATTGGCATGAATGTTACGAGAACTATGTTGCCAAAGCATTAAGAATCAATAAAACAAAACAAATACAACTCACGGAATCAAATATATACAAATAAAATAAAAAATAAAAAATAAAAGTATAAAAAGTATATATATACATTTATACTGTATATCTGTGTGTGTGTGCTGATGAAGTGCTGTCTCTCTCTTATACACAGATTTGGTGTCATTAGGCAGTTGCAAGTTGTTATATATAATGAAAAATATATATACAGTTCATATTAAATGATGATGATAATAATAATAATACATAAAATAAAGAAATGAACAACAACAACAACAATATTATATCATAGCAATAATGGTTGTGATCAGCATTCGTGTGTTTCTCTAGTTTCATGGCAGTGTTACATATTGTGCAGCTAACTTTACAAATTGTGTATCTTCTCCCAGACAGACTTTTAACAGTTCATCACATGTTTGAATACTCTCTATCCAGTGAGCGATAGCATTCCAATTTATTGATGGATTTGATTTCATTCTTCCAAATGTCAATGTAAGTCTTTTGATTCTCTTTGTCTATAGATAGCAGGTGAGTTCTGGAGAGAGTTTGGAGGTCTTGGATTTTGAGGTGGCAGGTTTCTCTGGTGTTTCTCAGAGGGTCTGTCTCTGGACAGAGGCTGTTACTGAGAAAGGCTCTGTGGTGATATCAGCTTGTGCTAAGTGAACCTGGAACTTAATTGACCTTTTGATCATGTGTAGAGAGAGAGGGAAGTGCCCCAGCTCTGCTCTACATGCATGGTTTGGACAGTTTCTGTGGACCTTGAGGATTTCTTTGCAGAATTGAAGGTTGAGTTTCTCTGTGGGTGTTGTGTCCCATGAGGTGTGCCTCTGGGTCATTAGAGGGCCCCACACTTCACTTCCATACATTAGGATGGGTTTTATTACACTGTTAAATAGTTTTAGCCAAATTGTAACTGGAGGATTGAATTTATATAGTGCGCTTTTGATGCTATAGTAGGCCCTGCGTGCCTTTTCTGTGAGGGAATTTATTGCTTTGTCAAGGCTGCCTGATGAACTGATGATGATGCCCAGATAATTATAATCCATTGTATGCTGAAGTGTGGTCCCTCTTACCCGGAAAATATGTTTGGATTCCTGTAACCTGGCCTTTTTCTGGAATACCATGACTTTGGTTTTGTCAAGGTTGATATCTACCGCCCAGTTTTGACAGAACGTCTCCAGCAGAGAGAGGTTCTGCTGTAGGCCCTGTTCTGTTGTGGACAGTAGAACCAGGTCATCTGCATACATGAGGAATTTGATTTCTTTGCCTTGTAGATCTAATCCTGGGCTTGAGGACTGAAAAAGAGTGGCCAATTTATTGATATAGATGTTGAACAGAGTGGGAGACAGGTTGCACCCCTGATGCACTCCTTCTCCTTGTTTGAAGAACTCTGTTCTTTTGTTTCCAATTTTAACACCCCACTGGTTAGAATAGAATATTTGGGTTTGATTAGATCATAAATTTTACCCCCAATTCCATATTGGAGAAGTTGTAAAAATAACCCTTTGTGCCAAATTGTGTCAAAAGCTTTTTTTAGATCTACAAAACATGCAAATATCTTTCCTTTGTCTTTTCTGTGAACATGCTTTTGGATGAGTGTATGGAGAGTGTATATGTGGTCAGATGTTTGATGTTTGGGTAAAAAGCCAATTTGGCTTTATTATGCATTATGTTCAGTGAGATAAGTGATTAATCTAGAGTTAAGGATGCTACAGAAGAGTTTACTCAGGTTGCTGTTAACACAGATGCCCCTGTAATTGCTGGGGTTATACCCAGAGGTGGACAGAGTACACAACTTCACTACTTGAGTAAAAGTACAGATACTCCTTGTCAAATATTACTCCAATACAAGTAAAAGTAGCTTAGTCAAAATATTACTTAAGTAAAAGTACTAAAGTATTTGTTTAAAAAATTACTTAAGTAAAAGTATTTAAGAAATATCTCAGGAAATACAGGAAAGGAAAGTAGCTTAATGTCATTATACAATACACTGATGCGATTCTGCTACAGACGTGTTTATAGCTCAAAAATAAGCAAATAAAGGCAAGAAGCCTCAGAACACAGACTCGGCTGCATTCATCAACAAATGAAATATATTGCAGACAGCTGCGGTCAGTTCAGTATATTTTTGCATCTGACATCCATGCTTTCTCTACATAAAAAAGATGTAGATGCAGGCACTACAAGAACTTATATTGACATTTACAGATAAACAACTTATTGGCTAGTTTACTTTACTTATATCATACATCACAGCCAAAAATGAGCCGGATAACCCACATCAAAGACAGCCGCACCTCACTAACGCGTGCACACCCACTCTCTCTCTCTCTCACACACACACACACACACACACACACACACACACACACACACACACACACACACAAACAGACACATGCGCGTGCGCGCGCGCACACACACACACTCTCTCTTTCACAAACATTAAGCTAGCTAACGTTAGTAGCTACTTTACATACCGCGACGTGCTTTTTCAGGTTGGAAGACGAGTCTTTGTAGTCCGTGATATAATTGGTCCGCGGTAAGAACAACAAACATTTAAACTGAAACGAATCAGTTTTTGTGACAAAAATCTCAAACATGGGTTTGAGATAAGGCCACGGGTGCTCATGACGTAGTACAGGTACGGCAATACGGCTAAGACAAACCATACACGAATCAGCAGAAACAGTTTATTTTCTCTGAATTTTGCAAAAAAAAAAAATCATCAGCTGACGTAAGATCAAAAGTAGTGTAGTGGAGTAAAAAGTACAATATTTGTCCTTCAAATGTAGTGGAGTGAAAGTAAAAGTATCCCCCCAAAATAATACTCAAGTAAAGTACAGATACTCAAAAACTGTACTTAAGTACAGTACTCAAGTAAATTTACTTCGTTACTGTCCACCACTGGTTATACCTGTCTCCATTTTTAAATATAGGAGAAATGACACCTTTATTCCAAACACTGGGGTAATATCCAGTGGCCAACACCAGGTTGAAGTGTTATTGCAAGGCAAGATGGAGTTTTAAGTTGCTGTGTTTCAGCATCTCTGAGTTAATGCTGTCTATACCGCAAGCTTTTCCATTTTAAGGGTTTTTATTTTCGCTGTATTTCTTTAATGGTGATAGGGTAGTCAAGGGCACATTGGTTGTCCTTCACTGTCCTTTCTAGTTCTTTCAGTTTGTCTATTGTTAAAATTTGGTTATGATTCAGACCGTGACACTCTGGATTGTTATAGAGGTCATCAAAGTAATCTTTCCAGATTTTGCCATTTTGAACTGGGTTGGTCTCTGTACGTGGGTTTCTGTGTATACATTAAGTGTTTGGTATAGGCTATGGTGATTGAGTGAGTGAGAGAGAGAGAGAGAGACAGAGAGAGAGACAGAGACAGAGAGTTCATCCAGTTGAAAACTTTCACATCCCAACCATCTCCCCTCTCCTCTGGTGTTCCCCAAGGCTCTGTACTTGGCCCCATCCTGTTCATCATCTATCTCCTCCTCCTTGGTCAGATCTTCCGTAAATTCAGCATCCACTTCCACTGTTATGCGGACGACACCCACCTTTCTTCCAAACCCACCTCCACCTTCCTGCCCTCCTCCCTCTGTGACTGTTTACAAGAAATCAAAACCTGGTTCTCTTCCAATTTCCTGAAACTCAGCAGTGATAAAACCGAGGTTCTCCTCATTGGTTCCAAATCCACTCTCACTAACACTCCAAGTTTCACCATCCCCATTGATAACTCCTCTGTTAGCCCCTCCCTACAGGTTAAGAGTCTGGGTGTCGTCCTTGACAGTACTCTCTCATTTCAAACCCACATCAGTAACATTACCCGGTCAGCCTATTACCATCTACGCAACATCAACCACCTCCGTCCATCCCTTACTCCCAACTCCACTGCCATCCTGGTCCACACTCTGGTCACATCCCGCCTGGACTATTGCAACTCCCTTCTCTTTGGTCTCCCCCACAAGTTCATCCATAAACTCCAATTGGATCAGAACTCTGCCGCCCGCATCATCACCAGGATCCCATCCATCAATCACATCACACCTGTTCTGCAACAGCTTCACTGGCTTCCGGTCAAATTCCGCATGGACTTCAAAACTCTGCTCCACACCTTCAAGGCCATCCATAACCTCTCTCCCCCATACCTCTCTGACCTCCTCCACATCAACACCCCTTCCTGGACACTCAGATCCGCCTCATCTATCAGCCTCATTGTGCCTCCTGCCTGTCTGTCCACCATGGGGGCCAGAGCCTTCAGCCGCTCTGCCCCCGGTCTCTGGAACTCCCTCCCCCCAAGCATCAGGAACATTGACTCATTCTCCACCTTCAAATCCCATCTGAAAACCCACCTTTTTAAACAGGCCTACTCCCTCTGACTCCGAAAAAAATACCGGGGACATGACCTCGGTGTCCTCAATGGTGGCTACGGCCCTGCTGGTATCATACAGAAGTATCTGCTGCTGTACCACCAGACTACAGAGCATCTTCAGTCCCCAGGCAGTTAGACTCCAATTCATCATCAGCTTTCCACTTTCTAAAATAGATGAAGCAGGACTCAAAGGACGCAAACATTGTTTAGTTTTCTTTAAACCCTTGTGATTTAAAAAAAAAAAATACACTTTTAAATTTACCCATGACTCATAAGTTGACTTTGTTCTTGACACAATATCAGCGAGTACACTCGATGATATTGTGTACTGTGTATAGTGGTTCTGCTCTCAGACCTGTTGTATTATTTACTTTGCTTCCTGGGCACATGAATATTAATAATTATACAATTTAGAGCTGAGCTTTGAAGGCATTTTACTGCCGCTAAAACAGTTGAGGAAATGAGATTGTGTTTTGCTAAAGGACATACAGTACACAGAGCCATCGAAAGGAATGAAGCCTGTTTTATGCATCAGTCTCTGCAACTACTGAATCACTGTAACTGCAAATTTTGAGTCCAATGAAGGAAAGGGGAACTTGTGGATGTTTTGGTATTTTTCCTATTTTCTTTTACGTGTACTTTTTAAATATTTGTGTTCCGATACAGTAGCATCGGTTTTGAAGTGGTCAGTTTAACCTTCTTCAGTCACAGAGGTTTTAGGATTTTCACTGGGCAGTAGATCGGTTTCATTTTTAATCATGCTGTGCAGTAATTACAGTGAATTATGGGTTTATTCCTTAAAAAGTGTTGAAATCAAACAAGGTTAAAAAAATCTCAACCAAGCATGACGTTTTAATGTGGGCTAATAATCAGAATATAGTAGGAGCACAGGATTACAATGGCCTGAACTTCAGTGACATTTTTCACTCCCTAGATCAGCCGTGTATGGGGATCAATGTGACTGACAGTGATAGCTCAAACTGTAAACATAATATACTTTAGTAAGAGGTGAAGTGAGGGGTCAGCTGTACGTCATACTTTTTTATCAGATCAAGTCATGCATATGCATTAACAAATGATTTTACCATTATCAATCAAAATGAAAAACTGTTCCCATCTGTAATGAATGCTGCTGCATGACTGACATACACCGATCAGCCACAACAATTACACCACTGACAGGTGGCGTGAATAACATTGATCATCTCATCACAATGCGATGTTCTGCTGGGAAACCTTGGGTGCTGGCATTCATGTGAATGCCACTTGACACGCACCACCCATCCAAACACTGTTGTGGATCAAGTACACCCCCTCATCACAACAACACTACCCGATGGCAGTGGCCCCCCAGCAGGACAGTGTGCCCTGACACACCGCAAACACTGCTCAGGAACAGCTCAAAAACACAATAAAGGGCCCGAGGTGTTGACCGGGCCTCCAAATTCCCCAGATCCCAATCTGATCGAGCATCTGTAAGACGTGCTGGAGCAGGTCTGATCCATGGAGGCCCCACCCCCCAACATACAGCACCCAGAGGATCCACTATAAAACGCCCTGGTGCCAGACACCACAGGACACCCTCAGAGGTCTTAAGTCCATGTCCTGACAGGTCAGAGCTGTTTTGGCTGCACAAGGGGAACCTTCACAATATTAGGCAGGTGGTCACAATGTTATGCCTGATTGGTGTATACTCATGGTTGATGTTATCTCTCATAAAAGCACATGAAGTTGTCATTTCTAATGTCCGAAGATCTGTTTTAAATGATTGAGTTACAAAAGTGCATTCTTTCTCACAGACAAATACAGACACACACTCACACACACAGAACTTCCAACTATGTTCAAATTACTTTGGATACAACTGAGCTCCGCTCTAATTATTTGTTGGTGACAAGCGCACAGTGTGAAGCTAATGAACAAATCTAATGATGCTTTTTTGCTCCTGGACTCAGTCAAGTTAATGGAACAATCTGCCTGGAAAGAAGCAGCCAACACATTACTGACTTCTCTTCTTCTCTACGCTACAATAGTCTCAAAATATTGTCTTATCCATGATGAAATACTACAGTCATCAAAATAAATGAGAGTTAAACAAATTTTAATTCATTTAACAGGTAACTCAGCTACGTTTAACCTCTGTTTTGGTCCAGGCTGATCAATAGACCACCTCCACACAGATGATAGAGTGTTTATGACCTTAAGCAGATAAAAGAAAGGTTAGCATGGCTTTTTAGAGGATGAGATGAATAAATAATGGGAAGTATTAAGTATACTGTACATCATAGGACACACATAAACACAATTTACCAACTGTCTACTATGCCATCTGTAACACCATGACATCATGACAAACATCTGTCACACATTTGGCTGGCATGATCATGCGACTTCAAAATTTGAAGGTCCTCCCACAGTGAGCAAAACAAACATACTATAACACATTTTTTCAAAAATACAGCATTTTAATGCAGTTTTTTATATTAATGAATTCTTTTTGCAAAAAAAACAGATCCCCTTGATCGCTCTAAAGATGTGCTTATCTAACGATGAAAAGAGGAATTTAAGCTCTCGCAAACTTTTTCTTTTTAATCTGTAAATATACTATATATACATATATTACTGACATCAGTCAGCACCTTCGTTAACAGCCCACAGACAGCACAGCTCTGGATCTAACTGTGCCACCTATCAGTAAGGAAGGTAACAACAGCACCGGTTTAGTAGGATTAGAATGTTCAGGCTGTAAAAAATAACATGATTCATAGTGGATGGGTTGGCGGTGCGTAAAATATAATATTATTATATTAATGACGAAAATATAACATTACCTGCAGTGATCCTCCAGCAGTAGGAACAATGGTGTCTCCTGACGCTGTGTGCATTTACACACAAGGCACAGCAGCTTGACTTCATTGATAATTTTAATCTCCCGACATGCCGACAGGATCGGTCAGGATATACTGTTAATGAATGTTCTGTGTTCTTCTACACATCCAAAGGGTCACACACACACACACACACACACACACACACACAAATAATTCACAGTTATATCCATAAGAACCGCGGGCGGTCCAGGTTAACAGTGGATGGGTTGCAGGTCGGTGAAATTATTTATCATTAATGAGGAAAATAAAACATTACCTGCAGCGATCATTCAGCAGCAGAAATAATCCTGTCTCCTGACGCTGTGTGCATTTACGCACAAAGCATAGCAGCTTATCTTCATTGATTATTTAAATCTGTCATGCAATCATTATCGATCAGGATCTTCTCTTAAATTAATGTTCTATATTCTTTTACACATTCTAAAGGTCACACACACACACACACACTATATTCCAAACCACTGGGGTAATTTGCATACAACATATTCACAGAGTGGGAAACTTGAAGGTCGTACCGCTCTGTTCCAGGTTCAGTCGTATAAACATAGAAAATCTGACAAATCTTCATCATTTCATTACTTCCTGGTTGATCAGCAACTGAAAAGACAGTAGATAGTGAAGATCTGGAGGAACATCATGTCATATTTCAAGGTAAAACAACATATTTGATAACCCATTAGCTAATGTTAGCATTCAACCACTTCCTTAAATTAACTGTAATATATCAATGTAGATCTTGGACACATTCATTTAAGCCCGGAAGTAAGAAAACAAAGGATGTTCCTGCAGATTTTCACTATCCATCATCTTTTCAGTTGCAGAAAAGTTCCCTCTTGGGTAAAAGCTTTGAAAATATTAAAACTTTGTGAGTGAAGGCAGTTCTTTAAAGTGCTTTCCACCTCGCCTACAGATAGAGCTGCTCAAAGGCCTGGAGGTTAATAACAGTACAGGTACAGGAAGAGGTAAAATTAGGAATTTGGGAATAGAATGTGCTGAGGTGGGGTGGGGGGGGTTGGGAGTAAGAGAGTGTATGAACGAAAGACAAGAGGAGAAGTAGCCTGGGATTAATTAGAGTGGACTGAGTGGCTGACTCCTTACTAGAATGTTAATGACTTGTATCAGCAGTGGACAGGGATTAACAGCGTGCTTTGTGTGTGTGTGCGAGTGTGTGCGTGCTGGAGAGTCAGAGATCAGCTGTCTGAACTTGTTTAATCCACTCTGATATTGTACAGAGAGACTCAACCATTCCCCATTTATCTCCACAGACACACACAAAAGCATACACTCACACTCACACACACACACACACACCCAGCTCCTGCCCACACTATACAGTACTGATCTGATGCTCACTGGTATTTTCTGCCTGCAAGAAGACAGCAATCACAAGACAGGGATGGGATAATGAGATGGTAGGTGAAAGAGTATGAGACAGATGAAGACGGGATGACAGACAGGGAGACGGAGAGGCAATAAGAGCATTACGCTAAGCAGTGAGCAGCCAAATCAAAGCCTGTGATACAGCACATGTTCTTTTCCGAGGTGTTGTATACCTTTATATAACCTTATTTACTAATCTGCAATGAAAACAAAGTGTAGAATCTTGACTCAGACCAGTTTTAATTCTAATGAGGTGACTGAGTCAGCATGGCCTGCTGCATCTCAATAAAATGTTGAAAGCTTTTGATATGAAGCAAGATGTGTAATGCATTACCAGAGGATTAAAGGGGCTATACTGAATGTAGGCCTAAGAATTTCAGTTTCAAACATTCAAAAGTTAACTAACATAATCAACAGAATGTGATGAGATAGTTGTTGGGAGGTTAAGTCAAAGACGGCTCTGTATTGTACTGCAGAGATAGCATGCTAACCAACTAGCCTGAAAACCTCTCCTTTCCAGAGCTCCTGTGCTAGCGTTGTAAACATCATAGCTGCATGGCTAACTGAGCTAACAATAGCTACAGTCATTGATGTATAAACAGAATACATTTAGCGGCAGTTAGCAGTTACTCTGGTGGTATGTTGCCTCTAATTGTTGGAGTATGAATTTAGCGGGCAGCCACTTCTCACGTAATGCACCTTTAAGACACCATCACATCTTAATCTGAACTCCAATCAGCAGCTCCCTCTTTATACAGGAGCTACAAAAGTGTTGAAGGCTTCTTTCTGAAAGGTAGATGAGTAAATTGCAGCCCAGTTGCAGGATAAAATGCTAGTGGTTTATATTTCTGCAAACCACAGATAAGTCCATGTTTGTAAGTGTCGTAGGCTGCGTACCATATTGACATTTCCACAAACGCGTCATATCACGTTCACAGTACATGTTTATTATCTGACTTTCATGAAGGTGGAGGGGACGGTTGTGGAGTTCTGGGTGACAAGGCTGCCGGAGTTGACAGGAGATTAGCTCAGCTTGTGTGACTTGAATCATCTGTCTTCTTAAATCACCTTGTGTTTCCTACATCTCTTCTCTTAATGCTGTTTCATGTCTTACGTAAGGCTCTTGAAATCGCCCTCTTGTCGACAGGCGCCATAGCCTACAAATAAACTCGGCTTTCCTAGCTTAGCATAAAGACAGGAAGCGGGGGAAACAGCTAGCTTGACTCTGTCTGAAGTTCATATGCAGGCTCAGTCTTACAGCTGAAAGACATGAGGGTCAGATGCAGCGCAATAACTCTGCCACAGCCTCCCCACAGCAGAGCCGTCCATCATCATCATCAACTGCTCCATGGCACCGACGCTATTTTTACGTGGCTGGTCCATTCGCAGCTATTCGCCCTCCAACAGTAAAGTAAAATGACATAGAAGTCTATAAAAGATAACTAAAAAACATACCTCATTGTATCAGAGGCAGTGCAACACAGCACATGCTGCTCATTAAAATAAATCACTCTAAACACTCAGTATCTGTGATCCTGTAGTTACAACAGTCCAGTTAGTTAATCCAACACCAATTTATATTGCCTATTCTTCCAAATCCACACAGTGAAGCCACAAGCTACGAAGATGGACTGTCCAGCAGGTAAAAAATAATCCTGCGTTGCGTTGCCTATGTAACATGTCGTCTCAGCGATTAGCCTCTAAGCTAAGCCATCTTCTCCTGTATCTCTCAGGCAAAAAAGCTATCACAAAATGTCAAACTATGGCTCTAATAACTGTTCATGTTGAGCGCCTCAAAATCAGAAGAATATCAGGCTCGTTCTCGGGTGCAGAGTAATAGGATATGAGGATGACACACCATGCAACATGCACAAGCACTTTCCTGAACACACAAACATTCAGAGTACAGAGCACTTCTTAGCATTGCAAAGCTATTTTTTCCCCTGATATTTCATGATTTAAGACAAGAAAATTACACATTAGAATCACTAGTTAGTTGTTGGCATTTGCGGTTTGCAACCAAGACAGGCAAAGTTATGTGTAACAAAAGAATACAGCAATCTTTGTTACTAATAGAAGTTGTGCATAGCCATATACTTTTGAAAAGTGTGTTAAATTGTTGCTGTTTCCACCTTGAAAGACTATTCACCATGACAATATAATATAACTGTCATATATTCAAGCTGACTTAAGCTGCCGTCCTCTGTGCAGGAGAATGCCACAACTGCAGAACTGAAATCACAATAATTTTTTCAACCTGCCATCTGTGTTAGCAGGTAGTAACTTTCTGTGCTCCCTCTCCTCAGTGGTGTTTGTATGCAGATGTTTCTTGGCTTTGAAATAAATATTAATGTCGAATGTGCACATTTATTTTGATGAAGTGTTTTTAGCTGTGGTGAGGTTGAGTAGAATGATGTTATGTTTTGTGCAAATGAGAGTTGAAAAGGAGTGCTGTGAAAATGATCTCATTTACTATTCAAAAAGAGCATATTTAAAGCAGCAAACCCTGGCAGCTTAGCAGCTGTGACAGCGGGGAGGACACAGACAATGAGCATTAATACTGAAGGAGGGGATTGAAGTAGGATACAAGTCCATGAGGGAGTGAAACAACCAAGCAAAATACAATCCTGACTTGGTCAGCAATGTGGATGACAGAGTCCATATTAGCTAACTGAAAAAACTGACAACTCATAACTGCACTCAATAAGTCCGGATTTACTGTGATTTTCACCTTTTTAGGGTGCACTCCAGCTAGGCAATCTGTACCGTGCCCAGGCATGTTTGACCCCCAGAGTCCACTTTGTTTGACCAGTGTGAGGGCTCCGTATTGTCCTCAAGCACGGTATACTTTCTTGGCCCTGGCACGGTTGGAAGAGGTGTGCTTCATGGGGGAACGGTGGCTCATGCATAAGCACAAGTACACATCATGGACATGAATTATAATCATGTGTATCATGCCTTGCATAATCAAGAAATCCAGCAATGTGAGAGACTGTCTATGACCAAAACAACACAAAATAAGCCACAAAAAAGTCAGAAGTGTCATGTTCTCTGTGTTGCTCTCCATTGTGCTGCAACCGCACTACGACATGATGGTGTACGTACAAGAGGTAACCGCGCTCAGGCTGGTTGCGGCCGGAGCGATGTGAGTGCAGGCCAGCAGGAGACTGTGGAGGAGGGACAATCTTGCTTCGGCACGATACGGAGCAACTGGGCCAGGTGTGAGTGTGCCCCTTAAAAACTTTTTCTGTGCCAAGGTGACAGCCATGTTGGTGTTGCTGGTGTATACTGAGTGAGACGATGTAGTTCACCAAGTGGTTTGACACAAAATTAAATGGCACTTCATTATCTTTATGACAAACTGTGACTTTGCAAAATTATCTTTTACATTTATATATATGTGTGTGTGTGTGTGTGTGTGTGTGTGTGTGTGTGTGTGTGTGTGTGTGTGTAATTCATGGCACAATTCAAAAATGGATTTGTCTCTCTTCATTGACTACTGCTCATTTTAGTGAAAGGTCCCCAGTGGTTCACCAGGAGGGGACTTTGCCTTACTGTGCTAATAATGCAGTTGAAATCTAATTGAAAAACAGATCAACAGAGGTAGGCAGAGAGAGGTGAAGATACCCAGAGAAAAGTGAGCCAGATGCAAACAACCACCTACAGTGATGTCGAATTACCCCACTGCCTCTTGGTCCTTAATACATGTGTTCTCACTGGGGGAAACGAAGCTAGTAGGAACAAACAAAGACAGAAACTGGGAACGACAGCATGAGCGCAAACGACAGGCAGAGATATAGACACATGAGCATGAGATGCAGGCGGAGGGAAAGACTGAAAACAGCCAACAGGCATAACAAGAGAGGACACTGCCACAGCACCCTGAGCATATGCTGGGACCACGAGGATTGAGACTGGGTAGCGAGCATACTGGGATTTGTGCATTCTGACCCTCTTATTGCTGAGGGAAGGATGGATCTTTTCCTCGGGGGAATAGCTTCCAACGAACAGATAACAAAGAGAATGCTCGCTCTGAATAACAAGCTCCGTATATAAGGGCAGGCAAGTGAAGATGCATGGATCGTACAGCAGAAACGCACACATGTGCATATACAGAGAGGCTGAAACAGGCAGCTACCACTAGAAACCCCTTTGATGTGTTTGATATGCTGCCCTCAAAGGCACGGCCACAGGGGTGAGCCAGAGATGCAGCAAGAACAAAGGAGGAGAGAGCGGAGGATAGATGGAGTGAAGGAGACAGAAGGAGGGAGGGAGGGAGGATCAGAAGAGAGGGAGTGAAAGTATACAGGGAATAACCTCTACATATCTGGGCCATGAAAGCAACCTATGGGGGGGAACTTGAGCGGTGTTGTGTTCCTGAGTCTTCATGATTCTGTGAGAGCATGTGGAGCTTCATCAAAAGACGGCCGGTTTCTGATGTTGAACGCTGAAGAGAACAAGCAGACAGGTTTTTACCAGCAGAAGAAGCTGAGATGTCATTTAGTGTGACTTACACATCCCGAGGATATCATTATCTCTGCTGTCAATCACAATTAATCATCCATAAATCTGCTTAAATGATGATGAAGAAAAAAAGACATTTCAGAACTTGCCAGAGAATCGTCACATTTTTTTAGTTTCTTCACTAACAAAGTCATCCACCGACAGTTGTCCATACATCCATTGGAGCATTGCATCCAGGAACTGCTAATGGCTGACTAATCCAACAATAATATAAACAGCACTATTTATTTATTTTAAGGATAATTCAGTTCTGTTACAGTTGGATCCTTATTTTCATAGTTTTTGCCTTCATTTATATCAGTTATAATGCCTCATTAGACTCATTAAGTTAATTTTCTGACATCTCTGAACATGAAACATTACAAATAATTCAAAAAGGGCAAGAATCACATTTCCAATCAGTCACTTAGTCAAACTTATTTGGCGGATAACATTTTTACCAAAACTGTTTGCAGTTACATTTATCACCATCACCCAGGGCCGGCTCTTGGCATAGGCCATATAGGCGGTCGCCTAGAGCACCACATTCTGAGGGTTGCCGCTGATGCATATGACTGTCTACAGGTCATTTTCAGGGCTGGTAAAAATAGGTGAGACTCTAGAGTGAATCTCTAGATGAAGCACCGTTGCAACCTCACTTGATAGGCGTGTGAGCAAGGCCACTTGAGCCGGCAGTGTGTTAACATGGACGCCAAAATGAATAGCAAGACTACCACCAAGCATGTGCTACTCACACAGACAGTATGTGAGTGGCTCATCATGGTAGCCTGCAGTGGTGGTTCCTCATATGGGCAATATGGGCAGCCGCCCAGGGCAGCGTCTGTGGAGGGGCGGCATGAGCGCCCGCAAAAAAAAAAAGAGTGGGCAGTCACCCACAGTAACCGGCTCTGTAGCAGCCGCCTCTGGGCTTATCTCATCTTGGCGGATTGACCCCGGTGCCGACCCATACCAGCATCCTTAAATTAGGTTGTATTCATTTCATCTGTTTTTTGTATTGCTCATTTACACGTCAAGTCAATTATGTCATGTTTCTGTGTGGGGAGTGGGCGGCTGGGCGCCCTCTGTTTTGTAGGGATAGGTTCACCTCTGGACCTCAGCTCTCCCTACTGGTGCGGGGAGCAGTGAAGCAGGGGATTCAGAATCAGAATCAGAATTCCCTTGTTAGGTCCGCAAACGGGGAAATTTGTGCGTCACAGCAGTCAAAAGACAGTTCAATATAACAATAAACAATAATAATAGTAAAAAATAAACAATGTAATAAAAAGGTAAGAAATAGAATTGTATATACATAATATGAACAAATATAAACAGTGTAATTATAGACAGTGTGGGCAGTAGATTGTGATGAATAAATAATAAATATGAGGATGAAAATTGCCCAGTTAGTGCAAACCAAAATGAGAAACGAGTTATGCATACAGTACATTCATGTTAGATTAATGTAATAGTGCACAACTAATGCAATTAGTAGGCTAAAGTCAATCAGCACATTTCAGTCATAATAACATTGTGAATATTAGTTTAATAAAAAGTTATTTTGTGCACAATTTTTTTTGCTTTTTTTCTGTCCTTTTCTTTTGAAGGTGAGGTTCGCCCAGGGCGTCATGCAAGTTAGAACCGCCATTGGTAGCCTGAGACCTGACCAACTGGATATCCTATATGGATATGCAACCTGGAAGACTCCAAGTACCAAGAGGTCTCGCTTACTGCATGCAGTGATGCCTGTGCTTTTTTTTTTTTACTTTCCCTGCCTCCTTTTTCAAACATCCGGATCAGACCCAGCATGTGCTTGATTCTAATGGTACTTAAGTGTGGCACTGATTTATCAATGCATTTAAAAGTTTCCAACAATCTGTCAAATAAGAAGTTGAGCAGCTGTTTTTCTCATGTGGTGTGCCACAAGGATCAATATTGAGACCAATTTTATTCACTAGGGAAACAAGTCTCAGAGCTCCAAGGCTGTGGAAACATGGAAACACTGGCTGAGTCAGCGTCAGCTTTTAAATCTCTGCCTTAAACACTACAGAAAACACAAAACATAGGATGAATATTCTGATGTTACCTGACCTCTCAGTTTGAGGATGTTTAAAGCCAAAGGTGTAACAGCTGCAATGCTATGATACTGAAGGAGACAGAGCTGAGGTGGAACTGACACTACAGTGGGTAATTAGATAGAAAACACTAACTCAGTAT
Source organism: Pagrus pagrus (assembly GCF_965226575.1). NCBI lineage: Eukaryota > Metazoa > Chordata > Actinopteri > Spariformes > Sparidae > Pagrus > Pagrus pagrus. Next base: position 23,874,128 of record NC_140200.1, on the reverse strand, counting down.
AATCACTCAATAAGAACATGTATGTGAAGTATGAAAACACTGATCAGAGGTAATAGAAACTTTAAACATAATGTTAGGAGATCAAACAGCATCACTTGCGAGTTGTTGCTCTGATCTGTCAGCTCATTCTGACTGTTATTCCCTCTTTGATATGAACACAGAGTTAGTGAGACGCTGTTAGTCAAGAACTAGATTCTGTAACAAATAAAGGAACGTTTTACTGACTTTTGTTTAAATAAACTTTTATGAAAGAGATGATTCAATCTGTGGGTTTACAGCACGTTGCAACCAGACTGGGTCCTCCTCACTGCATTAAGGTAAGGCTCCTCCCCCTGATGGCTACAGGTTAACACCAGACGATAGGAGCCATAGGCATTCTATGGGGTCTGTTCGGAACAGGGCTGGGGTACACAATGTACTGTTACAGGCTGGCCACACTGGCTGCTTGTATAGTGCATGAAGGCTGTGTTGCTGAGCTGCTGAAGCTCACTCGTGTGTGTGTGTGTGTGTGTGTGTGTGTGTGTGTGTGTGTGTGTGTGTGTGTGTGTGTACGTGTGTGTGTGTGTGTGTGTGTGTGTGTGTGTGTGTGTGTGTGTGTGTGTGTTCATATAGGCGGTGTTGTTGCTGCGGCGCGGCTCCTGTCGTTTTCCTCTGATAATTATCAGTGAATATGATGACATGATTTTCCTTTACCACCATTGAAAGAGGGAGAAAGTGGGAGGGGTCAAGAGAGGGAGGAAGAGAAAGAAAAAAGACTGCTCTTCACCTGTTGTGTGTATTCTCTTCATGTCATTCTACAGATACAGACATTAAAACTGTAGTGAACCACTGGTATGATGTTCAGATGACTGTATACAGGTCGTTCTCAGGTTGATTTTTGCCAGAAATTTGTGCTTGTCGTGGTAAAAATAGGCAAGACTCCTTATTCGTATTCAGGTGACAGGCTATTGGGTTGGCCCTGACGGCAAGTCACCTCCCTGGTGTATTTAGAAGACAGAAATGGCATCGTCATGTGCCCGACTAGATATTTAGGTAAGGGAGGGAGAGGGGATCATTGTCTTTTGGATCGGCCCGCTGCACACACTCCCAGTGTGGAACTGAGGGCCCTGCTGTCTGATTTAAGTGAGTCTCAGCCAAGGCCTTAGACAGTCTTATTTACTTAGAGGCAGCGTTCCCTTGTTGACACCTTTTACTCAAGTATGACTGATTTTGTTTGGTTGGGCTGAGCTGATGGTTATACTGACAGGCTTCTGTGATTTTCATACGGGAAAAAAAAAATGCGAATCAAGTGACTCCAGCACTGAAATGTTAAATAATGTGCACTGTCCCTGATTAACAGATAAATAAATAAACAAATAAGCAGAGTTTTATGTATATTTCTGCCACCTAACCATGGATGTATTTTCTTGCACTAAATGCACAAATCCAAAGTTGAGAGTGATCATCATTCCCTCAGCTGTCAGAGGGGAAAAAAAGATTGATATAAAGTTGAAATATGTGTAAAAGAGGATTCTATTCAACCAAAAATGAGGAAAACAATTAACAAAATATGCAACAAAAGAATGAAAATAAATATATATTTTTAACCATGATAGGTGATTCAGTCAGGCCACAATTTGATTCTTACTGTATCTAAAGCTGATCAGCATAAGGGGGAGGTGACAGGCTGTTGTGGCTGTGTATGGTTCTTTCACACGCTACTGAGGATCCTGTTTGTTAAATTCTTAAATTGCCAATATGTCTCGTTTCTTCAGACTCCAATCATCCAATCCACCAAACAACAGCAAATAAGAGTAGAATTAGCTGTTTGGCAGAGAAGATTTGGTACATTTTTCATGGGTGCAACCCACATACTCAGCTCTGCTGCTCATCCCACAAATGCATGTTCCTTGCAAATGTGGCACCATTTAAAAGGGAAATAAACAAGCTTTCCAACGGTAAGATGTATTGCCAAGAAGCATTGTTACAACAAAGAAATAATCTACCAAACACAAATTTCCTTACTTTTTGTGCTATGTTTATATAAAAGCTGATACGAAAGTATTGAAATACAATAGTATAGTAAATACAGTCATCTTGTCATCATACAAAAACCCCCAATAAAACAATGAACCATGGAGTACAAAAGACTTAATATACTTCAGCCATTCTCAAACTTAAGAATGAGGAGGCCCAATTTGTAAATGGAAAATCTTCTGTGGCCCAACCAAACTTGTTTTGTAATTTTATTTAAATGTAAACATCTAAGTATAAATATTTTACAGTCACTTCAAACTTAACTACAACATTGAAAATTAAAAACCTTACATTAATGATGTAAATGACCTCTCATGGTCCACAGTTTTGAAATCACAGCTCTGTAACTGTGTTGAATTTAAGGGTGACTGTTGGGCCTTGGCGGAGGTATGTGCTCTACTACGTCCCCTTGTAGTTCCATCATAGGTTTAACCATTTATTGCAACAAATGCATTTAAGATGTTCCCTGAATTGACCCAACAGCATGCTAAGCCAAAACAAGGAGTACAATGCAGAAAACCCCTCAGGGTGCACAAGATTGAGCCATAAGGAAAACAATACTTACAGTATACTGTCATAATAGTGTTTTTTAAGACCTCAGGCAATTTTTCACTGAGTGTTGGGCTGATATGATAAGAAGTAAAAACATTTGTGTCACCAGTACAAGGACAGGCTAGTGACGCTTCAAATGTAATAAGAAAGTGGGCTGACACTGCAGAAGAGACAGAAGTGACATTCAGGGCTGACACATCTAACCCATGGGAGAGTCCTCATCACGTCAGGAGTGTTACCACTGGAATGAGTAGGTTCATGAACAAGCTGAATGGAGCCAGAAATATCAAGAAGTGCCAGAAAAGCTTTACTTAGAGGGTCAGAAGGCTTATTTAAGTGGATATTGAAATCCCCAATAATTAGGATCTTATCTGAAGGACTAACAAGATCTGAAATAAATTCTCCCAATTCTTCTAAGAATTGGGAGTAAGGCCCTGGAGGTCTATAGATTACCACCAGGTGAAAGCCTGTTCCCTTTGAGTGTTTTAAGCTCATTGGAGCAGCAGTTTCCAGTGATAGGCCATTCAGTGGAGCTTATGCTAGATAATGTATTAACTGGAACAATGTACCTTTCAGTAATGATGGGATGCACTAGTGATTAGCTTTGGGGGTTTTTTGGTAAGACTGTATAAGGTGCCTGCTGAGACATTTCCCCACTGTCAGTGGTGGAGATCAGAATGAGATTATTGTGATTTACAGTTCTTCCTGAGTGACCCCAGCTGTTCTGCACAGAGTTCCCTCTGCTCGATCCAGGAGAACATCAGGGTAAACTAAGTAGGTCTTCAGTTCTTCATCCACAAATTACTCTGAGACCATGAAATACAAGTGACATACAGGGTACACCCTGGATAAGTCACCAGTTTGTTTGCGATTAATGAAAATACCTTTATTGGGATCGATCTCTGGAAAATCAATTAACAAAAACAATCAGAACCAACAACCTTCCCACCAGGAACAATATATACCAAGCATAACAACTGTTAATCTAAATTAAAAACTCATCTTCACATGTTTGCATTCATCGTGTGACAGCGTCTTTAATATCTCTAGTGGAGGCTAGACCAGCAGCACACCTACTGTAACTCCCCTTAATAACATGTTGATTAAGTAGTGATTGGATGCCACAACCTATCACATCTGTGAGAGAGAATCAAGTTTTTTTTCCAGCAGATACTGATTGTCAACCCTTCAATCAGTACACAGAGGATTTCGATATTTATTTAGCTGTTTTGTACAGTTAGACATTCAGTAGATGGAGTGCTTTGATAATCAGATTTGGAAAGTGTGATATTACAGCAGCAAAGGAACACTTAAGGAGGTGCATTGGGTAAGAAACAAATGAAGCCCTAGAATATAAACTTTACCATACTGTCATATGTGCTGAATATGCAGTGTAAATGATACAGTTCAAGTAGTAATACAGCTGTACAAGTAAGTGGTAATCTGTAACATGCTCAAAACTGGCACCTTGGACAGATACGGTGACAGTTTGTGAGTGCATCATCTCCAAATTCAGCCAAAATACTCCCATTCACAAACAAACCATACAGCATGATGGGCCTTCGGTGAGCTGGGTCAGCTGAGGCTCCTGACACTGGAAACACAAGGTACCTGATTTTAAATCGCCATTGTCACACTCTAGTAAAGTCTAGTGCTAATTATGAGAACATGTACCACACTGATCTGAAGAAATCATCTGGCAGCAAGCAGAGTGAAGACCAGGGTATTTAACTGGTGCTAATTGCCAAGATGCACTGCAGGCATGTGTGAACGTCAACAGCTCAGTTCAAGGGAAAACCAGGCCCAGCCTCTCCAGTGCATCCCTGTAACACAACAAGCACAAGAAAACCACAGCAGAGTCTGGACAAAAAAAAAAGAAAAAAGGTGTAACAAACACAGGTCTGTGTAAGCAGACATACTAAACAACCCTTGTAACTCACACTTGCGTAAAGTTGGCATAAAATCCTTTCCAGCAGGTTGGAATGTTTCATTTGTTATTTTTTCAGTAACAAACACAAACTCCTTTTTAAAAAAGGAATTTGCCTTGGTGCATGGAGCAAAATAAAAGGCTAATTACTGCAACAGTCAAGAAGGTAAATCTAGAACACAAAAATTGTAAGGAAATACCACATCACAAGATGTGCTAAAGTTCACAGTATAAAAGAGTATGTCATGGGACGGTCAAACATGCCAGCTGATGTAACGTATAGAGACAGACATCCACTGGGGGGGCTTGTTGAGACCAGCTGCAGAGGAGAATAAAGGACATGGTGGTAATTCATCACTGAGGTGGCTGGACTGGATTTCTGCTCCTAAAAGACAGATGTGGCAGTGCAGTTAGTTTAGTTCAGACATTGTTTTATTGTTTTATTGTTTTATTAGAACATGTTAGGACTGTGTTTATTATACAGTGTGAACAGTGACGTGATCAGGCTCAGGTATAAACAGTGATGTTTTTAATGTGTTTGTACAGTCCTCTGTACATGTACTGTAAGATATTTACATTCAGCACACGCTTTTGTCCAAAGTGACTTTCAGTAATTCATACATTCATACACTGCTGGTGGTGGCTGCAGTGCAAGGTGCCGACCAGCACATCAAGAGCAGTTTGGGGTTCAGCATCTTGCCACTTCGACATGCAGAATTGAACCAGCGACCTTCTGATAACAAGACGCTGGCTCTACCCCTGAGCCACAGCTGCAGAGATATGATAGTAGGATCTTTAATTTTAATATTACATGATGATTTATTCATTATTTCACTCTGATGATGTCCGGACCCAACTGCAGCACACAGGAAACCAGGGGTAGTCGGTATCAGCTTTTAAATGTAAACCCCAGGAGATGACGAACAAACACTAATGACGTCACAATGAAGAAGTCAATATCAGAGTCCTTGGCAGAGCTGCCGGTGAAGCAGGCTGAAACTGGCTGTGAAGGCAGTGTGCACGTCAATATCACAGTCCACACACAATTGCAGTTAGGTGTAATTAGGGTCACAATACCAGATCGGAGAGAGCAGATGGCAAAGCCGTGAAGGCAGAAGTCAGCTGGTGGAGAATCCCTCGGAGCACACAAGACAAGCGTGACCACAGGAAGCCACAGAGGAGCAGAATGACACTCACTCGGGAGCGTGGCGAGGGGAAAGTTTTGCCGAACAGCCGCAGGCAAAGCAGTTTCCACAGTAGCAGCAGACAATCTCACAGTCAGGGACAGAAGGCAGGTGAGTTTACTGGGGAACAGGCGAGGCGGGTTGGTCAGAGACGGGCAGAGTCAGCAACGGGCGATCAGTCCAGATAGAAGAGCTGGAGAGTCAGACTCTTTCTGTGAGGCTGGGGTTGACATACCAGGTTGATTAGTGATGAGGAGCAGCTGTGTGAGCAGGTGAGTAGCGCGGGCTGATCAGGTGAGAGAGGCTGGTGACAAGGCAGGTACCTTACCTCACCTCCTTACCTGACGTAAGCAGGTGACTGGAAATGCCAAAACTGTGACCCAGTACTCATAATACATTAAAACACAGTGCCATCTGCCCTCTTTCAGGAGAAAGTACTGAACAGCTGTGTACAAAACTAATGATTTTATATTGTCATATAGCAGAATGTCATGATTTACTGACGGTACATCATATCTGACAGTGTCACTGCTACAGTTAGACACGCGTAATAAACCTTGTAATGTCCTCAAAAATGTATAGAGAAGTTACATAACAGTCTCACAAACGTAATGCCAAGTTGTTACAATAACAAGAATTGAAGGATGATACACTTTCTACTGCCGGGTCCATACAATCGCAATTTACAGTCAGCTGTTACAAATAAAGGCAACTAATAACTGTCAAAATAAGACTGCTATCTTATGATCTTCACGTGTAGTATTTGTGTATACAGTATGTTTACAGCTCACTTAGCTCAGCTTTAGCTACGCCACAGTGCCTCGAAAACAGTCACATCACACTGACAAAGGATACTAAAAGATAACAACCATCACAGCCACAGTCTGCTCACCCTGCTGCCACCTGGCAAAAGATACAGAAGTATCTACTGCCACAGCACCAGACAACAGAGCAGCTTCTTTCCTCAGGCTGTGAGGCTCCTGAGCTCACTATTAACACTCCATCATAAATATTGTTTTTCTTGTAGCATAAAGGGACAACAACTTGCATTTCATTGTACAACGCTGTGTGGTTCAACGTATCACGATGAAGCAATGTCGACCAAACATTGAAGTTTACGGTTACTGACCCCTGATGTCAGTGTTCTGTGGCTTCAGAATAAACTGAGTAGAAAGCACAACTGGGACTGTAAAATGACTTTTGCAGTGAACCAATTCAAGGCAGGGATTACAACTCCTCCAAAAACACATCAAAGAAAATATTTATGCATTTTATAGGACGCAGGGTTTCAAAATGATGGTACCGTATTGATCAACATTATTTACAGTATTTCTGAAATTATTATCATCTATATTTGTCCTACGCTGCAGATACTGTACGTATTTTCATAACAGCTCTGCTTGTGGATGGCACAGACGAGACGGAATGAAGGAATTTCACACTCTGCTGCCATCAAGAAGTCCAGCCAGGATGTGCTGCTGGTGAACTTAGCAGATGGAAGAAGGAAGAGGGGGATTTCATACTGCTCTCATCATCTCCTTATCTCTCACACCTCTGTATCTGTTTCTTTCTTGCATCTGTGCTCTTCTGTCTGTCTTCAGCATATCTGTTTGTTTCTTTTATTATCACTGGACTCAGCCGTATTGGTATTTTCAAATGGACCCTGAGAAGAATAGCTGTCAGCTCAGCTGTCCCTCTTCCAGGATCTAAAACCGCGGCTTCCTCCCTCAGTCCGTTACCTCAACATGTCTGTCTTTCCCTCCTCAGCTCTCCACTGTGTGCGACTGTGTGCAAACTCACCAACACCTCCAATAAAAACCAAAATAGAAACGACACTTGTCAACATCTACAACTCATGCCTGGGCAATCCCACATGGAACAATTAGATGTTTTTTCCCCTTCTCTAATCCTCTTGCTTTCCTCATAAGGAGAATGTCAAATGCTTTTTCTCCCATGGGTGGGTCTAAAAAAAACAGAAAAACAGATAAAAACCATCCCACACATTTAAGCAACCACTGCCATTTCTTGTTATGTGATACCCAGTAGTTATCTGAATGCAGCCTTCCTGTCAAATGCCACTCAGACATCGTTATCTGCAACAAAGTGTCACCTACAGTCGTCGTGTGTCCTCCTGACAATACTGTGAGTGGATCCATATCTCCCAAGGAGATCACTCGATCTATACTGAGTGTTATGAGCAACCTAACATACTGTGTGTCTGTCACATTCCTATCTTGTAATTGATGTTCATGGCTAAAGTTATGCAGGAGATGTTCTCATACTCTTATAATCCTCTTACCTCACAGACCGGGACTTGTGCGTTGGCTCACCAAACCCCCACGGAGGAATGACGGTCGTGTCCAATTATGCCATTTGCGCTTCACGTCTCACCAGCCACGCACTTCTCCACCTCATTTCACTCGACTTCCACCTCCTCTCCAAGTCACATCGATATCACACCACCGTTCCCTCATCGTAACATCAAACAGTCTGGTGGGAGCACTTCATCTCATCCTTGAGCTGTGGAACAAAAAGGTACAGACACAGCATTTCAGTCTAGTCTAATGGAGGACTTTCTTTACAGTGGCACAGTATGGATCGATTCTTTACTGTGGTGATGCTTAAACGATCACTTCACACTTCAAAATATATTCTCTGATAGCCATGCAGATAGTTTGATTTTTTTAGCCTAGATTTCAAGATGAGAGTTTAATTATTGCACTTGCCTACAAACTAGTGCAATAATTGACTGAAATCTAAAGGATAATTTAACAACATAAGGATTTGGGTTTTATTTTTCAGAGTTTTTGCCATCAATTATCATCATTATCATCAATCATCAATTTTCAAGTTTACAATCATGATAATCATGTTGTGCTGAATATAATCGCTGCCCAGATTATTTTTAGAAACTAGAAAGGTTTCTTTGAGTGGGCAAAATGTAGTTGGACAGCCGCTGGAGTTGCAAGGAGGTGGCTGTGGTTAATGGAAGTCAAGGCAAAAAAAGCACTTTGGTTAGGGTTATTATTTTGGTCATATATCAAAACAAATATATTATGTTTCTAGTCAAAATTGACTTTTTCCATCTTAAAACAGTCCATGATCTTTCCCTAACCTTAGCTGATTGCTTCCATACCGTCAGCGATCAGCCTACACAACACCACCACCACAGGTCCCAACACCTCCTTTCTCCACTGATTAAGGACTCAACCATATCGTTCACTATCACAAAGACTGATTGTTTTTATGTTCTCGTGGTTATTTATTATCTCAGGAACCCTGCACATTGCACATTTGCATAGGCACATTTATTATATATTGCACACGTCATATACATACAAGGACAGTTACTGTATATATGTTTATCTTTATTCTATATTTTTTATTCAAATGTTCTTTTATTCTTCCAACATCTCCTCATTATTGTCTCTATTTTTTGAGACTTACTCTTGTGCTGCTACTATTTCCCTCTGTACTGCTGTATTACCTGCAAATTTCTCCCAAGAAGGATCAATAAAGGAACATCTTATCTTATCTTATCTTATCTGATCTTATCTCAGCTGCTAACATAACCATAAGAAAGCTGAATAATGCTGTAGTCACAACAAGTGAATAGTGTATTGCAAGCTTGTCTGTTTTGGCAGAAAAAAAATGGAATACATCGTCAGGGAACATTTTACGTTCAGAATTTGTACAGTTGCCTGTGAAGTGCATTAATTAGCAACATTTCCTTGCATGTTAATAGAAAACATAATTCTGTCAGCACTATGTTCAACTCAAAATGTATTTGATGTCACAGGTTAGTAAATAAATAAATAAAAGTAATTTTTGTAACATGGTAACAACTCTAAGAAACACGAGCAGTCAGTATCAAAAGGTTCTAAATGTTCTTCTCTTAACAAGCTGTTAACAGTTTATCTACAATAAAACACTATCTGAGAGTAAAACCGAAAAGGAGCACACCTGATTGGTAATAATCCCTTGTTGCACAGAAGGACTGGCTGCACAACTAGAGCAAATGTAGTTATTCCACGTTCAACCGGGAAGTGGGTCTGTAAACTGTGATGGATGAACCGTTTATAGGCCCACAGACAGTCTGAGTAATAATTTAAATTTTCACCTTGTGCCTTTTTTCCCTTAAGTTTTGCCACCCTGAGGGTCTGATTGTATTGTATATTTTTTCTCTTGTGCTTCATTTGACTTCTTTTTTTTTTTTTTTTACCGTTTCAAAATCCCAGCAATGTACATGACAGGGCTGCAACTAATGATTATTTTTAATTATTGATTAATCTGCTGATTATTTCATTTATTTGATGAATTAATTTGTCTATAAATTACTCATCGTGGTTTATCAAAGCCCAAATACGAGCAGTATCTGTTTCTTTTGTTCAACCAACAGTCTGAAACCCATAAGACTCTTCATTTACTGTCTTCAATGACAAAGAAAAGCAGCAAATCCTCACATTTAAGAAGCTGACAAAACAAATGTTTAACATGTTTGCTTGAAAAATGAAACAGTTAATCAAATATGCAATTAGCTGGCTATTCATTTTCTTTCCACAGACTAACCTATTAATCAACGAATCATTGCAGCTCTAGTACATGACGAATACGTTATTATAGCACCACATCTACACAGGAGGCATAGCACGTTAGCATAGCAGCAGAGCTTTAGTCCTCCTGCCTTTGCTAGTTGTGGTTAGTGGTGAGAGATTAAGGGAGACTTTTGAAAAAAAAAACTCTGAATGATTGTCAAAACCACAGATTATGCTGAGTGACAACATCTTTTTACATTCATTGTCGACATGTTTAAATTTTTCACTTTCTGCATTATCTGTAAAAACGATGTCATAGTTAAAGTGAGGGCAAGATTGTTGTTTGTTAATAAAAATGTATATTTCATTTGCAGGTCTGTGATGGGACGTGGATGACCGTCTCCTTCTTTGCTACAAAGAGGACTTACTGCCTCGTGCGCTAGAAGTGAACACTGGCATCTGATGTAAATTGTGAGATGTAAAATTGTCCAATAATTCCAGGATACTGGGCTGAATTCTTAGTGTCAGAGCACCACGTAAAGAAAAAACTAATTGTCTGACCTCGCTAAATGTTTGTGGAACACTAAAAAGTTGTATTGTTTACAGTTAGAGGAATCCATGTTACTCGTGTAGGTATTTCCACTCTCACAGCCCTTAAGGTTTCTCATGCATGATCTTCTTCTATATGCATGAGAGTTGTGGTATTGCTATTCCCCTTGCATAATGCTCATGGAATAAGTCTACAGAATCAGAATGAACGTGCAAAACATGTGAAAAAATGCAAAAATGAAATGATCGTGAAATCTTTAAAGCAGCCTTGATCGTGCAGCACACTGGGAGTAAATGGCCATCCCTATGTATGGTATTGTAGAAGCCTTTGACGAGGACGAGGTCCCTGTTGATCAGCAGGGGAGACCTGGGCTTTATTTTCTACCCCGTAATCACCTCCCACTGGTGTCATTACAGGAAGCAGCAGAAAGACTGCACCTCTCTACTTTCTATCTGTTTATCTTCTCTCATTCCCCCTGTGCTTCTCTCTCTGATTGGTCTGTCGCTCTATTTATCTAGCTATCTATATGTGCTCCCTCACTCCACTGCGCCCTCATTCTCCTTCACCACCTTGTCTCTCAGTGCGCCCAGTTCCTGTGTGCCTCTGTCCTGCATTTTCTCCCACCTTCTGCCTGCCCCCTCCTCCCTTCACTCTCCAACCCTCCATGCTTTACATTCTTCCCTCCCCACTCTTATCTGCACTTCCCAAAAATGCAGATAGACATGTTTCTGAAATGGCTTTTCCCTGTGAAAAATCCCACCGGCCGGCCAATCGCTTAGAGTAACTAAAAGGTCAAAAGATCCCAGCCGGTAGCCCGATGACGTATTTTTGATAACACATTGAGCACAGAAGCAGCTCCCTGGTAAGATGCAAAGGGAATACATGACACCAGAGCATAGTGAAACTCCATGTTGTCTAAGAGGAGATTGTTTATCCATCTAGCAAAATGTCTCTCTCCATCCTTCTCAGGGGTCACTGAGGCTCCACAGAGGACTGCCTACCAAGCTAATGCCTTCACTTTCCAGACCCCTGCCTTAAACCTTAGACCTAGTCTTGTTTACTCTAATAACCAGCAGGGGGCAACTCCACTGGTTTCAAACAGAAGTCTGATTGTAGCTTATGAGAATATGACCCTACTCCTCACTTGATGTATTAAGTAAACTGTTTCCTAATGAGTTTATAGTCTCAATCTCTGTCAAATCTTCTTCAATACAGTATTATGTTCAAATTATGGTCCCATTCAGAGTAAAATGGACGATAAAGCAGTTGATGGTTTAGGGCGTGATGACCTCGTGGTTGACGAGTCACTTCCACGGGTTCTCATTCAGATCCCGTCAGGATATCCTCCACTGCACCACCCTCTCAGTCAAGATGGTGACGGCCATAATGTCAAACCTGAGGCTTCAAAACAGTAGTCTACAAAACCAATGGGTGACATCACACTGGGTCTACACTTGGGCAAAATCCAGTAGCAAATAAACCAATACATTTTCCAATAGACAGGGTTCAATTGTGCATCAAAGGGTCACAACCTTATATTTGTGCATGAGTGCAATTTTAGTTTTTAACCTTTTCACATTCATAAAAGAAATTTCGTAAACATGGGACAAAGTGCGCCCTGTTTAGCCTTGTGGGGCCCCCCATGGAATCAAGGCCTCTGTAAACTGACCCACAAATAACCCTGAAGAAATGAAGACAAGCATGCAGGCTGGGCAGCGTGATGGATCAAAATGACTGCAGAGACCATTTTAGAGATGTTTATATCTCATGTAGGCTATCATGTTTAAAACATGTTTGTTTAAAGGATAAGTTCACCAAAAAATTACAGTTCAGTCACAATCTACTCACCCCAAACAATCCTGGAGCGTCACAGCAAAACAGCGTTGTAGCGTTTTCCTACACAACTGAAGTAGATGGGGACTTTTTTTAAAACATAAGAACATTGTAACATCAAGTGATACAGATGTTCAGGATACACGCACTCTGCTGCCACCTAGCGTGTACAGTTAAGTGCAGCCCCCCCTTTTACCGTTGCGGTGTCACTGTGGTTATGCAGCGGTAAACAGGTCATATGAAAGGAGAAACATCTGTACGATGCTAGCATGTTCTTCGATGTAGAAGTCTGTGTTGAGGCCCTCTTGTAAATCTGATGATGTCTGCAGTTCAGTAAGAGGTTCATGTAACACAGCTCAACAACAGCGACCTTACAAAGTAGTTTTGCTCCTGTTTTTCCTCGTGACTCCTCCTCTGTGGATAACCTCCAGATAGTGTTAATTACTTCAGTGTTGCTCCAGAAAAACTAGTCAAAGATAAGGGCTGGAAAGTGCTGACACAGGCTGATATGGCTAATAGTTAGCTTTGAGACCAAAAACCTCCCTGCCTCATTATCATTCCTCTCTAGTTTTCCTTCAAAAGCCTTGGTTTTATGAGAGCGTTTCCTAAATTAAATATTAGTTCATACCAGATGAGGAGGCAGAGGAGATGAGGTGTGTGAACGTGGAGCAGCTGGGGCAGATACTGAGATACAACTGTTGACTTAGTAACTCTGTGACATTTGAGGCGATACAAACAGTTGACATTTTGTCCTTTGCTGGTAATAATTATCACTGATCCTCGTCATCCGTTTTCCCGCCCAGAACAAACTTGTGTTGGTATTTCTCATTAACAAGATTTATTTGATGTCCTGACTAAGAATATCTAGCTGCATCTAATCACTCAAAGCAAATTCAATCTGTGTCAAATCATTTTCAGGATGCTGTGATGCATCTGTGGCGATGCAGTGAAATAATCGGGTTTGGACAACAGAAAAACACATGAATCATCCACTATTCTCATTACTGAAGGCCCCCTCACTGAATGGGCCCGACTCTAACTGTTCAGCAGAGAGCAGAGTTTCCCAGCCTGCTGAGCATTCTCACTAAAAACAGTTGAGTTTTGAGTACAAGGTTACAAGGTAAATGTTTTGCCATTTTTTCAATCACAAGGGTTTAAAGAATGAAACAATGTTTTAATGCTTTGAGTCCTGCTACATCTATTTTGGAAAATGAGTCTCACAGCATGAGGAATGAAGTAGCTCTGTAGTCTGGTGGTACAGCAGCAGGTACTTCTGTATCTGTTGTCAGATGGCAGCAGGGTGAACAGACTGTGGCTGGGTGGGTGTTGTCTTTTAGTATCTTTGGGCTCTGTGCAGACATCTCACTTCACTGATGTCACTGATGCTCTGTAGATGGTACCAGTGATGTTCTGGTGGTCTTAATCAGCCATTGTAGAGCCTTCCTGTCCTGGGCTGTGATGAACCATGACAGTTTGTGATGTTTCCAGTCAGGGTGCTTTCTGTTGCTCCTCTGAAAAAGATGACCAGAATCTGGCTCCAGAATTTAGCCTCCCTAAGTTTCCATAGGAAGTAGAGCCTTTTCGCATCAATGAATGCTGACACAATATGTCTCCTCTTGTCAAGTCAATTTTATTGTATAGCCTACAAAAACAAGTCCCAATATGGCATGTGAACTTTCTCTAAGCAAGCTTTATTTTGAAAGTCTAGCCAGAAGTTGCACATTACATTTTGTAGCTAACTTGACCACAGAGCCCTTTATGTGTAGAATGGACACTCTCCCCTGTCCCAAATTTTAGCCATTCACATCTGGTCACCCAAGAGTAGGTAGCGTGTCATAGTTTGAAGTCACAAGTCACTGCTGAATTTTTCCCTTCTAAAAAAGACTAAACTAACTTTAGGTAACAAGTTTAACTTTAAACAAGTGCTACCAGTGACAAAACATTATCATAAAAAGTTAAATAAAGCTGTAATCACTCTGAGTGGATTGTGTATTGCGAGCCTATTTTTGCAAATAACAAATGAAACACGGTGTCAGTGAATATCTATGCTTCCCTCTAAATGTACTTGCTGCTGCAAATGAGTTGTAAACATATTTCTGGGATGTTTCATCCTATGATGAAACATTTATATTCTGAGCGTATATTCTGGGAGTATATTCATGCGCCCATCCATGGGGTGGGCTTTGAATGGTTTAATGAGTATGAAAATGATGTAAATAATATGCTATGGCCATTGGGGTCACCAGATCTCAACCCAATTAAACAGCTATGGGAGATTTAGGACACACAGCACTCTGCACCACCAACGTAAAAAAAGCATCAGATAAGGGAATATGTTTTGAATGGTGTTGCATTCCTGCAGCAGACACTCCAAGACACCTTTTGTTGATGTTTTATTTAATTTCCACTTGCCTCTGTCTTCTATTTAACAGTCCCACAACTACAAAGAGCAGAATTAAATTGGAAGTGACCCACCTTGTCAAATAGTCCCCTTAGCTCTGCTTTGAGTTTGACTGACAGCTTTCCCGTCAGCGTGATGGGAAAATAAGTTCATTTAAATTGTCCTAAACAGGTAAGGTATGAAAGTTCACAATTAGGTTATTTTTTCTGTCAATTGAACAACTTGGTGAAGTGTGGCCCTGAGTAAAAAACGTGTGCACATGACAGCAGTCAGTGTACTGTGTGTGTTTGTGTGCTCCCTCACTTTACTGAAGTTAGGTTTTATGGTTGCAGGAGCTTAGATGACCCATATGTCTCAGTTTGAAGTCCAAAACTTTGCTGCTGTCAGCCTTTTAAAAGAAGCAGTCTCTCATTCTTAAGCTTACTATCCACCTCCCTCTCTCATTAGCAGCTCTCCCCGGTGCCTGCAGAAGCTCATTATTGGTGTTCAGAGTATTGATTATGGAATTGGTTCAATGGCACATCCCCAGCCCAGATCCCAAGGCCTGCACTGTTTGGCTCGGTCCACTGCGTTCCAGCCACCTGGCAGGGAGACAGGAACTCGCTCTCTGACCAAATTTATGCACACAAGTCACTGGAACACCAGACAGAGTGGGCGAAAAAGTCAGAGAGAATAAGCTTCCGGCTCGGCTAATCACTTCTTTTTGCTCATTACTGAGTCAGTAGAAAGCTTATAGGGATTTATGCACATGGATTTGACAAATGCTCTAGAGAGGTTGCACCAGCTACTAGAAAAAGTAACCAAAACTTTACACAGTTTGGTTAAGTAATCCACCAGTTTCTAAAAAAAGGTTTGCAAAGTTGGACCAGACTTTGAGTTAGTTTTTTTGTAATAAGATCATCTTGTTCTCCCTGTATTTAAACTGGCCTTCATCAGCAGTGCCGCTTCCGATGAAGCCCCGTTAGCTGCATAGCTAACTGAGCTAATTAGCAACTACAGTAAGCAACAGATAGCAACTTCCATGTTACAAGACATTCTTGTATGCCACATCTTGAATCTTGTAACATGGGATGGTTGCATCTATGTTTACATCTGCACTTGAACAACTAATAAAAACCTGGTCAACTAAGACTCTTCTAATCGATGATGTGTGGTCGACTATTATTTTCTTTATACCTTGAGTATTGTCTATCAACCAGGATCGTACAATGACATTATAGTCCCTTTATGTTACTCACAAAACAATATATTTACAAATAGATCAATAAATAATTAAAAATAAATACCCTGGTTGCCACCTTTGAGATCATTAGGAACATAATCGGCAGCTGTCTCCCAGCACCTCAACTGATGTAAGCACAGTGAGTTCAGATGTTGGCTGTCAGCTTTAGTTTTCCTTCTGCTTTGTCTCTCTCGCTCTTCATTAACAGTGTGCTTTGCCTGCTGGAGGCATGCTTGTCGAATGTGCAGCACACATTCCCATTTTACAGCGTCTTTTCTTGCATTTAATATTTAATGCTTTTGTGTGGGAGCAGAATGTTCCATTATTTATCCAGAGGCCAAACACAAAGGCAGGGGCACGGCCTCTCTTTGTTCAGCTGTACTACCTTCTAAATCATTTTTATCACTGATTGAAACCACAGAAGAAGAACTTTAAAAGGACTCAGTTATTGCTTTTTTCTTTATGTCTGACATGTTCTCAAACAAAGCAGGATAAAACATTAAGAAAGAAAAGAATTGTTTGTTATTCACTAAATGTTTTAAAGCCACTATTTTCAAACTATGGTACACCTACCACCAGAGGGCCGCAAACTCCCTTCTGTGATACGCAAAGGAAACCCAGGAATAATTCTGAAAATAAGTTTATTTTAAAACAATACTTTAAAAATACAGAGTTTTCTAAAGTAAACTCTTCTTATCTGAAATGTCATTCTAAATAAGTTTTCTTTCCCATTTCCATCCCAAGTGCTAGTGATAGCTCAATAACATACATTAATAAGTTGCAGGTTGAATAAAATAATCATGAACTGCAAAGATATCAACCAACCATAGACTCTTTCTAATTTGTTGATGGCGTTAAAGAATCTTTGACCTGAGGGATGAATCTGCAGCCCAGAGCTCCATGGTGAGAGCCAACCAGTTGGAATCCTAAGAGAAGCATTAAGAAGCAGGTGAAGTGAAAGAGAAATTCCTGCAATGCCCTTTTTGAACATTTTATTGGTCTACTTTTGCCATTCAGAATAGTTTAACGTATGGTTTCGGAATCCTCAGGGAGGAAAATAACAGCATGTTTGAGCAAGGGTGCTTCACGACAGGAAGCACCCTTGCTCATTAAAGATCATTAATTCATGTTTTTGCTGTTCCGGTCATTAAAACTCAGCCCCAAGGGAAATGGTTTCAGAGCATTAATGCAGATGTTAAGCGAACACGAAAGAAACTATTTATGAACAGAAACAGAATGAAGGTCACAGACCACGCAGCCTAGAAATGAGAACAATAGAAACATATCTGTGTGATAAAAGGCATGTTGCCTATTTTTCAATATATTGTCAAAGCATTTTTAAATGTATATATTGACTGTTTGTCAATATACTGTATATATTTTAATAATAAATGAATTCTGTCTAAAAAAAACTTCATCTTAATCTATTTGCAGGATTCATTACATTTTGCAGCACTAACTGAGAAATAAACTTGATCAGGGCATGTTAGAGGATTGTTAGAGCTGCTGTCAAATAAAGTGAATGGCAGTTTAACCATCGTCAGTGTAGGTCTGTCGCTACCTGATAGACCCGCTAGGCTGAATAAGAGTAAGTAGATAAATAAGGATCGATTGAATGATGGATAGTCTGTTTTTTAGATCAAATATATTTTAGAATTTATAGAGGTTAACGATTGAAGAGGAAACGCCATAGGAAGTCACTCAGACAAATCACTACATGATTCTGTTGATAAGCGACTTTTTTGCTGGGTTGGTTGAGACTGTCCTTACCTTGCTAAGTAATTACAGAATCACACGCAAACATAACCAACTGTGATGTTACAGTGGAAAAACCAGTACAACTGTAATGTCACAGTGGAACAAACATAACCGACTGTGATGTCACAGTGGAACAACATAACCGACTGTGATGTCACAGTGGAACAATCATACCAAACTGTGATGTCACAGTGGAAAAAACATAACCAACTCTGATGTCACAGTGGAACAAACAGTGCAACTGTGATGTCACAGTAGAACAATCATAACCCACTTTGGTGTCACAGTGGAACAATTTACAACCAACTGCGATGTCACAGTGGAACAATCATAACCAACTGTGATGTCACAGTGGAAAAACATAACCAACTGTGATGTCACAGTGGAAAAATCATAACCAACTGGGACTTCACAGTGGAACAATCATGATGAACTGAGATGTCACAGTGGAACAATCATAACCAACTGTGATGTCACAGTGGAACAATCATAACCAACTGTGACTTCACAGTGGAACAATCATAACCAACTGTGATGTCACAGTGGAACAATCATAACCAACTTTGATGTCACAGTGGAACAATCATAACCAACTGTGATGTCACAGTGGAAGCACCAGTACAACTTTGATGTCACAGTGGAACAATCATAACCAACTGTGATGTCACAGTGAAACAAACAGTTCAACTGTGATGTCACAGTGGAACAATCATACCAAACTGTGATGTCACAGTGGAACAAACAGTTCAACTGTGATGTCACAGTGGAACAATCATACCAAACTGTGATGTCACAGTGGAACAAACATAACCAACTGTGATGTCACAGTGGAAAAATCATAACCAACTGTGACTTCACAGTGGAACAATCATAACCGACTGTGATGTCACAGTGGAAGCACCAGTACAACTTTGATGTCACAGTGGAACAATCATAACCAACTGTGATGTCACAGTGGAACAAACATAACCAACTGTGATGTCACAGTGGAAAAATCATAACCAACTGTGATGTCACAGTGGAAGCACCAGTACAACTTTGATGTCACAGTGGAACAATCATAACCAACTGTGATGTCACAGTGAAACAAACAGTTCAACTGTGATGTCACAGTGGAACAATCATACCAAATTGTGATGTCACAGTGGAACAAACAGTTCAACTGTGATGTCACAGTGGAACAATCATACCAAACTGTGATGTCACAGTGGAACAAACATAACCAACTGTGATGTCACAGTGGAAAAATCATAACCAACTGTGACTTCACAGTGGAACAATCATGATGAACTGAGATGTCACAGTTGAAGCACCAGTACAACTTTGATGTCACAGTGGAACAATCATAACTAACTGTGATGTCACAGTGGAACAAACATAACCAACTGTGATGTCACAGTGGAAAAATCATAACCAACTGTGACTTCACAGTGGAACAATCATAACCGACTGTGATGTCACAGTGGAAGCACCAGTACAACTTTGATGTCACAGTGGAACAATCATAACCAACTGTGATGTCACAGTGGAACAAACATAACCAACTGTGATGTCACAGTGGAAAAATCATAACCAACTGTGATGTCACAGTGGAAGCACCAGTACAACTTTGATGTCACAGTGGAACAATCATAACCAACTGTGATGTCACAGTGAATCAAACAGTTCAACTGTGATGTCACAGTGGAACAATCATACCAAACTGTGATGTCACAGTGGAACAAACAGTTCAACTGTGATGTCACAGTGGAACAATCATACCAAACTGTGATGTCACAGTGGAACAAACATAACCAACTGTGATGTCACAGTGGAAAAATCATAACCAACTGTGACTTCACAGTGGAACAATCATAACCAACTGTGACTTCACAGTGGAACAATCATGATGAACTGAGATGTCACAGTTGAAGCACCAGAACAACTTTGATGTCACAGTGGAACAATCATGATGAACTGAGATGTCACAGTTGAAGCACCAGTACAACTGTGATGTCACAATGGAACAATCATAACCAACTGTGATGTCACAGTGGAACAATCATAACCAACTGTGATGTCACAGTGGAAGCACCAGTACAACTTTGATGTCACAGTGGAACAATCATACCAAACTGTGATGTCACAGTGGAACAAACAGTTCAACTGTGATGTCACAGTGGAACAATCATACCAAACTATGATGTCACAGTGGAACAAACATAACCAACTGTGATGTCACAGTGGAAAAATCATAACCAACTGTGACTTCACAGTGGAACAATCATAACCGACTGTGATGTCACAGTGGAAGCACCAGTACAACTTTGATGTCACAGTGGAACAATCATAACCAACTGTGATGTCACAGTGGAACAAACATAACCAACTGTGACTTCACAGTGGAACAATCATGATGAACTGAGATGTCACAGTTGAAGCACCAGTACAACTTTGATGTCACAGTGGAACAATCATAACTAACTGTGATGTCACAGTGGAACAAACATAACCAACTGTGATGTCACAGTGGAAAAATCATAACCGACTGTGATGTCACAGTGGAAGCACCAGTACAACTTTGATGTCACAGTGGAACAATCACAACCAACTGTGATGTCACAGTGGAACAAACATAACCAACTGTGATGTCACAGTGGAAAAATCATAACCAACTGTGATGTCACAGTGGAAGCACCAGTACAACTTTGATGTCACAGTGGAACAATCATAACCAACTGTGATGTCACAGTGAATCAAACAGTTCAACTGTGATGTCACAGTGGAACAATCATACCAAACTGTGATGTCACAGTGGAACAAACAGTTCAACTGTGATGTCACAGTGGAACAATCATACCAAACTGTGATGTCACAGTGGAACAAACATAACCAACTGTGATGTCACAGTGGAAAAATCATAACCAACTGTGACTTCACAGTGGAACAATCATAACCAACTGTGACTTCACAGTGGAACAATCATGATGAACTGAGATGTCACAGTTGAAGCACCAGAACAACTTTGATGTCACAGTGGAACAATCATGATGAACTGAGATGTCACAGTTGAAGCACCAGTACAACTGTGATGTCACAATGGAACAATCATAACCAACTGTGATGTCACAGTGGAACAATCATAACCAACTGTGATGTCACAGTGGAAGCACCAGTACAACTTTGATGTCACAGTGGAACAATCATAACCAACTGTGATGTCACAGTGGAACAAACAGTTCAACTGTGATGTCACAGTGGAACAATCATACCAAACTGTGATGTCACAGTGGAACAAACATAACCAACTGTGATGTCACAGTGGAAAAATCATAACCAACTGTGACTTCACAGTGGAACAATCATAACCGACTGTGATGTCACAGTGGAAGCACCAGTACAACTTTGATGTCACAGTGGAACAATCATAACCAACTGTGATGTCACAGTGGAACAAACATAACCAACTGTGATGTCACAGTGGAAAAATCATAACCAACTGTGATGTCACAGTGGAAGCACCAGTACAACTTTGATGTCACAGTGGAACAATCGTAACCAACTGTGATGTCACAGTGAAACAAACAGTTCAACTGTGATGTCACAGTGGAACAATCATAACCAACTGTGATGTCACAGTGAATCAAACAGTTCAACTGTGATGTCACAGTGGAACAATCATACCAAACTGTGATGTCACAGTGGAACAAACAGTACAACTGTGATGTCACAGTGGAACAATCATACCAAACTGTGATGTCACAGTGGAACAAACATAACCAACTGTGATGTCACAGTGGAAAAATCATAACCAACTGTGACTTCACAGTGGAACAATCATAACCAACTGTGACTTCACAGTGGAACAATCATGATGAACTGAGATGTCACAGTTGAAGCACCAGAACAACTTTGATGTCACAGTGGAACAATCATGATGAACTGAGATGTCACAGTTGAAGCACCAGTACAACTGTGATGTCACAATGGAACAATCATAACCAACTGTGATGTCACAGTGGAACAATCATAACCAACTGTGATGTCACAGTGGAAGCACCAGTACAACTTTGATGTCACAGTGGAACAATCATAACCAACTGTGATGTCACAGTGGAACAAACAGTTCAACTGTGATGTCACAGTGGAACAATCATACCAAACTGTGATGTCACAGTGGAACAAACATAACCAACTGTGATGTCACAGTGGAAAAATCATAACCAACTGTGACTTCACAGTGGAACAATCATAACCGACTGTGATGTCACAGTGGAAGCACCAGTACAACTTTGATGTCACAGTGGAACAATCATAACCAACTGTGATGTCACAGTGGAACAAACATAACCAACTGTGATGTCACAGTGGAAAAATCATAACCAACTGTGATGTCACAGTGGAAGCACCAGTACAACTTTGATGTCACAGTGGAACAATCGTAACCAACTGTGATGTCACAGTGAAACAAACAGTTCAACTGTGATGTCACAGTGGAACAATCATACCAAACTGTGATGTCACAGTGGAACAAACAGTTCAACTGTGATGTCACAGTGGAACAATCATACCAAACTGTGATGTCACAGTGGAACAAACATAACCAACTGTGATGTCACAGTGGAAAAATCATAACCAACTGTGACTTCACAGTGGAACAATCATAACCGACTGTGATGTCACAGTGGAAGCACCAGTACAACTTTGATGTCACAGTGGAAAAATCATAACCAACTGTGATGTCACAGTGGAAGCACCAGTACAACTTTGATGTCACAGTGGAACAAACAGTTCAACTGTGATGTCACAGTGGAACAATCATACCAAATTGTGATGTCACAGTGGAACAAACAGTTCAACTGTGATGTCACAGTGGAACAATCATACCAAACTGTGATGTCACAGTGGAACAAACATAACCAACTGTGATGTCACAGTGGAAAAATCATAACCAACTGTGACTTCACAGTGGAACAATCATGATGAACTGAGATGTCACAGTTGAAGCACCAGTACAACTTTGATGTCACAGTGGAACAATCATAACTAACTGTGATGTCACAGTGGAACAAACATAACCAACTGTGATGTCACAGTGGAAAAATCATAACCAACTGTGACTTCACAGTGGAACAATCATAACCGACTGTGATGTCACAGTGGAAGCACCAGTACAACTTTGATGTCACAGTGGAACAATCATAACCAACTGTGATGTCACAGTGGAACAAACATAACCAACTGTGATGTCACAGTGGAAAAATCATAACCAACTGTGATGTCACAGTGGAAGCACCAGTACAACTTTGATGTCACAGTGGAACAATCATAACCAACTGTGATGTCAGAGTGAATCAAACAGTTCAACTGTGATGTCACAGTGGAACAATCATACCAAACTGTGATGTCACAGTGGAACAAACAGTTCAACTGTGATGTCACAGTGGAACAATCATACCAAACTGTGATGTCACAGTGGAACAAACATAACCAACTGTGATGTCACAGTGGAAAAATCATAACCAACTGTGATGTCACAGTGGAACAAACATAACCAACTGTGATGTCACAGTGGAACAATCATACCAAACTGTGATGTCACAGTGGAACAAACAGTTCAACTGTGATGTCACAGTGGAACAATCATACCAAACTGTGATGTCACAGTGGAACAAACATAACCAACTGTGATGTCACAGTGGAAAAATCATAACCAACTGTGACTTCACAGTGGAACAATCATAACCAACTGTGACTTCACAGTGGAACAATCATGATGAACTGAGATGTCACAGTTGAAGCACCAGTACAACTTTGATGTCACAGTGGAACAATCATGATGAACTGAGATGTCACAGTTGAAGCACCAGTACAACTGTGATGTCACAATGGAACAATCATAACCAACTGTGATGTCACAGTGGAACAATCATAACCAACTGTGATGTCACAGTGGAAGCACCAGTACAACTTTGATGTCACAGTGGAACAATCATAACCAACTGTGATGTCACAGTGGAACAAACAGTTCAACTGTGATGTCACAGTGGAACAATCATACCAAACTGTGATGTCACAGTGGAACAAACATAACCAACTGTGATGTCACAGTGGAAAAATCATAACCAACTGTGACTTCACAGTGGAACAATCATAACCGACTGTGATGTCACAGTGGAAGCACTAGTACAACTTTGATGTCACAGTGGAACAATCATAACCAACTGTGATGTCACAGTGGAACAAACATAACCAACTGTGATGTCACAGTGGAAAAATCATAACCAACTGTGATGTCACAGTGGAAGCACCAGTACAACTTTGATGTCACAGTGGAACAATCGTAACCAACTGTGATGTCACAGTGAAACAAACAGTTCAACTGTGATGTCACAGTGGAACAATCATACCAAACTGTGATGTCACAGTGGAACAAACAGTTCAACTGTGATGTCACAGTGGAACAATCATACCAAACTGTGATGTCACAGTGGAACAAACATAACCAACTGTGATGTCACAGTGGAAAAATCATAACCAACTGTGACTTCACAGTGGAACAATCATAACCGACTGTGATGTCACAGTGGAAGCACCAGTACAACTTTGATGTCACAGTGGAAAAATCATAACCAACTGTGATGTCACAGTGGAAGCACCAGTACAACTTTGATGTCACAGTGGAACAAACAGTTCAACTGTGATGTCACAGTGGAACAATCATACCAAATTGTGATGTCACAGTGGAAGCACCAGTACAACTTTGATGTCACAGTGGAACAATCGTAACCAACTGTGATGTCACAGTGAAACAAACAGTTCAACTGTGATGTCACAGTGGAACAATCATACCAAACTGTGATGTCACAGTGGAACAAACAGTTCAACTGTGATGTCACAGTGGAACAATCATACCAAACTGTGATGTCACAGTGGAACAAACATAACCAACTGTGATGTCACAGTGGAAAAATCATAACCAACTGTGACTTCACAGTGGAACAATCATAACCGACTGTGATGTCACAGTGGA
Organism: Pagrus pagrus; assembly: GCF_965226575.1. NCBI lineage: Eukaryota > Metazoa > Chordata > Actinopteri > Spariformes > Sparidae > Pagrus > Pagrus pagrus. Next base: position 23,849,138 of record NC_140200.1, on the reverse strand, counting down.
AGCACCAGTACAACTTTGATGTCACAGTGGAAAAATCATAACCAACTGTGATGTCACAGTGGAAGCACCAGTACAACTTTGATGTCACAGTGGAACAAACAGTTCAACTGTGATGTCACAGTGGAACAATCATACCAAATTGTGATGTCACAGTGGAACAAACAGTTCAACTGTGATGTCACAGTGGAACAATCATACCAAACTGTGATGTCACAGTGGAACAAACATAACCAACTGTGATGTCACAGTGGAAAAATCATAACCAACTGTGACTTCACAGTGGAACAATCATGATGAACTGAGATGTCACAGTTGAAGCACCAGTACAACTTTGATGTCACAGTGGAACAATCATAACTAACTGTGATGTCACAGTAGAACAAACATAACCAACTGTGATGTCACAGTGGAAAAATCATAACCAACTGTGACTTCACAGTGGAACAATCATAACCAACTGTGATGTCACAGTGGAAGCACCAGTACAACTTTGATGTCACAGTGGAACAATCATAACCAACTGTGATGTCACAGTGGAACAAACATAACCAACTGTGATGTCACAGTGGAAAAATCATAACCAACTGTGATGTCACAGTGGAAGCACCAGTACAACTTTGATGTCACAGTGGAACAATCATAACCAACTGTGATGTCACAGTGAATCAAACAGTTCAACTGTGATGTCACAGTGGAACAATCATACCAAACTGTGATGTCACAGTGGAACAAACAGTTCAACTGTGATGTCACAGTGGAACAATCATACCAAACTGTGATGTCACAGTGGAACAAACATAACCAACTGTGATGTCACAGTGGAAAAATCATAACCAACTGTGACTTCACAGTGGAACAATCATAACCAACTGTGACTTCACAGTGGAACAATCATGATGAACTGAGATGTCACAGTTGAAGCACCAGTACAACTTTGATGTCACAGTGGAACAATCATGATGAACTGAGATGTCACAGTTGAAGCACCAGTACAACTGTGATGTCACAATGGAACAATCATAACCAACTGTGATGTCACAGTGGAACAATCATAACCAACTGTGATGTCACAGTGGAAGCACCAGTACAACTTTGATGTCACAGTGGAACAATCATAACCAACTGTGATGTCACAGTGGAACAAACAGTTCAACTGTGATGTCACAGTGGAACAATCATACCAAACTGTGATGTCACAGTGGAACAATCATAACCAACTGTGATGTCACAGTGGAAGCACCAGTACAACTTTGATGTCACAGTGGAACAATCATAACCAACTGTGATGTCACAGTGGAACAAACATAACCAACTGTGATGTCACAGTGGAACAATCATGATGAACTGAGATGTCACAGTTGAAGCACCAGTACAACTTTGATGTCACAGTGGAAAAATCATAACCAACTTTGATGTCACAGTGGAACAATCATAACCAACTGTGATGTCACAGTGGAAAAATCATAACCAACTGTGATGTCACAGTGGAAGCACCAGTACAACTTTGATGTCACAGTGGAACAATCATAACCAACTGTGATGTCAGAGTGAATCAAACAGTTCAACTGTGATGTCACAGTGGAACAATCATACCAAACTGTGATGTCACAGTGGAACAAACAGTTCAACTGTGATGTCACAGTGGAACAATCATACCAAACTGTGATGTCACAGTGGAACAAACATAACCAACTGTGATGTCACAGTGGAAAAATCATAACCAACTGTGATGTCACAGTGGAACAAACATAACCAACTGTGATGTCACAGTGGAACAATCATACCAAACTGTGATGTCACAGTGGAACAAACAGTTCAACTGTGATGTCACAGTGGAACAATCATACCAAACTGTGATGTCACAGTGGAACAAACATAACCAACTGTGATGTCACAGTGGAAAAATCATAACCAACTGTGACTTCACAGTGGAACAATCATAACCAACTGTGACTTCACAGTGGAACAATCATGATGAACTGAGATGTCACAGTTGAAGCACCAGTACAACTTTGATGTCACAGTGGAACAATCATGATGAACTGAGATGTCACAGTTGAAGCACCAGTACAACTGTGATGTCACAATGGAACAATCATAACCAACTGTGATGTCACAGTGGAACAATCATAACCAACTGTGATGTCACAGTGGAAGCACCAGTACAACTTTGATGTCACAGTGGAACAATCATAACCAACTGTGATGTCACAGTGGAACAAACAGTTCAACTGTGATGTCACAGTGGAAAAATCATACCAAACTGTGATGTCACAGTGGAACAAACATAACCAACTGTGATGTCACAGTGGAAAAATCATAACCAACTGTGACTTCACAGTGGAACAATCATAACCGACTGTGATGTCACAGTGGAAGCACTAGTACAACTTTGATGTCACAGTGGAACAATCATAACCAACTGTGATGTCACAGTGGAACAAACATAACCAACTGTGATGTCACAGTGGAAAAATCATAACCAACTGTGATGTCACAGTGGAAGCACCAGTACAACTTTGATGTCACAGTGGAACAATCGTAACCAACTGTGATGTCACAGTGAAACAAACAGTTCAACTGTGATGTCACAGTGGAACAATCATACCAAACTGTGATGTCACAGTGGAACAAACAGTTCAACTGTGATGTCACAGTGGAACAATCATACCAAACTGTGATGTCACAGTGGAACAAACATAACCAACTGTGATGTCACAGTGGAAAAATCATAACCAACTGTGACTTCACAGTGGAACAATCATAACCGACTGTGATGTCACAGTGGAAGCACCAGTACAACTTTGATGTCACAGTGGAAAAATCATAACCAACTGTGATGTCACAGTGGAAGCACCAGTACAACTTTGATGTCACAGTGGAACAAACAGTTCAACTGTGATGTCACAGTGGAACAATCATACCAAATTGTGATGTCACAGTGGAAGCACCAGTACAACTTTGATGTCACAGTGGAACAATCGTAACCAACTGTGATGTCACAGTGAAACAAACAGTTCAACTGTGATGTCACAGTGGAACAATCATACCAAACTGTGATGTCACAGTGGAACAAACAGTTCAACTGTGATGTCACAGTGGAACAATCATACCAAACTGTGATGTCACAGTGGAACAAACATAACCAACTGTGATGTCACAGTGGAAAAATCATAACCAACTGTGACTTCACAGTGGAACAATCATAACCGACTGTGATGTCACAGTGGAAGCAGCAGTACAACTTTGATGTCACAGTGGAAAAATCATAACCAACTGTGATGTCACAGTGGAAGCACCAGTACAACTTTGATGTCACAGTGGAACAAACAGTTCAACTGTGATGTCACAGTGGAACAATCATACCAAATTGTGATGTCACAGTGGAACAAACAGTTCAACTGTGATGTCACAGTGGAACAATCATACCAAACTGTGATGTCACAGTGGAACAAACATAACCAACTGTGATGTCACAGTGGAAAAATCATAACCAACTGTGACTTCACAGTGGAACAATCATGATGAACTGAGATGTCACAGTTGAAGCACCAGTACAACTTTGATGTCACAGTGGAACAATCATAACTAACTGTGATGTCACAGTAGAACAAACATAACCAACTGTGATGTCACAGTGGAAAAATCATAACCAACTGTGACTTCACAGTGGAACAATCATAACCAACTGTGATGTCACAGTGGAAGCACCAGTACAACTTTGATGTCACAGTGGAACAATCATAACCAACTGTGATGTCACAGTGGAACAAACATAACCAACTGTGATGTCACAGTGGAAAAATCATAACCAACTGTGATGTCACAGTGGAAGCACCAGTACAACTTTGATGTCACAGTGGAACAATCATAACCAACTGTGATGTCACAGTGAATCAAACAGTTCAACTGTGATGTCACAGTGGAACAATCATACCAAACTGTGATGTCACAGTGGAACAAACAGTTCAACTGTGATGTCACAGTGGAACAATCATACCAAACTGTGATGTCACAGTGGAACAAACAGTTCAACTGTGATGTCACAGTGGAACAATCATACCAAACTGTGATGTCACAGTGGAACAAACATAACCAACTGTGATGTCACAGTGGAAAAATCATAACCAACTGTGACTTCACAGTGGAACAATCATAACCAACTGTGACTTCACAGTGGAACAATCATGATGAACTGAGATGTCACAGTTGAAGCACCAGTACAACTTTGATGTCACAGTGGAACAATCATGATGAACTGAGATGTCACAGTTGAAGCACCAGTACAACTGTGATGTCACAATGGAACAATCATAACCAACTGTGATGTCACAGTGGAACAATCATAACCAACTGTGATGTCACAGTGGAAGCACCAGTACAACTTTGATGTCACAGTGGAACAATCATAACCAACTGTGATGTCACAGTGGAACAAACAGTTCAACTGTGATGTCACAGTGGAACAATCATACCAAACTGTGATGTCACAGTGGAACAATCATAACCAACTGTGATGTCACAGTGGAAGCACCAGTACAACTTTGATGTCACAGTGGAACAATCATAACCAACTGTGATGTCACAGTGGAACAAACATAACCAACTGTGATGTCACAGTGGAACAATCATGATGAACTGAGATGTCACAGTTGAAGCACCAGTACAACTTTGATGTCACAGTGGAAAAATCATAACCAACTTTGATGTCACAGTGGAACAATCATAACCAACTGTGATGTCACAGTGAAACAAACAGTTCAACTGTGATGTCACAGTGGAACAATCATACCAAACTGTGATGTCACAGTGGAACAAACAGTTCAACTGTGATGTCACAGTGGAACAATCATACCAAACTGTGATGTCACAGTGGAACAAACATAACCAACTGTGATGTCACAGTGGAAAAATCATAACCAACTGTGACATCACAGTGGAACAATCATGATGAACTGAGATGTCACAGTTGAAGCACCAGTACAACTTTGATGTCACAGTGGAACAATCATAACCAACTGTGATGTCACAGTGGAACAAACATAACCAACTGTGATGTCACAGTGGAAAAATCATAACCAACTGTGACTTCACAGTGGAACAATCATGATGAACTGAGATGTCACAGTTGAAGCACCAGTACAACTTTGATGTCACAGTGGAACAATCATAACCAACTGTGATGTCACAGTGGAACAATCATAACCAACTGTGATGTCACAGTGAAACAAACAGTGCAACTGTGATGTCACAGTGGATCAATATTTATGTGTTATAAATACTTATACTATGCTTACTATACTATACTACTATACTTTGTGGCAGAGTGGAGACAGACTGAACACGGAGCTGGTGGAATTTAGGGGTAAGCAGTGTGGAACTATAAAACAGCCTGCGTGCTCTCATGCTCTAGAAACCCTTCACTAGATGAATACAGTTTAAAGTAAATGTGCAATTTGAGGGGACCAGCAGGCCAACCGTGTGTTTCCCTGTTCAGTGCCTGGAAGCTTGTTTTCACTGTCTCTCAAAAAGTATTTTTACTGTGACAGCTTTGAATTTACGTCACTGGCATAATTACCCACAAGAAGCAGACCGGCAAACTGCTTGAGACACAATCTACGGGAACTTTTAAGTGGTGCTTTGAGACTTGTTATGGTTTTCTAGCTCTCTGACCTCAGTATTATTCACAAGCCAGCTGCAAGGGCAATGGTGAACTCACCCTGTGTGTGTGTCACCCAAGCCCACGTTAGTGCCCACATACCTTCAAATAATGTCCACAAATTGAATCCTGGACAATATGCAGCTTCCCTCTGATTGAGTTACTTTGTTGATTGCCTTTTATGAGTTTTCCCCTCAGCCTCCACAGCCCCTGTCAGCATTCAGCAGGTGTAACGCTGAAACTGTCAAAGGTGTGAACTGTTGTGTGTGCGTAAGTGAAGGTTACCGGTGTGTGTGCGTGCTGTGAGCCGTGTGTACAACACCTCTGACTGCGTTGGTGATGATAGTGTTTTGTGCCATGGATTATTCCTGCTGTCTAGTTCCATAAAAATAAGAAGTACCCCTAAACGGACCCACAAAAAGGAAGGCAGCGGTTCCTTTGCAAGCTGCCACGAGCCAATAACATCCAATAACATCGAGCTGTTTTGACAGGAAACACATCCCGTTAAATCAACTGGTTGCTCCTTCCGTATCCTTTGTCCTTGAAACAGATTTTCTTGTTGACGTGTATTAGCAGGGAGGTTAAACATGTGACAGCCAACTTGCCACTAAACACATAAAGACAGCATATACACATAAGCAAGGGTTACCATGGCAACAGTGGGAAGGAGCAGTGCTGGTGAGATAGCACAACAGCATCTGGAGTTGAGCGTGCTCAAAGTCATCTGACGCTTTGTTGTTGGCCATCTATGTGAGAGAGACTGTTTGCGTAGCAGGTTGTCCATATACACTGAATGTACAGTCTGTGGGATGTATTATGTATGTGTAAGAGATAAATGTGGAATGACTTTGTGCAAGGACAGAGGAACGCTGCATGTGTGCAGGACTAACATCAGATATTTTATTAATTCCTCTAATCACATCCACAACTCCTGCAGCTCAAGTGGGTCTCACTCTCTGACTCACTGTGTTTCATTCACAGGGCTGTGGATGATGAAACAAACTCGGAATTTTCCCTCATATTAATTAATTCAAATTGTACATCATGTTCGTCCCTCGTCTGTTATTTTTCTATTTTTTTTTACACAGAAACCTTAATTTTTCAAGCCTGTCATCAGAAAAACAACCACACAGATTGAAAATGAAAGCAGCTTATTACGACCCATATTTATTTTCATTCATTTTGTTGTTGTTGTTGTTGTTGTTGTTGTTGTTGTTAGGCAGCTGCATCAAGTGGCTGTAGTAATAGTTATGACTGCAAAGAAGGAAGTGATAGTTAGTATAAGAACGAAAAGTCCAGAAAGGAATCAGGTCAAGATGGACAGTCAAGTTAAACAAGCTCTGGCCTTTCATTCAGGAGACATGTACGAGTATTGTACACTTTATATTAGTATGGAAAATTTAACATTATATATCATTCATTTGCGGAAACATAAAATACAATGCAATACATTTTGTTCTGGCAACTAGGCTGTGTGAGCCCAAAACACTGTTCTTCACAGAGGCAGGAGCATGCTCTTTATCTTGTTTTCATTTGGTTAATGTTTGGATTGAAGGGTTCCATGTTTAAAAAAAAAAAGATAGGTAGATAATCATTTAATGGTCCTTGGTCCTAATTTCCTGATGTTGCACATGAGCTAATATTTTTGTAGCACAAGGATACACTTAAGTACTTAAGCCACACAAAGTAAATACATTTACTGCTCATAATTAGGCCTAATTTATTTCAAACTATATGAAATCCTGATGATCCTGCTTATTCAAATCAAATAAATGCACAGTCTGCCATTGGAATTTTATGAATGTTGTCCACATTGTCCACAAGAAAGTAATCATTCTCGACTGTATCAATGTCAGACAGCTGAACAGTTGTATCTGAGACGTTTATTTTGTCCTCCAGACATGCAATGTGATCATGTAACGAGCCTGGGACTATGGCTTACCCAAAGGCATGTAGCCTGTGAGCTGAATGCAAACACAGACTACAGTGATTGACTGTGGCAGTGCCACAGCAGCAGGACTGTGCTAAACCACACTGAGCTGGAATCCCCATGAGAGGTTTGCGGCGGTGTGCTCGCCTCTTCCTTCTGACATGTAGCTCAGAGTGGTACATCTCACACATTGTTGCACAGTCAGTTTCTCTGCAGGTTGATGTATACATTCTTTACTGATGGCCCGAAGAAAAGTAAGTGCACTTTTAAAACAGTCAAAACGGTTATGATTCAACATGTCTGTAGTTTTGGTGTAAAATTGTTCTTCCAAACTCATGTGGGTACAATACTGTATACACAAGAGCTTCATTTAAGTCACAATGGAGCATATGAAAGATGAAATTACACAGGCCTTCTCCTACGAATCAGAAGTTGAATTCATGTCATACCCTTAATCACACTTAATTTAACAGTTTTCACAGCCAACATTATAACATGGGACAGCATGTACCTAGAACACATTGACATTTTGCACATCATGTCTATTTCAAACTCCTTGTGTGTCATTTAACACTAGCTGCGTTTACATGGACAATATGTCCTCAATCTGATTGAAATGATTCTGATTTGAGATTCCAACTTAACGGTCTACCTTGAGACTGAAATAAGTGTTCTGATAAAGATGTGTGTTTACATGCCACAAGAATTTAATCAGAATATAAATTTGTTTGGGTTTTTTTTTTTTTTGCAAACAAGTCATTCTGCCTGCTTTGACATATTTAATCAGCCGGAAATATAACAGAGAATAAGAAAATAAGAAAATAAGTGTTTGTTCTTCTAAGACAAAATTCAGTTTATTCATTCTTTGGGCCATTCATGGTTATCAAGCTTATGTTGGCTAGTGTTAGTGTTACCTGTCAAGATTGAATTGAATGTACTTACCAGTATTGCTGCTGTCATCTTGAGTAGGAACAGGAGCCTCAGACAAGTTATCCTCAAACCCCACATCCACACATCAGGCCACATCAGATCAGTCTCTTCCAATTGAGGTGTTAACATGAGGTATTTGTATTCTGATTGGGCATTTATTCTGATTACAAGTGAAATATTAGGGTCTGTGTAAATGCAGCTACTGTCGTCACATAAGGAGATCATGGTTTGGGTTAGAAGAAGTCTTTCAAGTGAAGTTACATACATGACGTATAATAACTTCCAAGTGAAAGTCCTGTTTTTGACCCATCCATCTACTTTCCACCTCCTCTCAACATGGACTTTCTTGGTCATTTTTGTATTATATGTCGCCTGACATTTTTTCTTGATGATATTTGTGCGTAGAATGGCACATTGTGATAATACACAAAATGACATAAGTGGGACCTGGCTAACCTGGTCCTGTATGACCAATATCTTATGGTGACTGTTAGCAATGACTGTTCAACAAACAACATCAAATATAGAGTTTGTGAACGTTAGCTGAGTCAGATCGCTGACTGTATGACTGTGACTCGGACGTGTCACTTCTATTATAGATCAGCGAGCAACAGCCTACTCATATTAAAGTTTTTTTCTTGTCAGTTGAAAGTGAAGCTGGTCTTAATATCAGCCTCCAGGATATCACACGGACGTCGAGGCCATGTTTTTGTTTAAGGGGTTTATGTGTCTAATAAATAGCAGTGTTGAGCCCTCAGTTTATCCCCAAATTTCTTCACTATCTCAGCTGCCAAAAATAGCCTTTTCCATTATAAATCCCTTTCTCTACCTCTAATACCAGGAAGCTATTTACCACCTTTCGACCCCTTCTTAATCCCTGTCCACCTACCCTTCTCTTCCTGATAAATACTCTGCTACCTCAACTCAGGGAAGAGGGCTGATATTTTAAACCCTTTCTCCTCACTATGTTTACCAGTAACCTTTTGTCTCTGCTTTCTGTCAGTGAAATTGTGAAATGTCTTTTTTACCCTCTTCCAGATCAGTGCTGGTGACCTGAACTCCTTTCCTTAGTTATTAAAGAGCATAGTCAAGAGCTGCTCCAATTGGAGAGTATCATGAGTATCAAGACTTTTGTTGTGAATTGGCACTGTATACATAAAACTGACTTGACTTATCAATTTGTCAAGTGCTACATATGTAATATCAACTAACTATTTCTACCCAACATATCCAGAACTTTTAGAACTAAAAGGTTCCTTTAGCCTGCTGTTGTCTGCGCAGGTTTCCACCTGCGAACATGAGTCAACCAGTCTGCTGACATGTTAAAAGGCGACAATGTACAACAAAAACATCCACCTCTTTTGCTTTCTACTGTAACTCTATGGTGATGTTTAGAAGCACATAAACAAAGAACAAACTGGTTGGAGGCTGTAGCTTTTGAAAATTGTGGATGAAATAAATAAATGTGAGTACTCAACCAATCAGAAATGTCTAGACCTTCAAGCCCAGCCCCTACAGTTCCTGTACTTTTGGTCCATATGGTGGAAGCACGGCTATTGAGTACCATTTCAGTTAGCAGTGCTATTAATTAATTTTTGGGTCTTGAATTATATAGCCCACAAGGTTCTTATGATTATATTTTTTAATCATGAATATATAATCACTAGAGAGTAGAAGCAGTGAATGATGTGCATGTGTAATGAGTGAGGTTTGAACAGTATCTATCCATACAGCCATACATCCACCATCTATACCTACTTATTATTTGCAGGATCATGGAGCACTGATCATGGAGAGAGGCAGGGTACGTATACTGGACACAGAGGGTTAACAATGATACAACAATACACATATTCACACCCATTGGCATAAGGTGCCACAGTGAACAGAACTGTCCTGGTTAAATAAAAGTAAAACAAGGCCAGAACATTCAGGTGTATACTCCTGTGGTGTTGGTACTGACCTCTTAAGACAGTCACAGGACAGTTTGCCTCACACCGTCAGTACATGACCCCATTTTCTGAACAGCTCCTCAGTCACATCAGCTTCCCATTAGCAAGGTACGTAAGCCCCATTGGAACTGCTCAGGTTAAATAAATGGATTACCTAATGAGGCCAATTTTGCAACCATACTGGGCAGTGTTTGAAACCAAGCCTTAGGAACAAGTGAAAAGGCGCAGTCAGCCATTATGAGTGTTTGAAAGTGAAAAACAGAAACGAACAAACAAAAAAGAAACTTGCTTGAGAAAATGTCAAATGTTAGACTTGATGCCAAAAAACATGAAGATGAGCCTTGTAAGCTGCTTTTTCTGGGTCAAGACGAAGGATGCTTTGTCCCCACAAAGGTCCAACTGAGTGTCCCAGTTAGTTGTTCCTTGGAGCGGCTGAGGAGATATTCTTGTGAACAGACACAGAAACACATACACACAAAGCACATGTACTTTTTGGCAAATGTGGGATGTTAGGGAGTCAGAAAATCATAAATAAATTCATGTGTGCTTCATCCTTACACCCCCGTACTCTGTCAGATTCTCTAAATCCTCTTCTCAAATGTTTTCAAACACTAAGTCTCTAAAATTACATTTTGGAGACAAAAACATGTACAAGAGGGACATTACCTGTGTGTAATGTTAGCCTCGTTGGTGTGAGGTAGTGTTACCCGTTTTCTCTCCTCTGCGCCGTGCACTTAAAAGTATAGCCAAGCCAAAAGTTCCCAGGCCTTCCAGTGAGCACTCCACTCAGGAAGGCTTTTCCCTTATTAGCACGAAATAAATAAATCCCCTTACCTATAAGGTTTAGGTCAGAGGCAGAGAAAACCGTTCACCTGCCCACCTAGTGACTTGTTTTATTCAACAAATTGTCCATTTTTAGTGAATATCATCAGAACAATTTTGACTCTATGTGTCATGATTCTGGTTGTTTCTGTGACTTCCTGTTTTACCTTTAATGTTGGGTTCATGCATAAGTGCTCACTTGGGACAGTAAATGCATTGGTACAGATCCCAACTGAGAATATATATTTTTTCCCCTTCTCAGTGATCTTCTTTTGATATACACGGCCATTCTGCTATTTAGGATGAGTAATCTGGGGTGGGGAAGCTCCGTTTTGTGAATATTTTCCTGATTTTCCTGATTTTCCTGATTTTCTTTTTCATTTTTCTTTGCAGTACATGCCGTGCACAGTTCTACCACGTAACATACACTGGCCAGTTGATTAACAGAACCACAGGGGAAATGTCATAGAATGTAGAATGTAGTAGTCTTACTTGACATTTCACTTTTAAAAGAGACCTAGAAGTCAAGTGTCCGCAGCAGCAGCAGCACATACTGTGTACTCTCTGAGTAGATACTTTGAAATAAGACTACATGGACTGGCCCTAATGATGAAATATGTGTTTCCATTCAGTAAACAGGTCTGGCAGTGCATCAACACGTCATGTTTTTCATGGGACAACAGAATGTAGTTGAATAATTGCCAAGCAAATATAACCATCCAACTTGAGAATAAGACAAAGAGAGGGTAAAAATCATTTCAATGGCTATTTTACACATTCATTTATTCAGCTTTTATCTACCAAGCGTGTTTCATGCTGAAAAATCCATGAAATCCTTACAAAGCAAAACAGCCTGAATGATTTAAAAACTGTAGTTTGCAGTGAGATATTGTACCTAAGCGCACTGTCATGCTACATTATTTAAAGCTTGGTACATGTTAAAAGGAATCTCAAAGCACAACAGAAGTTTCATTACATGTTGTGTAAAGAAAGAAAAATCACAACTACTTAGACATGACATGTACATATGTGTATACACTCAGCAGCAGTTGTTTCCTGCAGTATAATTACACAGTTCTATCACAAACCAAATCATAATAAATTCTGATTAGGGTGAGATGTTTTCCATTTTGTGGACTGTAGAGATGTCGATGTATGGTCTCGATTATCAAAGCGAGCCCTCTTTAAAGATGATAGGTTTAGCAGCGGCCAATTAAAGGAAACATTGGGGAGGAGAAAATAAATCTCGACTTTGCAGTATAATATGCCAGAGCCACCAACAGAGGCGAGAAACGCTGCAGCTCGGAACAAAACCTAGCTATTATATTGTTCTTAGGCGCTTTCCTATAATAGCAGGTTTAATGCAGGTGGAAATTATGGCGATTATCTCCCCCGCCGAAGTGGGGGACGCTAGCTTTTTCCATGTCAAAGTCATTGTGTGTGGAGGTCGATGGGAGTCGCCTTATCAATTGCAAAAAAAGCTCAGGGCAGGATATTATGCTCTGCTGTCCTCCGTCTCCCATCTCAACCCCGCCAGCCCTCCCATCACCCCTTCACACTGCACTCCTCCTCCTATTCTCTCCATCTCTCCCCGTTTCTCTCCATAAACTGATCTCACCACCCTTGTCTCTGCCTGCTCTGTCTCTTTCCCTGCTGTGGATGATCAGGGATGAGTTACTGAACTTGAAGAGCACGTCTCTGACAGTGGCAGGTATGAGGAAGGCTGCGGTACAACAATAGCAGATCATACTGTCAAGTTTGATGCAGGTGCACTGACAGATGAGAATGGTGGGAAGATACAGCAGGGCAGGTGGTTTCTGTGGCCAAGTTCCTTTATGCACAATATGGTCAAAAGTACATGGACATCCTTTTTGCACAGCTTTTGTCTAGGTCCCTTTCCCCCCAAAAAAATTTCAGGGATTATGAAGCCACAGGAATTTAACTGGGGAGGTGAAATCACCTTTGTGGATTTCTCTTAGATGTAGGTCTATGTCTTACTTGTTTTACGTCTGAAGAACAATGCTAATTAAACAAACATACATACATACATACAAACATATAGTTATTTGCATTTGCTGTGACACAACTCTGATGTTTGAATAAAGGTAATAAAAGGATGAAAAGAGATGTGAAAATGGTGACCGAAGACTCATTTAGTACACAAAAATCCCTTTCCTGTCTGTATGCAACCAGGTGTCATGCCAAACTGTGTCATGGACTTGCCAGTCTTACCTGTTGCGTTTGGCCTCACATATCTGTTAAAACAACATAGTCTCTTTCCTGGTCAAGTTAGCTAAAACACGGATTTACTTAGAATGACTGATTTCACTATTAACTTCTTGCTTCTTCCAGGACTCAAACCCTGGTCACTTTGACTTTCTGGTGCTTTCTGCTATGTCCATCTTGTGCTCTCGTCATTATCACCCCTGCTGGTACTGCACCTTCACACCTCTGCTGGTGGGACAGGGTGCAGGTGGTGCAATTCACATTCTGCTGTCGGTTTTCACTACTCCACTGAAAGACAATTGATGGCAGTATCTTAGCAATGTGCCAACAAAAGCAGTGAAGAAGAAGAATGCTAGCAATCAAGCATGGTGATAAACAACAATCGAATTTTGTTCAGGTGTCCATGTACATTTGGCCACATTGTGTATCACTGGTGGGCTGCAGGACAACATCAGCCTGGATCATCTTTCATCATCAGCCTTATTTCAGATATTACAATTTCAATAATTCCACATTATCAACTGTTTTTCTCTTTCAGTTTTAGCTGTTCTAGCTCATCTGGCAGTGTCAATCATCTCACTATCCCAATGGCTTTTTTTTCTTTTTACATTAACTATAAACGATTACAGAAACCATTTCCTGGAATGGGATTAATATAATCCCATTGCATGTAATCCGTCACTTTCCAAACCTGCATAGCCTCTATATGACAAGCAATATGAGATTATAATATTAATCTCAGTGTTGAATTTGGAGATAAGAGACATCACTTGTTCTTTGCTGGAGAATACAACAATGATATTCAGTCTTTCAGTCCACTGAAAACCTCCTAACACCAGTTTTAAGCGATTTTCATGTTTCAAGTGCAGTCTCAGGGTTTTGTTCTCCAGTGTGGGTTGAAATTGCATATAAACTCAAAAATACATCGAAGTCAAGCCAAAGTGTCTAAAAGGTTACATTCTATGCGGGGTTTTAAGATGAAAAGCATCAATATGTTGCTCTTGATGTAGAGCAGGAGTAGGACACTGTCCTACAGGGAAATTTATTGACTGCATTGCAGCTCTGTAGAGTGAACTTTCTTAAATGACCTCTCAAACACTAGCCCAATAAACAAAGTAAAAAATCTGTTTTGAGTAAAAGTTTATCATCTGACTCTCATGGGCCCCCCAGCCTATGCTGTGAGCTTCATCCAGGGGTTAGGCAGGGCAGATCAGTTTGTCAGCTTGGAGGCTGGAGAAGCTCTTGTTTTGGAGCTCCGGAGGACTCACGCACTTCAGGGCGTGCCCAGGTGACAGGGTGGCCTTGGTCTGTCCCACCCATTGCACCAAGGAGATGAGGTTACAGTCACACTGCCATGGGTTGTCATGGAGGTGCAGTTTCATTAGGTCTGAGAGGGGTCAGAAAATAAAAATAATCGCTACAAATGAATCATGCTGGCATCAATATATGATGTTATCATTTCTACATCTACTACTATGAGTCACTTGTGAAAATGGGACAGTAAAAAGACAGGCTGGAGGTAGTCTTACCAGGCATATGGGCGAACATGGTTCCATCCACTGTCTTCAGGCGGTTTCCACTGAGAGCCAGCTGAGAAAGCTTGGCCATGCTCCTGAACGCATCAGGTGACAGGAGCTCCAGCTCATTATTCCTCAGGTAGAGTTCCTGGTGTGAAATTCAGCCCATTTATTTTTGTGGCATTTAGTTGACCAATGCACACTAATAAAAAATAACTTATATATTATGGAGTCTCAGTGAACATATGAGAAACCAGGCACAAGCTGTGGCTGAAGTAAGTGTTTGTAAAAATGTTTGAGACAATTCTGTGACCCTACATTACCAGCAATGTACCAATTTTAGATGTGAATTCTTAACACAACTGAAAGTGACCCATATAGAAATCTTGGGGGCTCATTGCAGAAACGTCCTTAGTTTAAAATCCTACCATATATCAGGATGACATTTAGGATTTAGGTTTTTAGGTTTCTGTGTTTTGGTACTACAAAAACATATTTCCTAACTGCAGTTAGTATTAGTATAGGAATGTACCCATTACATAACTATCCTGCCTGGAGAAAGTTAAGATGGTATAGACCCAGTCCTAAATTCAAAATAACTGCCAAAAAAATTTAACAAGACTGTTGTTAGGTCTGTATGGCGAGGACAGTGAAGATGGGGAAAATTATTTAACCTGAAATATTATGAATGAAAGGCTACACAAACTGTATCGGTTTGGAGAAGCTAACACTGACATTAACCTGCTAATGTTAAGCCTGCTAGTAATGTCTTCTCTAACATCAATGCTGGCTTCTCTAATATTAGCCCGTTCAAGAAGCCAACACTCATAATGATATTTTTAAGACTAAGATAGGACGATTTAATATCTTGAGGCCCCTAATCTGCTTATTTGTCAAATTTGACTGATTCCATCCATCATGTTCATCTGGAATCCAAGACAGTGTGTTACCTGCAAGTTGTCCAGGCCATCCAGTACTGACAGGCTCAGTGTGGACAGAAAGTTGTTGTCTAGAACCAGCATTTCCAGAGATCGCAGAGGCTTGAATGCTCCAGCAGGAAGAGTCTTCAGACTGCATTAGAGAGAGAGTCAGAATTCCTTAATTAATCAATACACTGTACATTCACTGGGTCTAAAGTGAACATGACACAAACCCACACTTGAAAATTCTATCTACTCATGGCATCACTAAGTGCAATAAGTGTGGCATTGCAAGGTTTATAGAACTGTCTACCAAAGGGGATGATATGATTTGACCTGTTATTGTCTAAGTTGAGAAACATGAGCTGTCTGAGTCCAGTGAAGGCCTTAGGAGAGATCTTCTGGATACGATTCAGGGAAAGGTCCAGAACTTTGAGGGCGATCAGAGGCTTAAAGGCATTAGACGGGAGCATTGTCAATGCATTGAGAGGAAGGTCTAAGTCTGACAAGTTCCTCATTCCTGCAAACATGTCAGCTTTGACGGTGCCAATCTGGTTCTGTCCCAGCATGAGGAAGCGAAGGTTCAGGAGGTCCTAGAGAAATGGAAGGAGCAACAGTTTTGTGGTCAGATTACTACAATGCTACTGATGAATCTGCAATTCCTCTCCAGAGTCTTTACCTGAAATCCCCTTGGTGGAAGAGTAGTGATGTGGTTGCCAAAAATATTGAGGAGCATCAGTTGCTTTGCACCAGAGAAGGCTTGGGGGTGGATGGATTTGATGGCATTTCGTTCCAGGTTGATGCTCTCAATCTTTGGAATTGATCTCAGAGCATTGGGCTTTATGTCTGTGATACCGTTCTCACCTTAACACAGCAGTAAAAAAGTTGAATACTCAAACTTTTTCTGACATTCATGACGCTTGCTGTATGTAACATAAGCTTAAGAATGATTTAGTCAACCACAAGGTACTCACCTAGTTTGAGGATCCAGGCATCAGGGGGCAGTTTGGAGGGAAAGGCACGAAGTCCCCTCTTATGACAGTTGACTTCTGTCTTTTCTGAACGGGACTTTCTGGAGCATTTACAGACATTAGGACAGCCCTCCACAACCTGCACCATCCATAGGATCACCAGCATCAACCACACTAAGTTTCGCATCTCTACTGAAGAGTGGAGGGTATAGAGATACAGAACAGAGAAAGAAAAAGTCTTGACATTGAAAAGTCACTTTGATATTTTCTTTAGATTTTAAAAAAAGTGAATCCTGATAAGTATAATAATAATGCCCTGCTCTCTGGTCTTCCCAAAAAGAGCATGCATAACTTACAATTATTACAAAACTCAGCTGCACGAGTGCTGACGAGGACCAGAGGGCGGGAGCATATTACACCTGTTTTAAAATCGCTGCATTGGCTCCCTGTGCGCTTCAGGATTGATTTTAAGGTTCTTCTACTAGTTTTTAAGTGTCTTAACGGTCTTGGTCCTTCTTATCTATCTGCATTACTTTTACCCTATCAACCCTCGCGGACCCTGAGGTCCTCTGGTGCTGGCCTTTTAACGATACCACAAGTTAGAACTAGAACACACGGGGAGGCGGCATTCAGTTATTATGGCCCCCGATTGTGGAACAGCCTCCCAGAGAACCTCAGGGCCGCAGAGAATGTTGATGTTTTTAAAAAGAGGCTCAAGACCCATCTTTTTAATCAGGCTTTTAACTAAACTCATTTAACTTTCTAAGTTCTTACATTTTTTATTATTATTTATTACTATCCTTATTTATTTATTATTATTTATTTATTTATTTACATATTTATTTATTATTATTATTATTATTATTATTATTATTATTATTATATTTTTATTTTTAGCTTAGTTTATCCTGTTTCATTACTTTATTGTTTTACTTCAATGTTTTATTTCAATGTTTTAGTCGTTACTTATGGTCTATTTTATACATTCTATTGTTTTATTCCCTCAGTTTTAGCTCCTATACCTTTTATCTTATTTTACTGTTTTAGCCCCTCGATCTTCCAGTGTTTCCTCCTGGGGGCCTACCACACCGGGAGTTGCTTCTGGTCCACCGATGGGGGTGCTGTCCCGTGGATGGCCCTGGCCCGGGTGGCTAGAGAGCTCTACACCTTGGTGTGGAGCCTCCTGTCTGCCTGGGCTCGGGGGGTCTATGTGGTGGCGCCCCTGCAGTCATGGACCATGATTCCTCTCGGTGTGCATGGCCCCCAAAGGTAGCTTCTTCCTCACCTGTGATTTCGGTGCCCAGCCATGTCTCCTTAGCAACAGCTAGTGTATGTGTGTGGGTGTGTGTATGTTTGTGTGTGGGTGTGTATGTCTGTCCATATGTCTGTGTATGTGTGTGAGTGTGTATGTAAATGTGTATCTGTGTGTATGTTTGTGGGGGTGGGAGGTTTGTGGTCTTCATGGTGTTTTGTATTGTTTTGTTCTGTTTTGTTCTGTTTTGTTTTTAACCTCTGTGAGGCACTTTGTGTTACCGTACAGTATGAAAAGTGCCATATAAATAAAGTTGATTGATTGAAGTAAGATCTTAGTCTTTCACAGGAATTTCCACCAATTCTGTTCCTTTTCTTGGGAAAAATACCTTACACATTTATGTGATTAATTTATTCATTCAGTATTTGGTTACATTTTGGCAGGAAAAACTACTTGGTACGGGTTAGGAAAAGATCATACTGTACTTTACGTTAACATAACTTCTCACACCACGTAACGTATTTGACATCAGTCACGTGTTGTGAGTTTCGTTATTTATATATGTTAACTTACTTACATACATTTTAAAAAGTCACTCTTGACTCTTGGTCACAAACCCAGGTCTCTGGAGGAAAAGTCCTGTGAATGACTCATCCAACCACCACCTGACTCTGACTTTTCTTGCAGGGCTGAGAAAAACACACAGGGCTGAAATATTACAGGTTTAACTTTAAAGTGACAGTGGTGTCTTCCAATTACTTCTCATGCTTAAAGGGCAGCTTATACTCCAGCTATAAAATAACAGCTGTATGGCACGGTTCCAATCATTTAACTACCAAACCAATCCTTTTTTTTTCCTAAAACAGTGTTTTTGGTACCACAAAGAGGGAATTCTGTATTATAGAATAATGTAGCTTTGGATGATACCCACTTAAGTTGTCTAACTTAGTCTACTGAAGCCTCATATTAGCTTCAGAACAAGGACTGTGAATTGCCAATCATTTACATCAAAACTGAATCAGGATTATGTATTTTAGAGTAGACATAATCACCCAGAAGTAATAGTCAACAATGCTATTTGCACCCAAACAATGATCATTTAACCACACCAAGCTGCAGCTGAAAATATAATGTCATTGAAATCTAAAATAAAAAAGGCGTAATTGACTTTTGGCCACACAGGGTCCTTGAACCTCTCTCCTGCAGAGAAACTCATTTCCTCCCACTTTATACTACTTCACCAGAAAATAACTGTTTCAGTGTACTTATCGGTCGATGACTTGTTTTTAAACACAGAGTTGAATAATTGTGAACTATCCTTTAATACTGTACATTGATTGCATCCATGCTTGCTTGCTAGCAGTCTTCTTTAACACCATCTTTGTTGGTTCATACCAAATTTTCCTTGCCTGTCACCGAATGTTTATCAGCTACTGGTTGTCAAACTGATGCCAGGAGTTGCCCACATGTTCCTACATATAACTGATAAATAAATAAATAAATAAATGCCACAATGGCTTGATCCCAACAGATTTTCCTTTCATATCACTGCATAGAATGCATAGAGTAACAAGTTCACAAACTCAGATGTATTAAAACTGCAAGAGAATGCGCTGAAAAACACAGGATCAAATGATTCAGTGGTTCATTGTGTGCTGTTACCCTGAACAGTGTTTTTTCTGTTTAACATCACTTTTGAATCTGTCTTGTTTTGGTCACTATTAAAAAGTATAACAACACTGACCTCATAGCATTATTTGAAAGCTTTCCCCTGAGTAAAGCTGGAGTAATTTAATGTGTCTGTGGATAATCAGAACTTACTCAAGTATAACTACAAAATACAAAAAAGCAGTGCTTCTTAAATGATTTGCCAAAGTACTTGGCCTACACTGGGGATGCAGAAAATCTGAAATTTATCTCCAGCTAATCCCATTTTAAAGCCCACCGTGTGCAGAGACAATCCTTGGGAACATCAAAAGGAAAGCAGAGCAACAAACCAAGTGCCCACACACTGCAGTGACACTTTGAAACAAAGACCAGCTTTTCATCAGTAAAAACACTAATACCCGATTATCATTTAAACTGGCTGAGGAGCGTCTGCACTCGACTTTAAAGCTGATCCAAATTGAAAAGAATCTATGTAAAACTGTTTTTCTCCCATTGGCCACTTACCTGACCAGGCTGTCATCATACTGTCGAAAAAAAAACACTTAATTCTCCAGATATCTGTCCACTTTTCAGTTTTTCCTGTTTTTCCAGCGTCTGGTCTACAAGTACCAGCTGGCAGCCACAGAGAATTAGCCCTGCTGTCTGTGGCCTCTCTTCCACTGAGCTTTAAAAACTAATTTTACTCACTTTCAAACAATTTTAATATCAGAGGAAGTACCACAAAAAACTCAGCTCTCCCTGTACTCTGAAACAGATGAAACTATGCAGCATATAAAGTACTCTCTCTAACCTGCCATAAAGGTAAAGTGTGAGAACACAGCCTCAGCCTCAGTAGACGGTGAGCAGGGTGTGAAACTCCCAGAGATGCAAGTTCTGCAATGTCACAGAGCCCAGAGAAATGTGGCGTCCACAGATTATGGCCCCAATCCATATTATACTGCCAGGTCTACTGACTCTGTGTGAGTGTGGCTAGTATGTTTGTATTGTGTGCATGTGTGGATTGGTGGGTGCTTGGATTCTGTCCCCATGAGAACCATGTGAACCAAGTTTGGCCATTTAAACATCGGACATCTTCAGCTCTAAAATGTTAAGGGTTTGTCCATGTAGCGTTTGAAGAGTCTGATAAAACTCTTCCTCACTTTCTTGCAGAAAGTAGGATGAGATTAATACCACTCTCATGTCTGTGATATGAGAAGCTTCCAGCTATCCTCATCAGAAAATCAACCACAATGCACGGTGCAAGCAGCTTGTTACAACCCGTATTCATGTTTGCTGTTAGGCAGTGACCTCTAGTGGCCGTAGTAATTATAACAGCAGCAAAGGAGGAAGTAAGGTGACATAGTATAAAGAGCGACAAAGTGACAAGCACAATACTGTCACCCAGGAGATCTTAATGTGACTTACTTTAACTCACTGCAGTTAAATTGCGTCACGCACTGAACAAAACATAAAATAAGTAACATAGTGATTTCTAACCCAAATCATGATCTTTTCCAAAATCTAACCAAGGAGTTGTAGCGCCTAGGCCTAACCAAACTGCAAGTGTACGACAAAGGTCTGGTACACCTGTTGATCGTGTTGTTTCGAGAACAATTACATGTCGTTTTGGGAGTCACTGGCAATCAACCTACTCAGTTGTTTAGGTGTGAGGAGGTGTTGGAAGCTTCAGCCAGCAGAAAGTTACCTTAGCTTAACACACAAACTGGAAGAAGGGGGACACAGCCAGTCTTGGTCTTTTTAAAGAAATACAAAATCGACCTATGACATCTAAAGCTTAGTCATTTTATTTTTTGTATCTTGTTTGTTTATACCGTCCAAAAAGTGATTTGCAAAAACTATAAGTTGTGTTGTCTACACAACGGCATACAGTCCTAAGAGTGATTCATCTTCTCATCTAACTTTTGTCAAAGAAAAAATAATATGCAGGGTGCATCAGTAGCTCAGTTCAATCAGGAGGGACTCATATTGTCTGAGTGAACATGAAGATTTATTGCCACGTATACAAAAGAGAATGAGAAAGTCTTTGGCGGTTGGACTCCATCATGATAAAGTAATATTTTGGGAGGTGATGAAGCTGTGCGTAGAATAGGAAACCCCCCCGATGGAGTCTAGATGCTGGTGGCAGTGATGGAGGAAGACGGATCCTGGTGATCTGACGCTGGGGGAGTTGATACTGGTGAGTAGAACCTAGCTACTGGATGAAGAGCTGGAGGAGGATGGGGTGGAGGAGGGTCGCACGAATGCCTGATATGACAGCTGAAAGCAGAGAGGAGAGCGGTTTTAAGTTTGACAGCAGAATCTGGTTGTTTAAATGATGGTGGTATTGTCATACCGATAGTATCCACATCATGATAATAAAAGGACTGTTGTAGATCAACACCAGAGTAAAGAAATATTCAGTCATTCATGTGTTTAAGGAATCACACACAACATATTCAGGTGATCTTTGTTTTCAAGGCTGCAGCAAAAACTAATCAAAAGGTTCCATTCATCTCTATGTAAATGAGTTACAAAATCAAAGAATAATGAAGTACTATATGAGTAATGAGAAAGGCAATTTAGATATTTTAATAACTGTAGCCACCAGAGTCCTTTCTGGTTTTCATCAAGTTAAAGACATACCCAAATATTCAGTAATGAACTTTTCAAGATTCAAATCAGGTTTTGAATCTTGTCTAACAAAGACATCTATTCCATCAAATTACTCTTTGTTTTTGTGAACAACTCAACATTGCTGCTAATATCCACAAAAAGATTTTTAATTTGATACCTAAATCAGGCAAGCAATTAAAGCTGCATTAGGATATACAGAAAGCTAGTGTTACACATTATCAAGTCTGAGATTTGTCTTTAGGTGTTGATGTTGTTAACTGTTGTGAATATCAGAGGGAAGTCACAAGACAAAACTAATTGGAGGAGTGACACTGATAAAAGGCTTGCATCCCTTCCTCGGGTTTGGAATCAACCACTTAAGGACATGTCACTGTCAGGGTCCCATTCAGTGAATGTCCTGACACAAAACTCAAAAACTATTTTTCAGCAAGAGGGCCTTCCTCTTCATTCAGCAGTTTGCTCTTCCAAGTAGGTTAAAATATCTGCTGTCTTTGGCTTGTCAGATAGTCAGCTTTCTTCATCAGTCACATTTTTGCCTTTTTTCATCCAAGGCAGGTAGTGAACAATAACCTCTTATGACTGTCTGTCATCTTAGTTTCGTATGGAAGAATTGGTGAGACCAGTTGGAATATAAATACACCAAAATGATGAACTACGCAGCTTAAAGTTGGAGAATAAACTATGCATTCGCAATGGGATTGGTAGTACTAACAGATAAAACATAGCTTTAGGCTGGAAATCAGGCGGTGCAGCGAAACACCACAGGGTGTTGCGGCAGTGTAGGAGTGTCACTCCATGGCCCATGTGTGTGACGTATTGTGGACCTTCTTCACCCGTCAATCAGTTTGCCGAAAGTCAAAGCTGATATGATGTCATGCTACTAGCATGCTTGTTGACAATGGCAGGATAAAAATAATTGAAAACAACCACGATGCGTAGCGTGTCATTGAGGTGTGTTTTAAACTGGGGCACGAGACCAAACCAAGTGATCACAAGTGAAACATGACTCTTCACAAAGAAATGTCTCTGTAGCATTAAGGAAATGCTAAATTAAGTGCCCCACAGTGACCCATTCTATTCTGTCTCTGACCTGCTGTCACGCCTCTGCCACAGCAGGTTAAGCATGCCGGTCCTGCATCCACGGATGTGTTTTAAACTGGTGCACAATGCCAAACTGAGTGAATACACATGACACATGTTGTTACACTCCACTGTACTCAGTCATGCTGCTAGTCTGATCACTAGCTTATGTGATTGGCCACCATAATGTGACGCTGGGCTACGTTTCTCCAAAAGTTGCCACAGCTGGCTGCATCTTTTGGAACCCCCTGCGGTCAGCACTGCTGCAGCCAAAATGGACTAACCTCATTAAAATCAATGGGAAGACCTCTTTTTTCGCTGTGCCGCCTAATTTGCTCTGAATCCAGCCTTAATCCTTGCTTGGTATGAGGGCACATTTGTCTGCATGCTGCAAACAAAGTTAGTAGTGCTAAGATTGGACATTAAGTCAATGGAACATTTTTAGAGGCCCTGCTCTAGAAGGAGAAATGTTCTCATTGGTTATATTACACTTAGTGGGTGGAGCTAAAGGACAACAGTTTTTCATTTCTAATTCAGATTCATCTGAAGCAGCCTAAAACCTTTAACTTTTATGGATCAATGAGCTTTACATATGTTACAACAAAGCAGTCATTCAAACTCACTTAATATAGCTGGAAAACATTATAATTTCAGAGGTTATATGGTGTCCACGCAGTGAGGTTGATCCAGTAGTTTGCACATCTTTCTCTTTCACAGTTAGTGATACAAATTGTCCCACAGCCATGTAGCAGTGGCTGCATGTGGAAGTGGGTCAGGACAGTAATTCCTTATGAGAGGAGAGAGCAGCGGAACTGCCAAACATGTCACTCTCTGTTACACAGCAAAGAAAAGACTGAGGATGGAGAGGAGAGGGGAGGGGAGAGGATGGAAGGAGGCACAGAGTGACACAGAGAGACTCAGACACAGAGAAGGAGAAAGAATCCAAGAAACAGGAGGAAAAGGGAGAGGAAACTGAGGAACTGGGATGAAGCAGAAGGGTGGAGATTTAGAGGCAAGAGAAGAAGGGGGAGGAGAGAGAGAAGATCAGAGTGAGACAGAATAACAGAGAGAGACTGAGATTGAATACGAAGAAACAGAGTGAAAGACTGATAGGTCGAAAGAGCTAGAATTAAATGAGGTGGAGGAGAGCGCGCGGCGAGAGGAAGCTCTGCGGCACGACGTTTGGATTAATCGGGACATGTGCCGTGGAAAAGAGGCAGCAGATAGACAGCTGTGCTGACTGGACAGATTCTTTTGTCAGAGGAAAAGGAAGATGAAAGATCCTTTTCAAAACTGGCCAACACACACACACACACACACACACACAGTGGACAAGCCATCTGGAAGAGTGTCATTAGCCAGCCTTCACAAAGATAGGGAGGGAGACAGAGAGCAGATAGAAAGAGACTAGAGGTGAGAAGGGAGAAGCAGCACTGTGTGTCGGTGTGTGTGTGTGTGTGTGTGTGTGTGTGTGTGTGTGTGTGTGTGTGTGTGTGTGTGTGCGAGCGTGTGTAACAGGGGTGAAAAGCCAGCTAATATGGCAAATACATATGAGATCAGTTAAAGAATCAAATTAAGTTGATTTTTTAAACAGCCAACATCAACCAAAAATAAATAATTAAATACATTTTTGAAAAATCATTAAAGAATGAGTCCGGTGATATTCAATACCTTCTTGCATGATGTCTGATAGAAGTGTCATTCGTCATTTTTAGTCGACGCTGATGCATAGCCATGTTAACATACTGGTTTTGCCGGGGTTTTCTACAATCTGCAAAGCTGGGCGATATTGAGAAGACAGATAGCCTTGATAACAGCGCCTATCTCACCTACAGCAGTCACCACTGTGTTGCTACTCCTTGGTTCTAGCACACAGCTTGACAATGCATCTTTAGTCCAGCCTGTGGCGCTGATTGGCTTATCATTTGTATATTGCGATGCTCACTGGAAGGATAACTTTTTCAACCGAGAAACTGCTATTCCATGCCATGGATGAACTCAGGTGGGTGGATTCAAAGGTCTGGACCCAGGCAAATATCAGTCCTGTTGTCAACAGATCCAACCAAAAGATAAAACCAAGAGTGAATTATACCCACTCAAAAGTATTGTCTTTGGATCCGAAGGCCAATGGGCTATAGCATATTGCTCTTTACTACTGTATAAGAGCTCCATAGGCTCTTGTCACAGCAGACATTTTGACTTATAACAGTAAGAAAAGCACAGGGATTGCTATTATGATTACAACAGCTCAGTTCAAGTGTCACAGTAAGTCATAACAATATGACAGTGAGTCAGCCTGAACAATACTTTCAGGACCCTGAAACTTTTCCTATTGTGCTGTGTAAAAAATGTCCACTGTGCTAGTTGTCAAGACTAAGACTTTAGCTAGTTTGCTGTGAGTTGGTAAACTTGTTCCATATGGCCTTTGGTTTGGTTTCCTTTCTCACAGGAAAAAGTTAATGCAAATCAAAACGCATCACTGCCACAAGCCACAAGAACATCCAGCAGGCAACGTTCTTTGTTGCTAGTCCAGGTCACATCTTGAATCATTCTACAGTAGCTGCTAACAACTGTTGAAACATTTGGCTACGGGAGCCATTTTGCTAAATCTTGCAGGGTATACCTTGTGGTTGGGTAAGATCAAGTTTGGCTCCACCAAAAGTAATTTGTTTTGGTCAGCCCCCAAGTAACATTGTTGTGTTCAAATCTGTCTGAATGTATTGTACCATGGGTGGAAACATACCATCATTTGGTCCAATCTGTCTGGATGAAACAATGACGGTTGAAAATGCCATGAGTCTACAGCCATGCTTTCAAATCTTTGGTCTGTACTTGCAACGACAACCAATGATGAAGGTTCTCAGTCATGCAGGTCATGGTAATTCTAGGTGCTATATCGTAGGCGACTGGACTTGTTTCAGTCTCTGGAAGGTGAAACATCTTCAAGAAACTGAAACAAGTTCAGTTTCCTACGATATAGCACAGGTTTTATCATCTGGGAACAATTAATTAGTATATTTGAAAGGGTATCATGCAACGTGCTGAGGAAGGAAAACGTAGAGTAACACCAGCCTTATCCTTTAAATCCCAATGACTGACAGCATTCTGGCACTACTTAGTATGATATATACGATAACATTTGATCATTACGATTGTCAACCTGACCAGATGCAAAAAACATGGCAAAAATGTGTGTTGCTGGTTTAATCCCTCACTAAATCAATAGATGGCATCAAAAGAAAGTAATAAATACAGTTTTAAAAGAGAGAAGCAGAAGGAGAAAAGTGATAGAGAAAGGAAGACAATTAAAAGAGAAGCAGAGAGAGAGAGAGAGCAGGGGAGAAGGGCTGATGATGACTGGCTGATAAATGCCTCTGTCTCTCTCCACACAGTCATCTGAAGCTGTTTACAGCCACTCTACCCACAGCAGATGGCTATTCATTTTGTTTGGCGAACTTCCAATCGAAAGCGTTTGTTAACAATGGCCCGATGCCATCAGATCAAAGCTAATAGTGATCAGATGGCGTTTTTATGGAGGAGCCCGTCATTTGCAGTGTCTCCCAAAAGCTCAACTGTCAATAAACTGCTGCTGTAAGAGGGATGGATGCACCAAGTGCTTATTGATGAAACGACTGGAGTTTACACAGTCGATAGACTGCAAATGGCGACTGTGAGTAATTGCCTGCTGGTGCATTGGGGCGCGCTCCTCAACATCAAAGGGGACAGTCCCCTACAAGTTAGGGCTCAGGTTTATGACAAGCAAGGCGGTATCGTTGAACATGATGACGCTCTAATGGTGTCAGAAATTAGCTGATTAGGAATCTGCAGTATCATGAATATGGATTCTGGAAGCACTCCAAAGATTATAATTGCACAGTGATGGCAGGAGTGACTATGAGAGCACCCGAGAGGGACATTCTGGGGATAACATCTTTTAAGTAACAGGCTTTAAATGAGTTCTGAGGTCAAAGAGTAAAACGCCAGCACTGAATTTATTAGGTTTTAACTCAACAGAATGTTAAGACAGTAAAAAGCATTGCTTTTACTCTGCAAGCAGGCTCTGGTGACAAATCCATCGAGGAGAAAAATGACTTGATGGGTGCACTTTGTTTGTGCGGCTGTGTCACCCTCCCACTGCAGCAGATATCAGATGACATAGGAAGACCTGTGCGGTGTAACAAAGTGGAGCTAGAGGACACCGCCATTAAGGAAAATTGCTGCTGTGTCTTGTATTGCAGCAGACAAAGATAGCAAACATCAACTTCCGTCAATTTAACACTGATTTTTATTTTTCAAGAACGCAGAAGACCAAAGATCATGTCTGGTCTGGAGGACGCTGTGGCAAGGTCATCACTGGTTGTGAGAAAGGTCATCAGTGGTGCTGAGAGAGACGTATCATGTCAGGAGTGGTCAGCACTTAAGGGCTCAAATTTCTCTTTGCAGTACTCAGCTGAATTCTCTTCACAACAAACACAGAGAACACACAGAGAAGTGATACACGAGATACAGACAGAAAAAAATGAGTCATTAATATGTTGTCACATGATTCTTTGCAGAGTAGGTAACCCCTAGATTCCACCGGGGCCGATACGGTCGCCGGAGCTGATCACTGCTGTTTTAGTCAATGCTCATGTTTCCACCATCTGCGTCATGGCACGTCTCAGCAGCGTCCCCAAAGCGGCTCTCCACAGAGTATTCTCCGCGGAGTCTATTTTTTATGCAGACGGACCACAGTCGCGTCAAGCTGAACAGAGCAAATTGTGCTGTTCACACACAGGAACAGCATGGTGCACTATAGTCAATTTTCAAAATAAAACACCCTGTACCTTTTCGGGATCATGTTTCAGTTCACTACATCGACATTACGTCATAGAGGGATTTAAGTACGTAGCCTACTCGCCAACGGTGGAAGCACAAAAATCAAGAAGATTGCGACGAAATATGCGAAACCTCAGGGGGTCAACAGTATCACCCTACAGCAAGCTTAGCTTCTGTAACGCTCTCAGTGGGATATGCAGTCGTGTGGAGGACGGAGGAAAATAGTGCCGTAGACGTAACGTCATAGACACGCACCCGATGGAAACCAGGGGTAAGGAGAAGGGAGGAGTTAAGGTTAATGCCATTTAATCTGAAGCAGCTATAATGATGTTGACTTCTCGGCGTGTTTTTCCGTCGTAGCAAGCAGTTTTTTATGTGAAAATGCCTTATAAACCCTCTGTTTCCTCCCTACCCGAGAACAAACAGCAGACGGGAGACAGGGCAATTAGCATTAACTTATATTAGACTTTTATTTGCCACGTGGCCTGAACTTCTGAATGCTAACATTACATCATATCAGCTGCATGTGGAAATAGCAACTGTTTGCTAACAAATTACCTATGGCAAATAGAGTCCCACAGATACTAGATTTTTGGGGCCGATTCCAATACTCTTATTAGGAAGTAATATAATTCTAATATGGACATGTCAGTCGATATACAAATTTTTTGCAATGATCCCTAAAATGTAGTTATCAAACACTTAAGACAAAGGCAGGATATTTTACAGTTAAACAATAAACTTGTTGTCTAAAATAACACCAGTACACTGACACAAAAAACTAAGAATTTAATAATTATAAATTGCTCCAAGCATAATTTTCTGTATTCTCTAAAATAATAAAGTGTTTATATTGGCACATTTTGGACTGCATAGGCTAATATCAGCCAACCAATGTATCAGTCAGGCTCTAATATCAACTTACTTGAATGTGCAGCTTGTGTCTGCTGCCCCCAAGTGGCCAAAGTTTAAGTGTGCATTTACAGTTTTCATTTGGACCAAGACCACCACATTGATAGTTGTCTGCCAAATTTTAAAGCTGATAAGGTGACCGATGAAAATGGCTCATCAAAACGACTAGTTTGAATTTTAGACTAGAAAGTTTAGACTAGAAGAATGAAATGAAATGATGAAAATGTATGAACCTGACTGAGCAGAGATTTTCACAGAGCAGGTTATGTTTTAAAGTTTTATTCAGGTTTTTTTCAGTCAAGTTCGCAGACTTCCTTCCCCACACGTATCAGCTGATGTTTCCCTGGCGACCGAATGAAACGCAGCGCTGCTTTGAGTAATATTATATCTTACTCTCGCATATTATATCTTAAGTCACTGGCAACTTGTTGGCAGATCAAGCTGACAGCAGTAATCTTTTACAATATATTATTGCCTCATGCACTTCCAGCTAATGTGTTTTCAAGCAGACAGACCACTCTCTGGGTTTGTCACCTCATTGTATTACACAGTCTATTGATCTGTTACGAATAACAGAAGTATTAACTTGGGTTTTTTATTTTAGACAGTCTGGAACAGGTTTCATTACAGTACTTTGATGCCACTCTCCTCATTGTGCATAATAACTGTTAGTTGTTACAGCATGGACAGTATGGATACATTTCTAATACAGGTGACACTAGTATGTCTTACAACTGCAGCAAAGACTGAAACCACCATTTGGTTTCAGAGCCTGCTGTTAAAACAGAGTCTGTGATGAGATGCTTAGGGTGCTAACAACAGGCCTTCTGAGCTGGTTTCTATCAGACAGATGTTGATGGTAATGATGCTCAGGCAAGTGAGCCCAGCTCTGGCACCTATTCCCCATGCATCGGCTCAGGTGGCCGAGCCAAATCAACCATTGTCTATTTAAAGGAAGACTTTGATTGCTCCCTGCAGGCTAATGGCCCGTCACACGTTAGACCCCCGTGCCCTGTCTCCTCTCCGATTTACTATGGGAACACTGAGCCTGCAGGGGCACCACTAGACCATAATGAACACACATCATCACCATAGTAATGGGAGCACTGTGTTCTGCATGGCTCTCTAGCATCACCTACTGACAGACCGTGTGCAATACTTCTCATGGGGTTTTTTGTGCATTATTCAGAGGTTCCAAGATGAACTCCAGGCTTATTCTGCTCAGAGGATATTTTGACACATACGCCACTTTTACTGTAATCATTGTCTTGAGAATTAACAGATGTCTTACAGACCTTCATGTAGTTACAGGGATGAATAAAGGAAATCTGGGCACTGTGACAAAGTATTGCATCAGGCCCCTCTGCCCTCTGGAAATGTCTGGGCCCCTTGGTATATATATATATATATATATATATATATGTTTCTGTCTCTGTCGTGCTGCTAGCTCTGTGCATCCCTCCCTCTCCCTTGTTTCTCCTTCTCTTTTTACACTCAAGCTTCTCTCCACCTGCCACCTGGGCCCGCTGATCTGGATCGCCGTCCCCTTAGGTCCCCCCTCATGGATCATTGCTCACTAAATGTTACAGATTGAAAAGCTCCCTGAGGCAATGTCAATTCAAATGGTCAAGATATTTTTAACCATTCACACTGTGAGCAAGTTAACAAATGGACATGTATATTTGCTGACGAATATCAGCTGGGATATTGGCTGCAGCCCACAACCATCTACAGGTTGTTTGTCTGCCTTTATTAATAGAAGCTTTCGCAAACAACTAAAAGGCAGTCTGAGACTACTCTTGTCCAGCCTCCTGCTCAGTCACGGTCTCTTTCTCTTCTTAGTTTCCTCCGACACTATCCTCTTCTGTCTTTTCACTTGTCTTTTCTCATGTCTGTAAAGGCGGCTGAGCTTGGTTCCACTTTTGGTAGCCATACAAAGCTGACTTGGCCAACTGAGAAACATCTTTAACGAGATGTCAGGATATTATCCAGCTATTTTTGTGGCAACAAAACAGATTTTTTTTTTTTTTTTTTTTTGATGAGCAGTCAGGACATTTTCAGCCATGTTTGTTCGAGCATTGGAACATTTTTAGCCATTAAAACACTTCTCCTAACCCTAAACCTGACCGTTCTACAAGCACAGCGTTGTCACAAATAAGATTGAAAATGTATCAAAAGTTTCTAGAAATGTACAGCAGCAACATTTATTCTGGTGACTGGGTTGGAGGGACTAAGTGAACAAACTTAGGCTGACAAATAGCTGAGGAAACCCAGTCCAGATTGTTTAAACCCAGATTCAGCTCTGAGGTTTGAGGAGGTTGAGGTTGAGGACACTGAGGACATGGCCCCAGTGTCCTCAGTGGCAGATACAGCTCTATACACAAGAAGTGTCTGTCATGGGGGTACTTACCCTGTTATTTCAATCAAGTGTCTAAATTTAGAAAATGTGCTGCAGAAACTGGCTGAACTAGCCTTGCATGTTTGTATGGCTCTAATTTGTTAAGTTTCAGCAAACTCACATCTCCAGCACTTAATATTCACGGCCGGTTCCGTCCTTCAAACCACAGTACAGCAACTGCAGGGACACAAATTGTTACGATTAATCAGCCTTGCAGCGCTGTGGTGTGGTGTTCTCCCAGCACAGGAACTGGATGCAAAACATTGCTGATTAAGTAAGATGCAACTTAACTTCTAGCTGCAGCTAGTCTTTGACCTCTGTAAAAAGGAAGCGAAGGAAAGAGTTTATTTCCCAACAGGTATCGGTTAAGAATCACATAATTCTCACTACCTGACCCGCATCGTATGAAGAGGTTAGAGTTGCCATGCGCCTGCCTCTTGCTTACCCAGCTGTTAGCTTGGATTCCTGCATCAAAAACATGAAAATCAGGTCACGCCAAAGGCGCTTCTGCATCTTATGTAACAAAATGTGTCCATCAAACACCTCATTATAGTATGAATCACTGCTGTGAAATTATTCAGCGCAGTTCACTGTGCTGACGCCTCAGATATCGAGCCTTCAAAAGGCACAAGTGACGAGCAGGCTGATTATGCCATCTGCTGTGTGTGCAAGTGGAAGTGAGTGAGGTGAGCCTCTGTGTATTCTGGTGTGTGTGTGTATTTGTACACAGTGTACTGTACCTGCATGTGTGATTAAAAGCAGGGAAAGCCTTTTTGCATCCTGTCTAAGCTGTTTGCCTGCACCACCTGTCACTGTGTCGTCTCTGGCAGCCGTACACACAAGTCCATGAGCTGAACGCTAAGGCGGCCTCCTTCTGCCTGCTGACTCATCTCGCTGTCAAACAAATGTAAAAGATCATCTTTTTGCATTTTGTAATCATATGCTGGGAGTTTTGTGCCGTATCGCCTCTCTGACCCGCCAACAGCAGGGTGGCATTGCTGACTGGTCTGGAGTTGAATGAGGCTCATCTATTTAGGCTAACAATGACCAAACTTTTACCCTTGGGAGGCCCAGAACTGAAATTTAAACACGTCCCTTGTAATGACCACTAGAGGTCTCTCAATCGAAAAAAAAGTGTGTGTGGGATCATGGGAGTTGCTTCATAGTTAAAACCACCATTGACCCTTCTCATGGCAGACGTTTTATCTTGTGTAGCAGACCCGCCTCAGCACTGTTGCATCTCACAGGAAGGTTATCTGGGTACACTCAAACAAACATGATTTCTTCCCCCACTTTGCAGCCACAAACCTATCAGTATGATGCAATCCAGAAGAGAGAGTTTTCTCACTTCACAGGAAGAACAGCTTTTAAAGGATAACTACCGTTTTTTACAACCTGGACCTTATTTCTAGCAAAATATATGATCATTTACTCACCCAGATAACTTTGGTGTCATTTGAAGTTGTTCGGACGAAATTAGATCCAGTGGAGCGCCGATATATCCATATAATGCGAGTGACGGGGCATCAACACACAGCCTCTATGAGCATTATCTGCCACGAAACTAGTTCATTTCACCAATATTTTGTCATGTTACGCTAGTTCTATTCCCCTCTGAGTCCGGGCTTGTCTGTTGTCAACATCCGGGGTCTGTAGGTTGACCTACTACCTCTGACCTGGAGGATGTCGTCTCTGAGCTGCGCGCGCACCCGCGACAGCCCGGCTTATTTACCTGTAGCTGCTACTGCTAGTTTGACCCCGGATGTTGATAACGGACGAGCCCGGACTCAGAGGGGAATAGCGCTAGCGTATCATGACAAAATATTAGTGAAATGAACTAGTTTCGTGGCAGATGCTCATAGAGGCTGTGTGTCGCATCCCCGTCACTCGCATTATATGGATATATCGGCGCTACGCTGGATCTAATTTCGTCCAAACGACTCCAAATGACACCAAAGTTATCTGGGTGAGTACATGACCATATATTTTGCTAGAAATAAGGTCCAGGTTGTAAAAAACGGTAGTTATCCTTTAACATTTCAGACACATATTACGATAGGGGCTTGGTGGGACACCAGGACCAAAACAACGATTGACATCTCCACTGGATGGAGATGAGGTCTGTTCTCCAGTTGAGCGAATCAGACCTCACCTTGAATCGGTATTTACTGTTTGTCTAACTGCTATAAACATCAAACTGAGTGTAATTAATGCTTCAGCATGAATCTGTCTGCCACAGTCCTGACACAGAACACATGAAACTTTGAAGACCCCCCTTTTTTTCTTTACAGGGGAGCCTGGTCAGACTGGTAACAAACAACCAAGATCATAAATCTGCCTGCAGTCCAGACTGATCTGAATGTTACGCTTCTACCTTTGCAGCAACCTTTAAAATCAGTATGAAGTGACTGTTTTATTCATTCGTCATTATGCTCATCACATTCAGTTAAAAGTGTTGTTCAAGGTGAAGAACACCCAGTGTTTTCCTGCCGTTGTACATATGTATGCTGAGTACACAGGATGCATCTTATTACAATTAATGAAGGAAATGTTGGAGAATCCTAATTTTGTTAAGTCATATAGTCAGGAACTATTCACTCTTTGTTTAAACAGTTATTTGCATGACGTTAACGTTCTTCGCGCTAATTTAAGTAAAAGAGGAATTCACTCTATAAATGTTTTGTTTCCTTGTTTCTTCCTCTCTTGTTTACATACTCCTAGATCACATATTACGTCTTCTTGATAATTCATAATGTGTCATGGTAGATGACATATATGTATTGATATGATACTGATTGGTTGATCAACTGGAGAACACACCCCGTATCCTCCAAACACAAAACCTTTTTTCGTTACTCGTGTACCTTTTTTGCTCCTTTTTGTTTTGCGTGCCAATTTCTACTTTTCTTAATTTGATAAAGTTTCAACATCAACTGAGTTTTTCTTAACATTGTTTTATACAACCTTGCGTTTTTTCCCGAATAAAGCCAATAAAACCAAAGTAATACTTTGCCATCAACCAGCTGAGACCCAAACACACATCCCAAAACAAACTAAATAAACTAATAATGTGAATAAACAAACTGACCTTAAAAGGACAACACAATTTCATACTGCTTTACTTTGTTTGTATTTGGCAGACCCTGCCACCTTTCTAGCTTCAAAATAAATATTCCTAAATTTGTATTATTACCTCATTAATATTGTAAATATACTAGTAACACCTTTGCTTTCTAACAACATTTTAGTTGCTTTTTTCTCGCTGCAGAGAGATCAGTTAATCAGTCGTGTTCAATAAACACACCAGTGATATATTATTCTGTACACAGTTGTAGTCTATTCGTAATCTGCTTAAGGGCCGGAGTTTCTCTCTGCTGTGGGAAAACACATCATCTTCTCAATGATTTGACGGTAATGTGTGGAAGGTTTGTGTTTTGATAAAGCAAGATGCTTCTGAGAGCCAAGAACAAACTGAAGGAAAGAACATGGAGAGAATTGGGCTGAGTTGGGAATGGAGTGTGTATGTCAGTGTGTACGAGTACAGAAAAATAAATCACCAAGCTATTTTATGCTTCACACACTCCTGACTTCAAAGGGACTCTAAAATCAATTAGCCTTGTCAGAACCACACTCTTCTCCCCCCCCCACCCTTAATGTATTCACAGACCTTAACCTGAATATTTTGATAAAGCATAAACAGTCAGACGCAAACTCAGCAGCAACAGTGGTAGCACAGCTTTTCTTTGATGTTTGATTAAAGTGACTATTGTGTTGCATAATGAGACCCGCGCCGACCTTTGTGGAATAATTAAGCGTTCTTAATTCACAAACAAAGTTATCTCAGGCTCTGTGCAGCAAAAAGTAGCTCTCCTTCTTTATGTGTGTGTGTGTGTGTGTGTGTGTGTGTGTGTGTGTGTACTGTATGCATGCAATGGTCGATGCGCATTGCCGTGGAAACAAATTGATAGTTTACCCTGTCTTTGGAGGGTAATATGATATGATTCCACTCTAATTGCATTGCTGCTTCTAACTGTCTCATTTATTTCATATGTTCAGAGCAGGTGTTATGAATTTCCACTGTACTGTGTGTAAAATAAAAACGACTGCTCAATATTCATCCAGCCTTAAGCATCGCTTGTTTTTGTAAGCTGTGCTAGTCAACAGTTTAACCCAATGGGACGAATTGCTATTGGTAAAGTGGCCGGTGAAGCTCAGAAAATGATAAACCCACAGAAAATTATCACCCAACTCAGCAGTTCCTCTCAGCTCTGCACAGTCTTTTGGCCTATTTTAGCTCATTGTTTCTTAATCTCATGTACAGCCAAAGAAAGCTCATGGTCCTATAAACCAAACTACTACATAAATACTGTGATTCCCTTCAAAATGACCCATACAAGCGTTTCCGCTTCGCTCCGCTTTCATAGAGAAAATAGTGACAAAGGTTCTGAGACATTTGTTTGACTTTTGTGTTGAGGTAGTTGTTGATTTTTGGAGGAACTAACATGAATGAACTGGAGCATTTATACCAAAGTCAATATTCATTTATTGTTGGAAACCTATCTTGTCTCTGAAAAAAATATGTAAATGTAGTGCCAACTTCTTTTCCCAAGTATGTGGTGTTGGTGGCTAAAGTAATTGCTCTCTGGTTTGTACCAGAGGTTAAAGCGAGGTTGTCCTGGACTGGAGTGAGGGACACTGCCCCAGAAAGTGGACCTGTTATCACATGGTTAAAGTATCAGTTTTAGGTTTTTTGTGTACATTTTGTTTTAGATTATTGATCATGGTTTTATAGTGTTTAGTAACTTTTTTTTATTATTTGCTCTGTTTTTAATCACATACTTTTAGGCTGGTTCCTATTGGTGTTCTGCCTTGTGATTGTGACTAATTTACCTAAATTACCTGCACCTGCCGAGCTCTCTCCTTCACAATAGACATTGAAACCCACCAATTAGAGACAAGAAAGTTGCTGCAGAGAGCCAATCAGCGGCTGAGTGGATGGATTAAAGCCAGAAATAGCTGAACATACAAGACACTGACTGTTGGTGGGTGTTTTGCAGGACCCAAGAGCGAACAACAAACTCGGGAGACGAGTGGCAGAGGTGTGTAGGCTGGTGGGGCTTGTGAGGCTGGAGCTCAAGGAGGATGTCCACACTGAAGAAGACGAGGAGAGACAGGGTTCGGTCTGTCGGAGAGCAAAACATAAGCATACTAATTCTCTAGAAGCTTGAAGGTCTGATCCACGACAGAGGCGAGACGAAACAATCTGGCAACGAATGTAGAGTAGCCCAGAGCATTTTTAACTGGAGTTGATGAGATTCGCTGCAGGTGTGTGAGACAGAAAACTCCAGCCCTCCAGGAGAGACACGCCCAGCCCCCACTGCACCTCTGAAACACACAGACAAGAGGAAAAACACACCAAGCACAGAAAGTCCACCCAAAAACTCCAAATCATGACACACTGGGTACTTCTAATTTTCATTTTCATATGCTACATCAGTTAAATAATCTAAAAAATAGTTTCCAGTGTTCAAAATACACAATCATATTATGGGTTATTAAAAGATGATTTTACAATCAGAATATCACTGAATACAGAGGTAAATAACAAATAAATAACAAACGCATACTGCAAATTGAAATTTAAAGACTCTAATCACCACCAAAGCCCCATCCCCCTACTATTTATTATATGGAAAATAATGAATTTTTTGTGGTTTTTTGTAATAAATAATCATTCAAATAATTAAACTGGCAATTAAAGGGTTAAAATCCTGAAAATGATTGAATGTTTGGTAGTTTTGAGCAAGTTTGAAGTTGTTTAAGAGATTTATGAAAAAAAAGCAGAAAAAAAAATATTGATGTATGATGATTTAATAGCAGTTTTTTGTGTGTACATTTTTGCCACAAAGGTGTACAGAGGGTGCAAAATGCATCAATAGAGTATAAAAGACATGTAAGAGTAAAAAACATTTACTAAAAAGAAAAGTTCTTGCAAAAGTGTATGCCAGAAGCTGTAACACAGCCAAAATAATCACCAAATGTACAAAAATGCCCGAGGAGGGCACACGGGTTAAAGGGAGATTGTGATTAGCAAATCATTGCCAGCTTTGCCCCTCACTCACCTGGCACTGCTCTCCTGAGCCCTCTCCACCTCTCCCTCTCTCTCCCGCAGCCGCACCTCAACCACATCCACCTCCACATGCCTCTCATTACCACAATGTCCATCAGTGCAGATGTCCCGCTGGTCGAGTCAGCATTGGGCAAAGTTCAGGAGGGCAGCCCAATCTCGCACCAGCAGCCAGTACCAGTCAGCTGCATTGTCCTTCTACACACCAGTGCTCCTCCACCCTCACCTCTGCCTTTGGATGGCTACAAACTGGAGCACTCCCTACAGACCACCTTGGATATGACAAGAAAAATCGAAGAAGCCACGAGGGAGCAGAGTATGTCCGCGGAGTGGCACCATGTCAGAAGAATGAGAATAACATCATCTCACTTCAGAGAGGTATGTCAAATCCGTGGTCAGACTTAAGCGGAACATCTTGCTCAAAGAATGCTTAGAGGTGTGGCACAAACAGCATTGATAAAACGAGGTCTGGCATTGAGCCAGCTGCCATTCAGGAGTACTGCAAAGCTAAGAACACCAACTATTGGCCATGTGGCTTCGTCATACACTCTGATGCCCCCTGGTTAGGGTCTTCACCCCTTCACCCGGTACCCTGCTACTGAGAGTTCAGTAAAGTTACTAAACTGTTCTTCTGGCTCCTCTATTTTACTCACCTACAACACACAACTCTTGCTGACACCTGGACTGGTTGCTGCAATTATCAGGGAGAAGAGAGATTATTTCTTTTTCTATTTTTTTTTCTATTCAAACATTGTTAATATTGCAGATAATTTACTTAAAGGTTACTCACAGGTTACAGAAAGCAAACAGTACCATTAACATAGAATAATACAAAACATGAAAATTACAAAGAGAAGAGTCCAGTCAGTGCCAGTGCAGGCTTTTTTGAGGTGAGTACAGACTTATCACTGTTGAGTTGCCCATGTCCTTGACAAGGGGTCCATTCTGATAGTTTACCAAGAAGCAAGCCGCACTGAACAACTGATCAATAATTCTACACACAGATAGAGGAATAACTTTATCAACTTTCAACTTTATCAACTCATAGAGCCTGCATACAGTGGAGAAACAAAGGTGATGGGACCATGGGGGGGCGATGCCAATCGTGGCCTTAAAAGTGGTGTGCCACTTGTCATTGGAGAACACCTCACTTTGCAGAACAAGAGACGAGGGTGTTTGACATAAGATTTCAGGACAATCCAGCACCACTTATGTATCTGCGTATGGGGAAAATCCGCTCTCTAATTTGAGATGGAACTAAATTTGTATCCACTAAACTGAACACGTGATCAGACAATTCTTCTGCAGTCCACCATGCTTTATTCACCAAACATTCTCAGTGAAGTTGTAAAGTTTTCCCAGGAACTCTGTAGAAGCTATATTTGGAACTTTGGATTATTTCTCCTTGGGAAAAGGATTGATCTGTCACTATGTGCACACTGACTACACTAGAACAGTGCTATGTCACAGACATTAAGAACATCTGCAGCGATATTGTGGGACAATTGAATCTTGAATCTGAACAAAACCAGACCAAAGAAAAACAACAAGGCATGAAAGAACATGAAAGAGGAATTTAATTTTTACTGAACAATATTGTGCTCTTGACAGTTGCTGTCAGTATGTTTACCATATGAGGCTCCAACAAAATCAGCCATTGGTAGCCGTTTGAAATGGTACTGTATGTGCATCGAACAGGTATTATTTTGTTGAACGCTGACATGAACTTCTTTCTGAATAACAACTGCATAAAACATGCACATGATAATGTGAAAATGGTACATGCCTGAAAAAAGGGATGTTCACCTGTGAGAGCAGACCTTTCTGACTCATCAAAATGATTAAATTTAAACTGTCGTCTGGACATAAGCATAATGTAAAACTCAGTGTGTTGAGAAATATTACAGCAAAATCATTTACAATAAGAAAATAACAAAGCCCAAACCAAAAAAACTGTTTGTTTCAGTTTTAAGTGTAATGAAGCAATCTCAGATAATGCATCTGATTTCATCTCCTCTCATTGTAGTACAATTGTTTCTTAGTTGTAATACATGAGTGAACAAATAAAGTGTTTTAAATGTAAATAAATATAATTTGTAGAAACAGTTTGTTTCAGACAAAAATGCTATAACAATGTCAGTAGAAGAGGAACATGTGTAAGATCCCTTACATTCACTACACAATATCCATTGTAAAGCAATCGCTAGACAGGACATTGTCAAACTCTTGACGAAACTCAGAGTATGAGCTGTAGGTGCGTGGTAACTCAAGAACTGCTCCACGTGTGTGCTACAGGCCTGCGACTTAAACCACACAATCTATTAAAGTTACTTCGATTGTGTCTGTGCACAGCACAGTGGACCCTGTGCAGAAGCATAAGAAGATCTCCAGTTTTCTTTGGTCGATG
The DNA here is from genome assembly GCF_965226575.1 of Pagrus pagrus. Lineage (NCBI taxonomy): Eukaryota > Metazoa > Chordata > Actinopteri > Spariformes > Sparidae > Pagrus > Pagrus pagrus. The sequence goes on along the minus strand of NC_140200.1, from coordinate 23,808,936 downwards.
CTTCTCACATACCATAGCAGGTGGTTAAGAGCTGTCTGCTGTGGATTTAGGCTTTCAGTTGATGGCTTTATCACTTTATCACCTGGACCACTTTCTTAGATTCTTAAAGCTCCATTATGCTGTCTTTGGTTATGAGTGTTTGCACAGCATTGTGAATACTGGAGTGGAAACCTAAAATGGCAGCCCGTAAGTTCTTTTTAGAGGGTGGGCAGTGTGAGCCCACTCTTGAGAAGACGTTGAGTAAGTCCTCCTCAACAGTTTCATCAATGTTGCCCTGTAGTGCTTTTTCAAGTGATGCACACTCATTCTCTGAAAGAAATCTGACAAATGACATGATCAAGAGTTCTTCATCCACTGAATTAAGTCCTTGACAACAGGCAAGAACAAAAGCTGGTGACAGTCTGATTGGTATGATATTTTGGTCCAGGTATCCTTTAAACCACACTCTTCCAAGAGCTTGCCATTCCTTCTCTGAATAGTCTGGTCATACTGTTCCAAGAAATGTTCCCAGAATGCGGAGTATACCTCTCTTGACACACCGTCACTGTCCACAGCTTTCTCATTTGTACACTCCATTTTTAGATTAGCATTCAGTACTTTTGGTTCCATGAAGGCATTAAGGACATCATCAACTATGTTTACTCGTCTTAATTTCACAAGGTGTTCTTTTTCAAATGGGTCTGGTGATGCTGGAAGAATGCTTGATGATGCAGGTCCGTCATTCAGTGTAGAGTGCTGCAAGATTTTTTAAAAAGGTAATTAGGTGTGATTATTAATCGATTACTCAGTTAATGAACAGAAAATGAATCAATGACTTTGACAATTGATATATCAATAGGCATGCAAAAATTATGATTATGCTGTGGCATCTTGATTTGACACAGGCATTGAACAGTCGTCTTCAGATCCATGCCTGCTTGTTGATTGCCGAGTATGATTGCCAACATCATCGGAAGATGGTGGATGCAGGACCTCTGTGTTACTCATCTCAGGAGTTGCTGGTCTTGATCGCCTGGTTGGTTCTCCTCTCTGTTGATAGTTAAATGAAAAAAAAACAAAACAAACACATAATTATTACCTTATTTGTTTTTGCATCATCATCATCAAAACCCTTTGCGCACTTCCATCATCTTAGCTGCAGTTGAAATTTAGGATGGATTTACATTTGTTTGCAACAAAATCATGGTCTCTTAAACCCCATCTCCGTGTCCTCATAGACTTCACGAGTTTGCGAGTTTTTAATTTTATCTTTGACTTTTGTTTGTTTCAATTTTGACCTCTTGCAACTCAACTATCACCCCTGATTCAGCAGATAAATAGTTATTTTTGCAGGCTTCATGTTCCTAATAGATTTGACATTGAGTTAAGACAATAGATTTATCCTCAAAAATCACTGACAGCGGTGACTGTACAGTGCACATACTGAATAAGACCACAGGTAGGAAAGCTAAGGTGGACCTTATTAAATGGACTACTCTTTGAAAACAATCCAAATGTATCAAATGAATACCGTTTTACAGTGCTAATCACACCAACCATAAAGGTTGCAATGTATGCAGGGCCAGCCTGTGCATATCTGCCGCTATAGGCTAAAAACAATTATGCCGCCCCTAAGCCTACATTTGCAACGTACTGGTCCATACCAGCAACAACACAAAAAACTGCAATGTGTCATACACAAAGCAAAAGCCAACAACAACACACAAATGCCAATACGTTATACACATAAAGCAAAAAGTCTAGTGCAATGCTAGTGTGTCTCTCATCTCATTTGGCGGCTGCATATGTGAAAAAAAAACACCTAACCCTGAAAAAATTCTAACAAAAGGTTTCTCAGCTGTTTTTTGTAGTATTCGGTGTCCTTAATAACATACTAAAAGTTTACCAAAATTTGACCACTAGAAAGGTGTAATTTTCAAGATGGCGTCCAAGATGGGCAGGAAGCCCTTAAGATATCCTAACTTCTTCATTATTTGACCTAGCCAAGTAATCTTGGTGTCTAACCCCATGTTTTCTGGGTCTATGAATCCATTGGACTTGTCTAAATTGCACTGACATGATTACATACTTATGGAATACATGATTTTGTGAGATTACTGTAAGGTTTTATCTTTGTTTGGGGTGAACCAGAGATGTATGATTTAGCCTATGTCATGTATCTCCTACTTAGTACGTGTTTTTGGACACATACCCTTTTTTTGCTAAAACACTTTTCTTTCCTTTCCTCTCCTCTCCTCTCCTCTCTTCTTTCCTTTCCTCTCCTCTCCTTTCCTTTCTCCTTTCTCCTGTCCTGTCTCTCTGTCCTCTCTCCTTTGTCCTTCGTCCTCCCTCCTCCATCCTCCCTCTTCCCTCCTCTCTCCTCTGTCCTCCTTCCTGTCCCTCCTCTCCTTTCCTCTGTCCTCCATCCTCTCTCCTCTCTCCTTTTCCCTCCCCTCCCCTCCCCTTTCTCTTCCCTTCCCCTCCCCTCCTCTCCTCTCCTCTCCTCAACGGAACACCACACACACACACACACACACACACACACACACACACACACACGCACACACACACACACACGGTCACATGCGCGGGATGAGGGGGGTGGGGTGACGGTGGGGGGACAGGGGGGACGGGACAGATAGACCCGCCCCTCTCCAACAGCAAAAGGAAAGTTATAATATCAGTTGGTTGAAGAGAATACTGACATTTGACATTGCTTGCCTCATTTAAATGTTGTTGGCAGCACAGTGTCCCAACAAATTCATCCTTGACTACTTACTGTAAACCATTAACAAATGCTTAGTGTCATTTTATGGGGGTGTCAAAGAACATTAGACAGATTTCTAACACATGAAAAAGGCCAACAATGTGAGTGTGTTAAGAGAGGATGACATTGTTGAATTAGCTTGAAGAAAAAGTACACTCCAAATGCAATTTTGACCATGAGTCATGTTGTTGTAAACCAAGAGACTTGCCCCATTTGCTGTAAAAAATTAAGAGATGGCTCTGATGTGGTTGAGGTTCATCAGAAGGGAGCTGATGGAATCAACAATGCAAGTGTACAAAGAGGCGACGACATACACATTTCCGCTGGTGAAATAGTACACTCAAAATGTCGACAGAAGTACATAAATAAAAAAGACATTAAAATCCAACTAGAGAATAAAGCTGAGCCACCAAAAAGAAGTGCCAGAGTAGCAACTGGTCCTTTCAACTGCCAAACCGATTGTCTTTTCTGTGGGACTACGATAACACATGGAAGTAAAGACACAAGTAGTGTTAAGACTGATATGCTCACAGAGTCTATTCTTGAGTGTTGTGACAACCGTGCAGATCAATGGGCTTTCACTGTGAAAGGCAGGATTGAGTATTATGGCCATGATCTACATGCTGCAGACTGTGTTTACCACCACTTATGCAGTAGTAGTTTTCGTAACGGATATAACATACCGATACAGTTCCAGAAAGACCCAGAGGCTAAGCGCAGAAAGTCTGGCCGGCCCAAAAGTGAAGATCAGGAGCAGGCATTCATGAAAGTTTGCTCTTACCTCGAGAGTAATGATGAGGAACAGTTGACAATTACACATCTTCGAGACAAAATGAAGGAATCTCTGAGAAACCCAGTTTCTGAACCATATGTAAATAAATACCTCGAGACAAAATTGAGGGAACAGTACCAGGACAATGTACATTTCACTGAAGGGGAAGGCCTCCATAACATAGTGACAATGAGAGAGAAGACATCACAAATACTACGATCTTATTTCAGCAAACAAGAAAAGGATGAGGAATCCCAGAAACAAGCGATCATTCAAACAGCTGCGCGACTGATCAAAAGTGATATCAAGTCCAATGTCCCGTCCGTTACGGGTCAATATCCGAGCACAAAGTCACTTGAGCTTGACTCTGCCCTTTCGTTTGTTCCCAAGACCCTCCGTACACTTTTGAATGGTCTTTTTGTGGGTAAAGAGACAAGCCAAAAGGTTGCAGGAATTGGACAGGCAATTGTCCAGGCAGCACGACCACGTGCTGCGGTAGCTCCATTACAACTTGGCCTTGCAGTGCAGGCACATCATATGTATCGGTCACAATTCCTGGTGGATACCTTTCATGGAATGGGATTTGCTTCATCATACAAGGAAGTTTTGCGTTTTGAAAAGAATGCAGCAGATTCAGTTACCCCAGATATGTTAGCGGATGACATAGATGTGCTGGACATGGCACTTCTTTTTGCTGGGGACAATGTTGACCACAACATCCTTACTATTGATAGTAAGGGGACCTTCCACGGAATGGGAATCATAGCAGCAATCACTCCAGGGCGAAAAAAGGACCGTATCATTCCAAGGAGACACATTACCAACCTAGATTTTGCAGTGCAAAGTAAAATCCCAGTCATCGAATATCGCTTTGCGAAACATGTGCGCCAAACCATCGTGTTCAATGACCTCCCAGCACTGATCAACTGTGACAGAAGTACAGAGTAGTCCCCTGAAAAGCATAGTCTTAATGCTTGGAGGTTTTCATACTTTTATGAACCTACTTGGTGCAATAGGCACACTTATGGAAGGCACAGGACTCAGGAACATTATAGAAGTTGTCTATGGATCAAATGCTGTCCAGCACATGATGACTGGAAAGTCAGTGCAAAGAGCTTTTCGTGGACTTTTGCTGGTGGATAGATGTCTCAATCACCTGGTTGTGTCAGAGCTGCAGGAGGATGACTCACAGTTTGAGTCATTGGTGAACCAAGCTGGAGAGATGTACTCATCTATGGTAACGAAAGAAACAACTTTGGAAAGTGCTGCAGCATCAGATATGCTGAACCAAATCAAGGAAAAGGTGGAGACGAAGAGGGCAGACCTTAGCACAAGGTCAAAAACCAGCCGACTGTGGGTAAACTATCAGAGGCTGTTGCAGACAGCCCGAGCTCTGATCAAAGCAGATCGTACAGGATCTTGGAAGATGCACTTGCGCGCAATGTTGGACTGTCTGCCAATATTTGCCGCAGCTGGGCACTACGACTACCTGAAATCGGCATATTTCTACCTCCAAGAAATGTGCCAACTCGAGACCAGACACCCTGATGTACATAACAAGTTTTCCAGGGGTTTCCATGTGATTCGCCGCAGCAACCAGTACTGGGCAGGCCTTAGCTCCAACCTTGTCATTGAGCAGACATTAATGCAATCCTTGAAAAGCAGTGGAGGCTTGACCCATGGAAGTGGAATGACTGAAGAAATGCGAGCATTGTGGACCATGTCTACACCCATCACATCTGAATACAACAACGCTATGCAGGAATTCAATGACCTCACCTACACGACCAGCGAGCAGCACCGAGAATCCTCAGAAGCAAGGATGAAAAGAGATCACTCTGATCTAGAAAAGATCAAGGAAAAGTTAAGCATTTGCACACCATTCTCTCCAGACCCATCTCTGAGAAACATTGTAACTGGTGTTGTTGCCAAAGAGGAGGTGAATGTGCATCAGTTTGAGACTGTTGGCAATGAGATCATTGAAAAGATGATTGGAAAACCTGTTTTTGGAATATCCTTCAAACGGAAAGACCGGGCAAAAACCCTTGCAGATGACTCCACCATCAAAGTTGCCCAAGACCGGACCATTGATCCTGCTTTGCTGTTCCAACGTTTCCTGATCATGTCGAAAACTGGACAGTTTTCATTGGAAGATGTAATGAGTTATGAGCTCTGCTCATTTCCTGCAGCCCTGTTCAAAGGCAAGGAAATCTTCCGTAAGGCCAACAAGCCCCAACTAGCGCAGGCAGTCACTGAGTTCTCAAGCAAAAAATCTAACAAAACTGTCCTGGATTCCATCCCACCAACTGAGCATTATGTCCTTGATGGTGGCTCCCTGGTTCACCGCTTGGCATGGAAAAAGGGTGACAGTTACGGTGCCATTGCACAGTCATCTGCAGACTTTACCGTAAGCCATTATGGTAAAGCAACAGTCGTTTTTGATGGTTATAGCGAAGGTCCTTCCATCAAAGACAATACGCATCAGAGACGTGGTGAAAACACTCACCCCATTGTTAACTTCAATGCAGAGACTGAGTTTGTGGGAAGAAGGGATGATTTCCTTTCCAGATCTTGCAACAAACAAGGACTTATCAATCTTATGACCGAGGAGCTGGAGAAGAAGGGCTGCACTGTTATCAATGCATCAGGTGATGCAGACGTGGACATTGTCAAAGCTGCAGTCAAGGCCTCAGAACATCAGCCCACAACCTTGATAGGGGAGGATACAGACTTACTCATTCTTCTCCTCTACTATGCTGGGACGAACAATAGAGGCCTCTATTTTCGTTCAGACAAGTCCGAAGCTACTAAGGTGTACAACATCAGTGAGATGAAACAAGTCCTGGGTAGTGACTTGTGTTCCCAGTTGCTGTTTATTCACGCCTTCACAGGATGTGATACAACTTCTCGCATTTTTAGTGTTGGCAAACAGACAGCTTTCCAGAAACTTGTGAATGGTGAATCAACCCTCCAGTCCTGTGCAAATGTGTTTCTGCTCCCACATCAAGCAAGGAATGTCATAGAGGACCATGGGACCAAGGCAATGGCAGTGTTGTTTGGCGGAAAGAGTACCGATTCACTTGCCTCTTTGCGCTACAACCTTTTTAGCAAGAAAATCGTTACCGCCAAATCATTTGTTACCCCAGAACGTCTGCCTCCAACTGAGTCCTCAACCAAATACCACTGCCAAAGAGTTTACTTCCAGATCATGATGTGGATTGGAAAGGAAGGTGACATGAACACAGTGGATTGGGGATGGAAACTGGTAGACAACCGGTTCCTGCCAGTTATGACCAGTAAGACTGCTGCCCCAGAAAGCCTCCTGCAGATGATCCACTGTAATTGCACAACTGCCTGCCGAACACAACGGTGCAGTTGCAGGGCATATGGACTACCATGCATGCCTGCTTGTGGACCATGTCAAGATGGGGATTGTGAGAATCACTATAATCAACCTCAATGGGAGGACGAGTGTGATGACTAATGGTAAATGTAATGGTCACAGTGCAAAAGTTAAACCAGAATAAGAGGAAACAACTGAAGAAAATAGAAAAAAGATATGTATAAATAAGAAAAGGATTTAAAAAATATAAAAAACAAAAGGCAAAAAAAAAAAAAAAACACATTATAAAAAATATAAAAAAATATATAAAAAAAATAAAACAGAAAAAAATAAAAGGGGTTAGCGGTACTGAGCCTTCACGTGGCAGCCCTGTTTTAACTAATTTTACAGTACCACACAGTTCTAATGAATTTATTCTTTATTGGAATCAAAAGAATGGTTATGAACCACAGAAACCACCAACACTAGGCAAAACGATGAGAAAGGAGAAATATGTAATTACTTAAGAAAAATTGTACTTATTTTTCGCATAAATACGTTTGTAACCAATTGCTTTAATATATAATTGTACTTGTAATCACTTATCTATCATGCAAATATGCTAATTAGAATATTACATGGCCAAAACATGTATCAGGCACCAGTGTTCCTGGTCTAGGAGGAATACAAAGGAGTAATGGTCATTTTAAGGACCTGACGGCCGCCATTTTGAAAATAGGGCCTTTCTTGGAGTCAAACTTTGGTAAACTTTTAGTATGTTTTTAAGCACATCTGATACTACTGTAAACCACTGAGAAACCTTTTGTTAGAATTTTTTCCGGGTCAAACCGTATTTGCAGCTGACTACATCTCATTTTCTGCCGCTTATCCGTGAGGGGATGTTGCCGCTCTATCCCGCTCTATCCCCCCCCTTCGGGGGGTTGCTGGAGCTAATCCCAGGTTTCAATGGGCAGAGGTACACCCCTGGACAAGTCGCCAGCTCATTGCAGGGCCCTTTTCTGATGACAGAGGCTACCACATAGGGTGCCAACTGCACATCAGGAGCAATTTTGGTCAAGGATACTTCGACATGTAGCTCGGTTCCGCCCAGGGGAGCCGGGATTCGAGCCAGCGACCCACTGGTTGCTGGTCACCTGCTCTACCCACTGAGATAAAGCCACCCCTAGTGCTAGCGTGTTTAAAGTGTAAACAATAAAATGTGTATGACGCAACATGCGGGCAGGTGTAGTACCTGCTCTGGTGATGCTAACATTTGCACCTGCTTCCTCTTGTGGAGCAATGGCGGGAGTTGTGCTAGCGTTAGCGGTCTTTGGTGATGCACTTGAAGGCTCATCACACTTTAACAACGAATCCCTCTGTTTTTGGAGAGCTTGCTCCTTCAATAATCGCTTCTTTTTATATTCGGAACCAGATATTCAGTCATTTAGACATCATTACCCTCCTCACATTGCATTTTTTTCAGAAATACAATCAAAATTGTTGTCAGTAGGCGGCAGCTACGATTGGCTCGTAAGAGCTGGGGGCGGGATTTGTGTGAGTGAGCCACACTGTCACAGAGCTTGGCCTACTACATCAAATGCCATAAATATCACTCTAAGGCAGTGGTTCTCAATTATTTTCTGTCATGCCCCCCCTAGAGGACAGAATTTTTTTCAGGCCCCCCCCCGAATTGTACTACCATTGAGAACCTGATAATATTTATTTATTTATCTGTATAAACCACTGTATGAGTTGCTGGCACCAGCATTCTGCATACAATCGCCTGATTATCAAAATAAATTAATAAAATGAGCTGAGAACAACTTAAAACAATTTCCAAGTTTAGTTTATGAATTGTGATTCTCAAAACAGAAAAAGTGCAAATGATTCACTGGGATGTGCATTTTTAAAAACTTAACACAGTAACATTCAAAACTTTAAACAGTAAACATTGGTCACTTGTCAGCTTCATCAGCTTATTCCTTTTCAAAAAGGTATATGACTTTTTGATTTATTTTGTGCAAAATTTGCAACAACATTGCTTATATTTTAGCTTATCAAAAGGGATGAAAAGTGCATAACATTTGCATTTACTTTCCCTGAACATATTGTCTATCCAGAAGACAATGAAAAAAGCACTGAACCCTGCAACATTTGAAACTGTCAGCTACATCAGTTTGAACATTTGTAATATGTGTTATAAAACACAAACTTCTTTCAAACTTATTTCACAGCATTTGTCTCTTATGTATGAACACATTCAACTTCAATACAATTTACTATCACTCTGCCAGATGCACAGTAAATCTCTTTAAAAAAAGACATTGTACAAATATTTGGCAGGAGATGAGTCTGCTTGTGTATTTAGTGGCTGCTGTGAGCCCTCTTTTCACAGCACATCTTTTCAAATCTGGGCTTCAAATTTGATATTGCTACTCTTAGCTCTTGCTCAATGTTAAGCTGGGATCTGTACCTCGTTTTTAGTGCAGCAACAGCAGAAAAGCCCGTCTCACAGAGATAGGATGTTGCAAAAGGTAGCAAAATGTTCACAGCTTTTTGTCCAATGAGTGGATACTCCCTTTCCACACCCAGCCAGAACTCACTCAGTGTCTGAGATGTAAACCTCAGCCTCAGGGTGGAGTCAGAAGACAAGTCAATCAGCTGGTCCTCTTCTGCAGAGCTGAATTCAGCAGGAGCTGTCGCACTGAATGGATCCCTCACCCAGTCATACTGAGAGCTGTCACCAGGAAAGTATTTTTTGAAGAATCCATTTAGTGATGAGATGTGCTGCTTCAGACATGGAATCACTGTGGTGACATCACAATCATTGAGTCTAGCAAACTCACTCATGTTCTCAAATGGACTAGTATTTCCCTGGTCAAGTCGCTTGCCCCACGTCTCCAGCTTTCGAGTGAAGGCACTGATTTTGTCTGTGAGGTCAGGGAGGTGCTTGTCTCTGCCTTGAAGCTGTAGATTTAGTCCATTTAGCTTTCCAAATATATCACAGAGGTAGGCTAGTTTCAGCAGGAATTGTTCATCACCGAACTTATTTGCCCTTTCATACATGCCCTCCTGCTCCAAAAACATCCGGATTTCATCTCTGAGCTCATACACTCATGACAAAACTTTGCCTCGCGACAGCCACCGTGCTTCACTGTGAAATAGCACAGCTTTATGGTCCGCACCCATGTCCTCACAGAGAGCAGAGAAGAGTCGTGCTTTCAGTGGTCTTGTTTTAATGAAGTTGACAGCGCTGATGACGTCGGTTAAAACCTCATTCAGTTCGGGGCTGAGCTGTCGTGATGCAAGTGCTTCCCTGTGTATGATACAGTGGGTCCACTTCGCATTTGGCGAGACCCTCCTGATGAGGGCTTGCAGCCCGTTCCTCATCCCCGCCATGGTCTGCGCCCCATCACTGCAAACACCGACACAGTTCTCCCACTTCAGTCCGTGCTCATTTAGGTAACCATCCAGCAGCTTGAAGAGCTCATCAGCTGTTGCTCTTGATCGTACATATTTACAAAAGAGCAGGTCTTCACACAGTGACCCTGACATGTCAAAACGGACATAAGCAATAAACAAACAGTCTTTATTGCTGTCAGTGGCCTCGTCCATTTGTAAGGCAAAACGTTTGTCTGTTAGATGTTCTGCTAGTTGTTCTTGGAGGTCGTCTGAAATGTCAGATATACGTCTCCCGACCGTGTCATTTGAAAGAGGGACAGTCTTCAGTGCCTCAGCACTTTTCTCACCTAGCATGATTGTGACCATGTCCAATGCTGCGGGGAGTATTAGCTCCTCTGCTATGGTGTGAGGTTTTTTGCACCTTGCGATGTGGTGGGCAACTTTGTAAGAGGCTAACAGTGCTTTTTTGTTTACTGATGCCGCGCTGACAAAATGACCGGCTTGTTGGCGATACTCATCGAGTTTACGATGAAAAAACTCCAGTGGCTTACTGACATAACTGGGGTGTATGGTCTCCAGGTGCCGTCTTAATTTATTTGGTTTCATGCTGTCCGCTGCCAGAGTTTTTAGGCATAAAACACAAACGGGTCTTTCCTCGTTTCCGACCGTGTTCACGGTAAACCCAAGGGCTATGTAGGCATCGTCATATCTCCTGCTCTTACTAGGTTTATGCCGGTTACTGTCACTTGTTTTCTTTTCCTCTGACGCCTCATCCTTCTTTCTTTTCACTCCTGTCAGAAACTTCTCCATCTCTCCTCCTCCTCCTCCGCCAGCTCTGTACACCGGTGTTCGTGTGTAGTACTTCTTCTACTCTACTGGGTTGAACAGGCAGCCTGTTGATTAGTTTGAGCACTGCTGCCACCTAGTGGCTGGAGGCCCTTTTTTTTTTTATCGTTCAAGCATGAATAAAGACACTAATACTGAAAGTCCCGCCCGCCTCACGCCCCCCCTGACACCCCACCACGCCCCCCCAGGGGGGCGCGCCCCACCATTTGAGAAGCACTGCTCTAAGGTGATGATTTCTTATGGGTTAACAGAAAAGATTGCTGGCCCTTTGACACAAATAAAATTATATTTATTTATTTAGAACTAAATAAAATATTCTGAATGAAGTATACAATTCACAAGACTAGTAAAATAAATATGACGATACACAAATCTTTAAAATATGTATCTTAAAACACAAAAGTTGAAAAGTTTTGTCTTAGAAAAAGGTTCAGACAAATGAAACAGACAGCAACAACTTTTATTGCCAATAAAATAAAACATTCTCACTTAACATATTCATAATACTACAGCCTCTTCAAAAACTCCACAGAGGCCGTGGGCCGGTTCAGGTCGAGTCCGGGCTCGGGCTCAGGAAGAGAATCTAAACTCTAGTGCAAAATTATAATAAAATGTTTGGAACTGTGCACAAATAGAAAAAAACTAAGTTTAAATAACCTAAACAATAGTGCAAAAATAATAATATTCTAACATTCAACAGTGCACCATTAGAATAAAATAACTATGTACAGAATGAATGAACTCCCGCTTCCTTCAAAATGAAGCCTCTTCACAAATTGGCATTCAGGAAAACAAGCTCACACACCTTTCCTGGACACGATAGTTTTTTTCCCTGGATGGTAGGGGAAGGTACGGCCTTTTTCGCCTCTGATTGGCTAGAAGGGCTCTCCTCCGATTGGTTATTTGATTTGGCCGTGAAACGTCATCTCACATTCATGGCAGGCTGTCGGCTAGTCTGTTTTGATCATCTTTACCGCCAACAGAAGTAAACAATGTAAGTAAACAGTGTGATAAGTGTGTGCCATCAAATTTACATTCCAAGTTCACATTTTCATAGCCTGTGTGAGAGTGTGTGTAGAGAGATGGTGTATCTACGTGAGGCAAACACTATGAAGGTAAATCGACTGTACAGTAACTTTTAGCCACACAGAAATGTGGTGGTTAAAAGCCACTGTGTCATGCTAATTAGGGATGAGCGAGTACAGCATTATCTGTATCTGTATCTGTTAACCATATGAATTATCTGTATCTGTACTCGGAGTGGGCGGGGCCTACCCGGAAGTGGGCGGGATTTAACCAGGAAGTGGGCCGGGTTGTCTTGAAATGAGCGAGGCTTTAACCGGTATGTTATTTTAAGCATGCAATTGATATGGGTTGATCAGAAATTGTTATTTATTGCTGATTAGAAAACTATTTACAGGACAGCATCAGCATTGAGCTTCAGATCAATGGTTTTGATCACGATAGCAAACAAACTATTTACAGAACAAGTTTTGCAACAATGAAAACAACACATGCGGTTGCAATTATCAAGTAAAATGTAATGAACGAGAGTTTTCATACTCAACAATAACTTTCTTCTTTTAACTTTAATTTTTTTTATGATCAGTGTGATTTTTTTTTATATATATATTTTTGGGTTTTTTTTTTTTTTTCCAGACCAGGTGTGTGTGTGTGTGTGTGAGTGAATAAGAGAGTGACAGAGAGAGAGAGAGTGTGTGTGTGTGTGTGTGTGTGCTAGCTTAAATTTGCGATATTTATACCACTACTAGCTTTATTTTTTTCACGAAATACAGCAAGAAAGTGTCGGACACCGTGCGTGAAGTCAAAAAACAGTTAGAGCCAGCTGACGGTTTAAAAAAAAACAAAAAAACTCTGAGACCGGCAGAGAGAGGGAGAGGGGGAGAGAGAGTATGTGTGTATGTGTGTATGTGTGTGTGTAGCTTGATTTCCAATATTTATACCACTACTAGCTTTATTTTTTTCACAAAATACAGCAAGAAAGTGTCGGACACCGTGCGTGAAGTAAAAAAAAAACAACTGGTTAGAGCCAGGCAGCCAGATGACGGTTAAAAAAAGAAAAAGAAAAAAAATTTCCGACAGGCAGAGACGCAACGCGAGTCGGCACCACGTCTGAACGAACCCACGTTTACCAGAATTCTACTGGTTCATAAGTAAGTACCGACCTAAGTAATAACAACCTGAAGCTGAAGAAACCCTAAACATTAACGGAAAACGACCCGCGAACCTGAGTGACTGAGGGAGAGACAGAGAGCTGTTCTGTGTGTGAGTGAGCAGAGCGGACACAACAACACATCTGCATGTGTGTAGGGGGAGGGGCGCTGTAGTTTATCACAGAACGCAGACACAGTCAGCTCCCCAATGAGGATTTTCATTCAATCCGAGCACAGATATTGACTCGTATAACTCGTATAATACTCGCACTCGGCAAAAGTGCTTTATCCGTACCGGATACTCGTTTCAGCCGAGTATCCGGCTCAACTCTAATGCTAATGTTCTGCTAGGTCCCATAAACAACCTCTTTCTGAAACCCTGAAGCTTGCAAGCCAGCATACTAGTCATTTCAAGGTAAGTAATAAACAATATTAGTGCATCAACATTAGCTGTATGTTAAACATTACTAGTAATTATTGTGTGTGTGTGTGTGTGTGTGTGTGTGTGCGCAGCCATGAAAGTTACCCACAGATTCCACTGGATACGGTACGGCTGCGTTACGGCTCCGCCAGGGCGGCGGAACTGATCCGTAGCACTCTAGTCTATGTGTTAACTTCCACCAGGTCCGCTGCGCTGCGTGTCTGCTACGTCCCAGCTCCGGCAGTCCGCAGCCCTGCGGAGCAGATACGCAGGACTTCTATTCTGGCGGATGCCGCAACGCAACGCAGCAATTCAGCCAGGAAGTCAGACACGAAACAACAACAAGACATCCGGTTGATTTTCAAAATAAAACACTCCGTGTTGATACAAACACAAAAACCTCAAAAAAGAGACAAATACGAGCTCTTCTTCTAATCCGTCGGTCGGGAACACTTTGTGTTGTTGAAAAAAAAAAAAATCACTTTCTGGACTGAGCCTGTTTCTCCTGTCCAGTGTTGTCAACTTAGCGAGTTTGTCGCTATATTTAGCGAGTTTTCAGACCCCTCTAGCGACTCTTTTTCAGAAAAGCGACTAGCTACAAATCTAGCGACTTTTTCTGGGGTTAATGGAGACTTTTGGAGACTCTGGCGTGAAAGCACGTATCGTTCTTACTCTTCTTAACGAGCAGCAGGTGTTGCCGTGGGCCCCTCCCCCGTCCCTAAGCACTCACAGGCGGCCCAGTCCTCGCGCGCAGCAGTCCCTCCCAGCTGCAGTCAGAGCAGGAGATGGTCACCCCTCCGCGTGCAGACTGCAAATGAATCGCGCATGTGCGAAGCCGCAGCTGGCTGATCTGCCCAGGGTGGGATGACTTATAGGGAAGTCTAGGGGATCCTACCTGGGTAAAAAAGCTCTATGCTTTCTTGAGCCTTATTGTGTCTTGTCTACAGGCAAATACTGCCAACATGTACTTCAAAATGTGTCAAAATAAGATTATATTATATTGATAGAAACAGGATGATGCACTTATAGATAACACAGGAATTAAAGCCAAAAAAATAAATATTTTGTAAATATTTTGACTGAAGCCAAGTCATATTCCCCCTCAATTTTTAAAAAATGTTAGAGGTTACATGATTTGTGATTTTTAGTTTGCTTTTTGTTTTTAACACCAGACCATGTGAAAAAGTTGAGTGATGATGCCTACAGACTATATCAGGAGCCATATTTCCCCCAAAAAATGCACATTACACGAGTCAGTTTAATTTTTGGTATTTTATTTTTCCTTCCACCCCTACTGTGTTGTGTTGCACCTCTGTCTCTGCTGCTCTTTTTTCTCCATCTGCTCATTCCTTCCATCCTTTGAATCTGCTGCCAGATAAACAAAGAAATGTATACTGAATGACAACAGAACATGTTAAATGAAATATTTTAAAAACATTTCTTCTTTCACTTGGACAATTTTCAGATAAATGTGTAAAGAGTGTTACTGTACCTTTCACTTTTCCAGACTGCTGCTGTTTCCCTCCATGACTCATGTTTCTCTCTGTCACACATCTTCTGAAAAAACAAAACAAAAAACAGATAAACAAACTGATTTCAGGCAAACATCATTTTCTGATGAGGCTAACTCACCATGCTGTAGGTTTTAACTCTCCATCTGATTCTCTCTTCTCTCTTTCCCTCCATCACTTGCTGCTCTCCATTGACTTGCTTGTTTCCTTCTTTCCCTTGGTCCTGTGTCTGCGGTCCCCAAATCACTGACCTCAGTGTTATGGACTTCCTCACTGTTGTCTTCTTGGTCTCCTATCTTCCTTTTATCTTCCTTCTCTGTACTGTCATCTGTAAACAGAATATAACATCAGATTCATTTTATCATAGCAGACGTTATCAAAAAGCAATCATATAAGGGAACTGGCCCTTGCAACAGGATTAGCATTTACTTGTCTTTTTCCTTCCTTGTTAAAGTGGCACTCACTGGGCTCAATTATATTGTTTTAGCCTAATCAATAACAACATTGACAAATATCTACATGAATAACTGTATACAGTACAGACCAAAAGTTTGGACACACCTTCTCATTCAAAGAGTTTTCTTTATTTTCATGACTATGAAAATTGTAGATTCACACTGAAGGCATCAAACAAATGAATTAACACATGTGGAATTATATACTTAACAAAAAAGTGTGAAACAACTGAAAATATGTCTTATATTCTAGGTTCTTCAAAGTAGCCACCTTTTACTTTGATTACTGCTTCGCACACTCTTGGCATTCTCTTGATGAGCTTCAAGAGGTAGTCACCTGAAATGGTCTTCCAACAGTCTTGAAGGAGTTCCCAGAGATGCTTAGCACTTGTTGGCCCTTTTGCCTTCACTCTGCGGTCCAGCTCACCCCAAACCATCTCGATTGGGTTCAGGTCCGGTGACTGTGGAGGCCAGGTCATCTGGCGCAGCACCCCATCACTCTCCTTCTTGGTCAAATAGCCCTTACACAGCCTGGAGGTGTGTTTGGGGTCATTGTCCTGTTGAAAAATAAATGATGGTCCAACTAAACGCAAACCGGATGGAATAGCATGCCGCTGCAAGATGCTGTGGTAGCCATGCTGGTTCAGTATGCCTTAAATTTTGAATAAATCCCCAACAGTGTCACCAGCAAAGCACCCCCACACCATCACACCTCCTCCTCCGTGCTTCACGGTGGGAACCAGGCATGTAGAGTCCATCCGTTCACCTTTTCTGCGTCGCACAAAGACACGTTGGTTGGAACCAAAGATCTCAAATTTGGACTCATCAGACCAAAGCACAGATTTCCACTGGTCTAATGTCCATTCCTTGTGTTCTTTAGCCCAAACAAGTCTCTTCTGCTTGTTGCCTGTCCTTAGCAGTGGTTTCCTAGCAGCTATTCTACCATGAAGGCCTGATTCACACAGTCTCCTCTTAACAGTTGTTCTAGAGATGTGTCTGCTGCTAGAACTCTGTGTGGCATTGACCTGGTCTCTAATCTGAGCTGCTGTTAACCTGCGATTTCTGAGGCTGGTGACTCGGATGAACTTATCCTCCGCAGCAGAGGTGACTCTTGGTCTTCCTTTCCTGGGGCGGTCCTCATGTGAGCCAGTTTCTTTGTAGCGCTTGATGGTTTTTGCGACTGCACTTGGGGACACTTTCAAAGTTTTCCCAATTTTTCGGACTGACTGACCTTCATTTCTTAAAGTAATGATGGCCACTCGTTTTTCTTTACTTAGCTGCTTTTTTCTTGCCATAATACAAATTCTAGCAGTCTATTCAGTAGGACTATCAGCTGTGTATCCACCTGACTTCTGCACAACACAACTGATGGTCCCAACCCCATTTATAAGGCAAGAAATCCCACTTATTAAACCTGACAGGGCACACCTGTGAAGTGAAAACCATTTCAGGTGACTACCTCTTGAGTACATATTTCCACATGTGTTAATTCATAGTTTTGATGCCTTCAGTGTGAATCTACAATGTCAATAGTCATGAAAAGAAAGGAAACTCATTGAATGACAAGGTGTGTCCAAACTTTTGGTCTGTACTGTATATTATTACATTACTGCATTGTTTGTGTTTTGTCCTGGGATGACAATACAAGACTTCCATGAATGTGCATTCGAGAGAGGTAAGTTTGCTTTGTATTCCAGCCGGCCTATTATGAGCAAATTTCTATACTATAGATCCATTTCATAACATGTTCCAAGTGATACAATTAAGTAGGATATAGGACAAAGCATAATACATCCCTGGCATGAGTGAAGCTTGCCTGCTGACATGTAAACAAAAATGACTGTCACAACTGCCATGAGCAAAGAGCAAAATCATTTGTTTATAGTGTACAGTAGCCTGCTACTGTACACTATAAACACTCTTTTGTCATTGTTCAGAGTAGACAATATGATTTGCTTGTACAGCACCTTAAAAAAACTCACTGTAGCCTATATTCATAGGCACACCCAGCCTCGCTCTCAATATAACACACTCGCATTCTGTAATCACAGTCAGTAAATAATAATATGAAAACAATATAAAATATCTTTCAACAAGAAAAAAAAAATGTGTTTACTGTAAATGGATAAAGGTTAACAGATGCGCAATGTTCAGCTGTCAGAAATTAAAAACTTCATATTTGGTTGTGATCACTCCTATTCCTCAGCTCTCAGCTCTCAGCAGCCCGCGATCGCAGCTCCTTTGATGTGAACGCGCACAAAGCTCAGAGCCGGACAATGACCACCGTTGTGATACAGTTAGCTCTGACCGGGGCTTTAGGTTTTGTTGAGCCGGGTTATGAACACAGAGCCTGGAGATGTTGAGCCTCCTTCGTAGTAAAGCCCTGAGGTCTACTCTTCATGTAACAACTGCGCCACCTCGTGGCTAAACATCAACTGCACTGAAGTCATCATAACTTCATACGTTCTCATTTTCAAATGATTATGAATACTATTATTTTTATTTGAAGCCGGGTCAGTCTTGACTGTGGGTGTTGGGGACCTCTGTGTCTGCTAGTGTCTATAATACAGCAATATTTTTGTGGACATTATCAAACGGAAGAACTTTTATTTTGAAAAGCACAGGGCAAGGAAGCACATTAGCCAGTCAGAGGACCCGCCCACCAACGGAAACAAAATATTGAGTGGTAAATTCGTTTTGTAAGTGAGAACCAAAAAACAAGAAAACGAGCTGAACTTTTGATTTTCGTTTTTTGCCCCAAAACGGAAAAACGGCTTGTTTAATGGGTTCTGCTTGTGTCAATTATTTCCAGAAAACAGACTGATAAAACGTACCTTGGTCCTTATTATACACATTATACCGTTGTCTTTATACATCCCTGTAGTAGCTACATTTATTTTAGTAAAGTGAAACTATAACAGCTGGTTGTTTGGATGAACGTGATAGGCCTATAATTATCATTTTGGCTGAGTGTGTGAATGCACCTTGTGGAAAACCTTATACGTTCCCTGCCTACATTAAGAGCATCTATAAAGTTTATTGTTTATTGTTTATTAGATGGATCCCCATTAGCTGCCGCCTTGGCGACCACTAATCTTCCTGGGGTCCATAGGGTACATAGTACAGTGTAACATCAATGATGTACCCAGACATCAATACATACAGTCATACATTGCAATCATAACTACATTTCACATATAATAAACACTTATAATAAAAACAACAATGACAACAACAATACACATGTACACAACCACACACACATACACACATAAATGTATACATGCATACTACCACAATTTATCAAAAACATTATAATTAATATATATCATATATTAATGCCCTACATTTGTAATATATTTTCCATCACTACTTTCATAATAATCCTAATTATATTACCAATAATGAATTCCCAGTCATATGGTCAGCTGCATTAGGTGAGCCTTGTGTAGTTTTTTAAAAGTTAAGTTGTTTTGTGAGTGAGATATATGAGGAGGTAAAGAGTTCCAGGACATTATTGAACGATAGATCACAGAGTGTTTGAGTAGATTTGTTCTCGGAGTTGGAGGTATCAGGTAACCAGAGCTGGCATTTCTGGTGTAATGGTTATGTCTGTCTCTAGTCTTCAATAATTGGTTAAAAAAATATGCAGGTGTCTGATTAAATATGATGTTTCTAAAAAAGATCAGAATGTCGTAGCTGAGTTTAACTTCAACTGTGAACCAGGAAAGTCGGAAGTGCATATCACCAGCGGTGGGCCCCCTCACCCACAGTCAAGACTAGGCTATATTATTATAACAGGCTTATCATTTGAAGATGACAACTTATGACAGTTGCTGTTTAGCCACAGGGTGGCGCACTTTTTTACATGAATAGTAGACCCGAGTGTTTTACTATGGGGGATAAGGTCCAACACAGCCAGGCTCTGTGTTCATGATGCGGCTCAACAAAACCCAAATCCCCGGTCAGACCGAACTGGTGTCACGGTGGTGATTACTGTCCGGCTCTGAGCTTTGTGCTTTGTGCTCCGTGCGCGTTCACATCAATTTCACTTCAGCCGGGAGGAGCAGGTTGATTTAATGGAGAGCTTAGCCTACCAAAAAGTGATCACAGCCAAATATGACAAGAGATGATGCTAGCTTTTAATTTCTGACAGCTGAGCATTGCACATTAACCTATACCCATTTAAACAAAATAAACGATAGCTGTCTATTTTCTTTTTTTTAAGTGTTTTGTGCAAAATAAACAAATGCTTTTGCTCTTTGCAGTTGTGACAGTTTTGTGTAGGCTACGTGTCAGCAGGCAAGCTTCATGATGGGGTGACCCAGTTGACAATACAAACAATATCAACTGGAAAAACTGAAAAAACGTTGAGTGCAGACAAAGTGGAGAAACACTTTAATGTTCAGGATGTGAAAAACAATTGTAGGCTACTCATGTCTCTGTGGTAGCTATTTCATTAACTATTAAAAGAATCCAAACGCACAAGTCATTAAACAAAGGAGTAATGTTAGTACTCAGTGAAGTACAACAAATTGATAAAACACAATGAACAGAACAATGTAACGCTGGCAACAATAAGAACAATAAGTTTAACTTTTCAAATCAACCAATAACACAATTCCAAAAACAACAACAAGAACAAAAAAAAAGAGTTCAGAACAACAACAAACAAAAAATAAACTAATCTCGAATAGTCTCCCTAAAGATTCGGACTGTCTCCTCCATTCCCGTCATTTCAAACTTTTTCTCCATGAAATTCTGGTCGCAGCACCTGGGGCAGCTTTGGTCATTGGCCACCCACTGCGCAATGCAGATCCTGCAGCCAATAAGGCTGCGGCAGCAGGAACTGGCCACTGGGTGCTTCATTGCCTCTGCAAAATTAATGAAAATTGAAATCAGAACAACTGTGTTGATTTGTATCTTCATGCAAGTTGTGACGGTTTTTTAAAGGGTGACTTTTAGTTAATGCTGGGGTGCCAGTCAGGCGTCTGTGTCCTGACAAAGAGTCTGTCTGTGTCACACTTATGGATAAACCCCCACACAGGATATGTACCTTCCTAGTTATTCATACTAAGCACATAACCATATTTTAAAACACATTTCAGCACACTGTACCCAGCACAAAAGGCAATGAAACAAGACACAAGAAAAGCTTTTTTTCTTTCTTTTCAAAATGTATTTAAATTGTTCATAACCAATAAACAATGTTCTTGGATGAGTTCTTATCTCAGTTCTTTTAAACAAAAAATCCGACCTTGAGGAAACAAAAAGAAGGTAACCAGAAAAAACCCAAAGAATCCAGTAAAAAGGGAAAAACAAAAGTAATCCAAACAAAACTCGATTGGTAGTACTCACACACGCCACTGGGGGAGCCTTTCAAATGTACCAGTCACGTCAGTCAGTTCAATAGTCAGAGGGGTTCCGGAGAACAACAAGCAAGAAGTTCAGCACGGAGACGGTAACAGAAGTTCAGACGGCAAAACGTGGCGGACGAGCGGGATTAACTACCTGTCCTTCTATGGCGAGTGGATAGTGCCACGGTTACCCAGCCAAAGGAGACTGTCGTGTGGAATTGACGTCTGCCACACATACGCCGCCAGTGTAGGTCGTCGTTGATAAGTACGTCACCTCACCTACGCCGTCGTCAGGGTCGTGTTGACAAGTACGTCGCCACATGTACGCCGTCGTGACTCTAATGTACTGCTATCTTTAAACGCTTGATGGCGCTGTTTAATTGTTTGTATTTCAATGTCAGCAATAAAGTTAATGAGAAAAAAATTGTGTCATTTATTGAACCAAAGATACTGTATTTACCGTCTTTGATTGAATTTAGTCTATACGTTCAGCCACAAGGTGCAAACTGCTTTATATAAATATAAATCAAATTATGTTGTAAAAAAATCAAAATGATTTTCATTTTCTTTCACACAGACCTATTTTGAGGTAGGCTAGTTGACCAAAATCCCATTCCAAAAACTTCTTCTTCTTCTTATGTTCGGATTAACGTCGGTTGGCAACCAATGAAAAGGAGCATTACCGCCACCCTCTGGACTGGAGTGTGAACAGCGCTAACGGAGTTCTGGGTTTACTGGCAGACTCTATTACTGTAGTCTGATCCACAGGAAGATATTATTTGCTGTATGATTAATCATTTTGACCACAATGCTTTGCAGAACTACAGCAACATGCTGTAAACAGGTTTTACAGTAAGGATTACTCCATTATACAGTAATAATGCTGAGAAAACTACAGACTTTTGTTACAGTTTAGGCTAAAATCTGTTACTTTTCATTTTTGAATGTTACACAGTCTACCCACAATACCTTTGTGGACTATCAGTTGATCACGATTGACTTATTGGGTACCCTTGGGACACACCTATCTTTCTATTGATGAATCTGCGAATAAGTTAAAGGTTGATTTGAACCAGTTTATTCAAATGCGAAGTGTTGAAATGGCCAAAATCACGCCATTTGCAGAAGTTAAAATCTAACTGTCTGACTCCTCTTAGGCAAGGACTTGTGCTGACGACGGCGTACATGGGGCGACGTACTTAGAAACGACGTGAGTTTCACACGTCTTTGGTGGCGACGTACCTAGTTCAGATGTCCAGAGCAGGCGTACATTTTGTTGGTAATTCTAACATACGCCGTCGTCACGTCGCCGCCGTCACACGTTCTTTCAGTGCACTCGCCGTGACGTCGCCGCCGGTCTCTCATCTGCTGTCCCATTCACCCCCCATTCAAAAATCCACACGGTCTGACGGCGACGGGAGGGGAGGTTGCTCCTTCTCCTGGTAATCCTTGGTTTGGCACTATCCACTCGCCATAGTCCTTCCACTTCTCCACTAAGCCGCTTCTGCGACCCGAATCGCGCACTCTACTGTGAGACAACCAGCTCTCCTTCCTCTCCTGCTGCTGCTATCGCTCTCTCTACTGGCGCCGCCATGACACTTATGACGTGTCTATCGCCTCTCCTACCGGCAACGCCATGACACTGGTGACGTATCTTTTCTTTTCACCTGGCGGTCACGTGAACTGGGAATTATTTCATCCCGTCACATCGTATTCACTTACATATTGTTATTGAATTACAAGATTGGTTTTCACATAGGCCTACTGTACTAAAGTCACAGTGTAACAAGTTGTGAAAAGCCGAGTGGTTGCTCCAAGAATGGCCTTATAAATAACAGAAATAAGATAAATAGGAATAAAATAAAACTATTACTGAACTGTTACATATTCCATATAGAAAATACATAAATTCATGCAGGGATGGGTAGGAAATTCACCTATCCCCAATAATGCCTATAGTTACCTGAGTAGGTACTGTAGTTTAATATTTTGTGTATAATGACTTGTATGTCGCAGGAGGAAAAACAAGTGTAGATCTCATTATGCTGGGTTTTTATAATTAAAGTGTATACAATACATTAGCAAATAATCATTTGTTATATTCATTTGTTTAACTTTTAATAAATAAATATTGTAGTGTTAAATGGTTGCTCCCTATTTGTACTGTTGCTCCTCTGTAAGCTCTAACACTGCACCATAGTCCCATGGGATACATTCAGCTGCAGCAGCAAACATAAATGAACATACACACACTCTCAACACCTGCTTTTTGTTACTATGTGGAGCACATGTTTTTTTTTTTTTGTTTGGTTTTGTTGCCAAATGTTTGTGTTCTGGTTTTGGAGCAGTGAGAGCACAGCTTATTGTTTAATAAACAATTGTAGCTGTCAATCTGTCTGATTGACAGTTTTATTGATCACTGAGATAGCTTTGACTTGGAATGAAGTTGTTCCAATATTAAAAAAAAATAGCTTCGATGTAGTTAAACTACTTTTGCCATGTTGCTGTAGCTTAGCTTGCTACATTTCTCTGGGGGGTAGCTTCGGTGTAGTGAAGCTTAATTTAATGTAGAGTAACTGGTAGCTTAGCTCACTGCACTTTACAAGTAGCTTGCCCAACACTGCTTATATCCACTTTTCTTTACTTTGACATCCTTCAAATCCTATACAGCACACACGCATGCACACACGTACACACACGCAAACAGACACAAACACAAATGTAAATGACACCACTGATATTAAAATCCATCTAGCTGACGTGCATGCTGGCAACTTACACTCGCAGTTGCAGATAACATGCACTGCCTCTGGTCCGGTCCAACTAGCAAGCAGGAGAACGTTGAGTGGGTTTTAAATGTCGGTGCTGTTGTGTGTGAAAGATAGTTAGAGACCCCAAGACCCGCCTTACTTTGCTTCCGATTAGTTTATATTGTGTGGTGCCTTCCATGGTTGGTTAGGTTTAGGTTCCCCAACACTGCTTACAAGTTATATAGTTACAGAGAAAGAGGACCTATGTTGACAGTTTTAAGTGCCTTTCTGCTGTTGGAGCCAGCGATCAAATTAATATAATGTACAACTTCATGAGGAAAAGGTACAAAACGCCTCATAGACTGACGCTGCCTATTGGAGCTGACGTATCAGCGCGGCTGCCATCTTGGCTGCCATCTTGGCTGGGTCCCCAGTGCGCCCCCAGTGCATTTACTTCTACTGAGGAAGGTGTCAACCCGGACTACAGTTATCACAACTCCCCGAATTTTTACCCGATTTTCACACGGTTTGGTTTGTTACAAACGGCAGAGATTCAGTTATGATACAGGACGCTGTCACACATTAAAAATACATGCTTTCGTGCTGAAAGACATACAAAGACATATGGTATGGCATATTGATAAATGTATAAGTTAATTAATTTTATATTTTAATAAAGAAACAAGTTTGATTGTTCATTTGAATTTATTTCTCTCTCTCTCTCTCTCTCACACACACACACACACACACTCTCTCACACACACACACACTCTCTCTCACTCTCACTCTCTCTCTCTCACACACACACACTAACACACTCTCTCACTCACTCTCTCTCTCTCTCTCACACACACACACTCTAACACACTCTCTCTCACTCACTCTCTCTCTCTCTCTCTCTCACACACATATTGATAAATGTATAAGTTAATTAATTTTATATTTTAATAAAGAAACAAGTTTGATTGTTCATTTGAATTTATTTCTCTCTCTCTCTCTCACACACACACACACACACACACACTCTAACACTCCCTCTCACACACACACACACACACACACACACACTCTCTCTCTCACTCTCTCTCACACACACACACTCTAACACACTCTCTCTCTCTCACTCACTCTCTCTCACACACACACACACACACACACACACGTTGATTTCACCACACTAGTCTAGACCATAGTGACTGTGAGTCTTTGTCACAGTTTCTGTTCATCAAGGCTACAACACAAACTGAAAGTCTCTGTTTTAGAGGTTTGAGGAATCCAAGGCAGTGAGAATAACAGGAATACATGTAGAGAAGTTTTACAATTAAAACACTGTTTCAAACCACACAGCACATTCTGTGCCAAATACAATAGTAAACAACACAATGTAAAGTACTGTTGACTGTTGCCAGGCAAACGTCTGTAACACATATACATACGAGCTCCCATATATATTGTACCAGCTTAGTAAATTTTTTTAAAGCCTTGGAAAAGTAAGCGTTATATAATTCCAGGTAATTCCAGCATTTTACACTTCCCTGTAGGGCTTGCAACTGGGGCTGGGGAGCTAAAATCTTTGAAAAAGAACTGCACAGCTTCTTGCGTGTGCTGGCACTCTGTAACTCCAGGGTAGTTAATTTTGCGATGTGGTGCAGCCTTTACTTTGTGAAATACAGACACCACAAATGACACAAGCATGAAATGATGGTTCTCAATTCCAAATAGGGTTTCTGCAATGTGCTCCCTGAGTAAGAACACCCAGGCTTGGCATCAACTGATTGCATGCACCTTTACAAAAATAAAATAAAAAGCTATTTAAGTGCTTTAACCATTGGATCCCTATTTTGGGCACTTTTTCATTTTTTTTTTCTAAGATTGTTCTTTTTTCCAAGACTTTCAAAAATAGTGAAAATAGCACATACACACTCAAAACTTCTACATCAGTTCCCTGTTTGTTGTATATTATGTGGGGCTTAAGTGTTTTAACCAGTATGTTTAAAAAGTGTAATCAAAAAAACATGTACTACACCGTAGCAATGTATGTGGCTGTGGCAGGGGTAGATGCAGAGAATCCCTCAGGTAGCTGTATGCTTTTGGACCATGGAGGTGCAGTGTCAGGGCAAACTCTCTCTGGTACTTCATGTATTCATGGCCCTGCTTTGAAAAGAGGTCTATGTGAAGATCTGAAATTCAGTTAATACAAACTAGTGAGTAAGTTCCCATGAAATAATACCTTTATAAAGTCTGACAAAGAGTGTAAACAACATTCAAGGTTGTGTTATCAATTTATTTTACCTGAGTGGAAGTCCAGCCTTTCTTTCA
Organism: Pagrus pagrus; assembly: GCF_965226575.1. Lineage (NCBI taxonomy): Eukaryota > Metazoa > Chordata > Actinopteri > Spariformes > Sparidae > Pagrus > Pagrus pagrus. The sequence continues at coordinate 23,782,861 of NC_140200.1, read as the reverse complement.
AATCCTCATTTATAAGGTTCTGTTTCTTCAGATCTTCCAGAAGACTCTTTACAGTTTTCTTTGCTCTCCGTTCTCGGGCCTTTTGCTTCTCCCGCTCTAGACTCTCCACTCTTGCCAAAGCTTTACTGAGTCTGGCCTTTAGACGAGTAGGAGAATTGGGCAATGCATAGGAGTGGTCCTAGTAGAAAGAAGGATGAAAATATTTTCAGTGATGTTTATATCATACCACTCACAGGTGTTTGGTGCATAGCACTGCATATGTGCAGGCACACATTCTTAATATCATACCCGTAATATCACTGCCAGCACCAGGAGTATGAGAAACAGAGAAAGGGTGTGTGTGTGAGAGAGAGAGAGTGTCAGTGAAAGGGGGTGTGTATGTGTTCACGTGTGTATTTATTTATTTATTTATTTATAACATATAAATAGTGTGGTATGCGAGTATGTCTGAGAAGAGTTGCAGAAAGCAAGGGAGAAATTTTTAGATGAGCAGAGCCATGATGCTCACAGCTGTATGAGACATATCAAATAGCCCACAAATACTCACATCATTGGGCTGAGGTTCACTTTCAGGGAAATGCTGAGAAAGATCCACTGGTAGGCTCTCTTCAGCTTTCCTTGAGGTTTTTGTGTTCCTTGTCACTACAGGCTAAAATATAAGAAACGTAATACTTAAGAACAACTTCATCAAAAACACTTGAAATGGTTTTAGTATCCCACAGTGTATTGTAATACACAATACATTACTAATTCCTAAACATGCAGAAAGAACTAACGGTAAAAAAAACAAAAAAAAACATGATTAACAAAGTGTGATATTAACTTTTGTTTTACAGTTGATTCATAGACATCTCTGTTAGCATGTAGAGTAAGAGAAGAAGATGAAGATGAGATGGGAAGTTGAAGAGAGATGGGGTCACACCATCTCTAAGCCTGACAATCTGACCCATCCTTTCAAAATCATCAGGCTTGAAGTGCTCACTACAGAGCTTTGACAATCAGAATCAGAATTCCTTTATTTGTCCCGCAAATGGGGGAATTTCTTAGTCACAGCAGCCAAAGGACAGTATCACACTTAAACAATAATAAAAAGTAAAAAATAAACAATATAATAAGAGGTAAGAAATAGAATTTAACTTGTATATACATAGTATCTACAATGTGAACTTGGTATTTACAATATGATAATTGGACACACTACAAAAGGTCCAATGAAAAATGTTAAATAATAATCAAAAGAATGTCCACTCCCAGTTTACTTTTCAAAATTATTAATCAACTCAAACTTTGCAGAACACAATTAAATTCACAACCAACCTACTTCACCACAGTCCACAACAGGGCCTGGATTTCACAAGCAAACATAAACAGAAATAACATAAATCACTTCATCCAAACTAAATCTCCTTCTGGGGCTTAAGAGTCATTAAAATAAAGTCCATTGAAAATGTCCAGCCATGTAGGTTGAATGGGAAGGTGTGTGTGTGTGTGTGTGTGTGTGTGTGTGTTCAGTCCATGTGGTATGACAGGAGGGGGAAGGGAGAGTCCAACTTGGGAAATGTGGAGATTCCCCAGGTTTATGAAAGGGGTAAGGGTATGCGGGCTAGTGAGAAGTGGGGAAGCAGTGGTGAGTTCAGGGGCAGGCAGTCTCTGGCAAAAAGGAAATCTTAAGTGTCCAACTGACGATTAATAATCCCACTGATAAGACTCACATCTAGGAGCGATAGTTCCAGCCTGCCTCGGTAGCAAAAAAAGGTAATGTTTATCAAACCGCTCTGAAGGTAGGTGACCTGTGGTCATCAGACTTGGCCTCTCCAGGGTTATCTCCCAGTACTCCTTCCTTTCCAGACCCTCTTTCTCTGTTTCTGCTCCCAGTCTCTCCTTCTCCTCACACACACTCTCCTGGTTCTCTTCACCCTCAGGTGTAGTGCACACCTGTGGCTCATATAACTTTTGCCACACCCACTCTACCACAGCCCCTCCTCTCCCTCACAGCAATCTCTGCTGTGAGGGAGAGGAAAGGAGCAGCAGTCCAGTCTGCTACAACATGTGGTCCATATTATTCAGATTGAATTCTGCAACCTCTGCTAAATTCAGAAGTAAAGTAGAAACAAGACATTGGCGCCGAGGATTAATTTTCATTAGCTAGTTAGAAACAACAAGTTTAGTTAGCTAGCATAGAGAAATCCGGGATTCAAAACTTTGCATGCTACATCGAGCCAGCTACGCTACGCTCACGATGGAGGCGATGGCTCATGTCGTTCGAGCTGTATGCTGACGGGAAAGTGCTCATCATAACCGATGATTCACCTGCTGCTACAAAGCAAAGGAGACGTGTACTGCTACTTCATCTAGCTGGACCAGACACACAGGACATTTTCTCAACTCTTCAGGACACTGGTGAGGCAACGGACTACGACAAGGTAGTGGAGGCTTTGAATGCATACTTCGTACCCCAGGTCAACACAACGCTGGCAAGGCACACATTTCAAACATTGCACCAGAAGCCAGGGGAGACGGTGCAGCAGTTTGCTACACGCCTGAGACAAGCTGTGAGAGACTGTGGTTACGGTGGAGATTCTGACAATCAGATAAGGGATGCAATATTAAGCAAAGGAATGTTGGAATATGTAAGAAGAAAACTGTTAGAAGAGGGTCGCAGATTGACGCTAGCGTCTACACTGGAAATAGCTGCATAGATAGATAGAGCATCGATGAGCAACTGGCAGACATGACGTCATGCACGTCGGCTAAACCCTCCACAGACACTGGCTGCGTCCAAAATTCCATACTAACATGCTATTGAGTATGCTAAAACAGTATGTGAGATTTTTTAGTATGTCCGAAACCTTAGTATGAACCCAATAGTACATGAGGTGCATACTATTCCCGGTAAATATTACAGTATGCAAGCACTGGACATTACGCCGGCATAAATATCCCACAATGCAATGCAGAGGTGACGACAACAACAACACAACAGACAATGGCGGACAGCGACCAATGCAGATCTGGTGTAACGTCTAATTGAGGTCATAGTTAGTGATGTTGTTGTACTGGACTGCATTATATTAACGTTATATTATATTATTGCATTATTACCTTTTCCAGAAATGTATTGATTATCTGGCGACGAAGATGCCTGCGAGTTACAGAAAGAGTTCGCCTGCAGTTCACATTTATTATTGTGTGGCAATTTATTGGATGCATATCAAGGATGTATTATTAGGTTATTATTATTAGATGTATTAAAAGAGTATTATTGCAGATTGCCGGTAGAGGTGAGGTTGGCACCGGTTACCACGGTTACGCATCTCCAATCCAACCGGCAAGAGGAAGAGAAGTGCGTCACTTCCACACTACGCATTGCGTCGGAAAAGATGCATACTACTGTTACTCACTCAAAAGTATGTTGAACGATAGTACACATATTGAGTATGTAGTGTATAGTATGGAATTTCGAACGCAACCACTTTTAGCCAGATTGCACTGAAAGGAAAAAAGGGAAACCATGGAAACGGGAATACAAAAGGTAGACCGAACAGAGACAATAAAAATGATGTTAAGTGCTAAAGATGTGGGAATACTGATCACATTGGCCGTGATCCAAAATGCCCCGCACGAGGACAAATGTGCCACAAGTGCCAGGGAAAAGATCACTTTGCAAAAGTATGCCGCACTAAAGGTGGGAAACCGAAACAAAACGTAATTAACGTTGATAAACATGAAAGTGGGGACTTTGCATTTGCTATTGATGATAACCACATGCCAGAGAGACTTAACTTCTGTGTTGGGGGAGTAAATGTAAGTATGTAATGTAAATGTAAATGTATGACTCTTTTGCCCTCAAATCTCTTTTTTGGTTTCAAATCTGTTCTATTTGATTGAATAATAAAGGAACAAAATTCTCTCCATACACAGACTTTCTCTCTTGGGATGCTCCAGGACTCAAACATACGTCCGAAGGCTCCTGCTAAAGCGTCGGCTGTGTGTGACCACGTGAATTCTTGGCAGTGCAGTCGCTGAAAGTTCGGGTCAATGAAATGCGCTGTTAAACTTAAAGCTCTGGTCTACGATCTGAGAAAGGTTTGAAAAAAGCATCCCCCCCACACACACACCCCTCCCCTCTGTGCTCCTTAACCCCTCCCCTCCGAGCTCGTATCGCTCTCCCCTCGGAGTCCCGCGACACCATAGACATATATACGTAGACGCCTCATTGAGCGCTGGACCATACGTCAACGTCGCCGCCATATTGGAGGAGGCAAACTGGAGCGATCGGGGAAGATGCCTCATTCGTGTGCTGCTTGGAAATGTTTCAACCGTTTCACAATCGAAACCAGATCCCATGGGATTACCTTTCACAGGTAAGACTGAACAATTACTTTTGATTGTATTTGATCATTATAACATCATTTTGAGAACAGAATGTGCTTACTTTGTGGATAATACTACAAAGTCCCGCGCATAATACTATGAATTCCCGCGGTGAAACCAGCCTCCAAACAACGAAGAAGTCAATCGTATTTAACTAAATTGCCCCGAACTAACTACTCTGATTGTTGTAAGTTGCTTAGCTAACTTTTCTCATACTATGTAGGTTTCCCAAAGATAAAGGGCTGAGAGAGCAGTGGGAAACAGCTCTGAGAAGGGAAGGGTTTTCTGCTAGCTCATCATCCAGGCTCTGCAGTGAGCACTTCAGACAGGAGGACTTTGACAGAACAGGTCAGACCGTCAGGATCAGAGATGGAGCTGTTCCTTCTGTCTTCTGTTTCCCAGCTCATCTCCAAAGGGTAGGTGTATCTGTAAGGCTGTAAGGATTAGATAAGTCAATGCCACACATATATGTATGTATATCCTGTATGAATGTGAAGGAATCAATGATGTATTTTGTGAGGTAATTTCAATATTTTATCCTTCAATTTAGCCTGTGGCTACCAGGACGTCTCAGACCTCGAAGAAGGCTGAAGAGAGCTTCTCAGTGGACTGTTCACAGCTCGTCCAAGAGACCAAACCCCTGCCTGTGCCCAATGTTGTGAGTAATAAGTACTAGCTATACCTCAAACAGCCGTGAGTATCATGATTCTGGTTATATTCAAACCTCTTGTCACCCCCACCACTTCCCACTCTGTCACTCTTTCAGATAGACTCACGTACAGACACGTGCATACATTGAAACATGTCCTTGACACACACACACACACACACACACACACACACACAGTGCTGGCAGTTCAACTGAGGAGTGATGAGATTAAGAACGTAGGACAGTTGAAAGCACATTGTACTAGCAGAGATGTGATGGACTGTGACTGAGTGATGTAATATAAACATGACATTTATTTATGATATTTTCATACTTGTTTTTCCTACTAGGACCACTCCTATACACTGCCTTCATCACCTGACGATCTGAGGGCCAGACTCAGTGAAGCCTTAGCTAGGGTGGAGAGTCTGGAAAGAGAGAAGAGGAACGCGAAGGACAGAGAAAGGAGGGCAAAGAACACTGTGTGTGGACTTCTGGAGGATCTCAGGGCGAAGAAAATTATAAATGAAGAGTTGAAAGAGCGGCTCGATTTATACTCATGTAAAATGAAAATATAAATTTGGAGAGAATTTGAACTTAAGTGTATCATACTTTCCAATCTTTGTTAAGACTCCTAGTTGTTTCAAGGCTACTTACTAATTAGACTGTTCTAATTGAATTTCAGATCTTCCAATAAACCTCCTGTCAAAACAGAGCCACGAATACACCAAGGACCAGAGGGAGTTTGCTGTCACTCTCCACTTACATGGTCCGAAGGCGTACAACTATCTGAGAGAATCTCTCCATATTAATCTCCCACATCCACATACATTGCAAAGGTATTGTTCATGTTATATGAATCATTTTTTCTCTTTTTTAATCCTGTTTTGACTGAAGAGAGTGAAAGGTGGACATAGCTACACTTATCTTTTATTAACATTATCATGACTAAATTATGATAAACAATAAATAGAGGGCCTTAAATAGATCCCACTCTCTGAGGTTAATTGTTTGCCACTGGGTACCGGCCAATACTGGTTCCAGTGATCAGCCGAAAAAATCCTGATCAGGGCATCCATGTTAAATAACTGCTTTTTCTTCTTACCAAGGTGGATGAGTTCTGTGGATGCCAAGCCTGGCCTCAACATGATGATGTTGGACATGTTGAAAAGAAGACAAGAGGAAGACCGAGCTAAATATGGATGTGTGTGTCTTATGTTGGATGCCATGGCCATTAAACAACATGTCCAGTATAATCCTCATACCCAGAAAATGTCTGGATTTGTGGATATGGGGGATGGTATGAACGAGACGGATGTTGCCACTGAGGCTCTTGTTTTTATGGTTGTTGGCCTACAAGGCCATTGGAAGGCTCCAATTGCCTACTACCTGACCAAGTCCCTTTCGCCAGAGACACAGGAGGTTCTACTTGTTCATGCGTTGGAGGAACTGCATGAGCGCGGCATAAGAGTGGTATGTGTCACAATGGATGGGCATGCCTCCAATGTGCGCATGTGCAACCAACTTGGGTGCCAGCTAAAGGGAAATCCTGTTGAGCCTTTAAAAACATTCTTCCCACATCCGGTGACTGGTGACAGGGTGTTTGTGATGATGGATGCTTGCCACATGTTAAAGTTGGCACGGAATATGCTGCAGGCTTACAGTCCAATAACCAGCACCACAGGCCAGATCAACTGGAGATACATTGTTCATCTGAACACTGTCCAAACAAAAGATGGATTGCATGCTGCAAACAAGGTATCAAACAAGCATGTGAATTTTGACTCACAGAAGATGAAAGTGTCCCTGGCTGCACAGACACTGAGTCGCTCTGTGACAGTGGCTCTGCGCACACTGAGGGACCTTGGCTATTCACAGTTTCAACACTGTGACGCAACAGCTGAATTCATTGAGGTAATACTAACATAATACTAATAGTAACATACACGCAAACCAAGGCTGCAAGAATGTTGCTAAAATGTGTATCACAATTTTTCTTCCTAAGAATTGTGCTCATGATTTTTGTTATTCAAAAAAGAGGAGGCTGACTAATGTGTTCCCAACTTCTTCTTTCCCGCTTGTTCTACACAACGTGCTGTATCTGGTTACTAAAGCTACAGGGACTGACAGCGGACTGCAATCAAAAGCTTATAAAAGCTCCCCGTAGTCATTTAGAAATGCGATCACCTACATATGTTGAGATTGGGTTTTTAACGATTAATCGTGCAAACCTTTTTTTTATTTAACATTTACTGGCCATGCTCCAAATAGTAATTCCTTTTTATATTTTAGAAATTAGGCTAATGACCCATGGGAACATGTTATTGTTTATGGTGATGATTCAGATGCTTCCTGTTAATGCAGACATTTGCTTTTAGATAATTGACAGGCTCTTCGACATCATGAACAGCCGCAATCCCCATGCCAAAGGGTTCAAAGCTCCCCTGGGTTCTTTGAATTGGGCAGAGAGTGTAGAGTTCTTGTTGAGAGGCAGGGACTACTTGATGAGTTTGGTGATGAAAGATGGCACACCCCTTCACCGATCAAAGAGGTTTTAGGAAATAATGAAGCTTTTGTTTGCATGAAGAGTTCATAAGTTTATGACATCAAGTTCATATGATGTTCTTTTAGGCTGGGCAATATGGATAAAACCATTTGTAATTTTGATCAAATACCTCTGTTGATATAGAGAGAATATTGTAGGGGTGACTATTGGTGCTTTTACACGATATTTATATATTATAATATTATTATATGTATAATGATATATTGCCCAGTCCTATTATGTTCTCTTGTTCCATATGCTGCATCATAAGTTCATATGATGCTTTGTTCTCTGGAGGACTATCAGCTGTGTATCCACCTGACTTCTGCACAACACAACTGATGGTCCCAACCCCATTTATAAGGCAAGAAATCCCACTTATTAAACCTGACAGGGCACACCTGTGAAGTGAAAACCATTTCAGGTGACTACCTCTTGAAGCTCATCAAGAGAATGCAGAGTGTGTGCAAAGCAGTAATCAGAGCAAAAGGTGGCTACTTTGAAGAAACTAGAATATAAGGCGTATTTTCAGTTGTTTTACACTTTTTTGTTAAGTACATATTTCCACATGTGTTAATTCATAGTTTTGATGCCTTCAGTGTGAATCTACAATGTCAATAGTCATGAAAAGAAAGGAAACTCATTGAATGAGAAAGTGTGTCCAAACTTTTGGTCTGTACTGTATATATATACATGTATACATATTTATTCTTTAGAATACACAGATACAAGTATAGGAGTTTTTTTTTTTTTTTTTTATTAAATCAAAGAGTACGGTTTAGACCTGCTCTATGTAAAAGCCAGCCAGGCAGACACACTGTTTTATCACTGGATATAAAAACGATTCATCAAAATCAGTATCATGTAAACGCTGGTGCTGTTTATTACCACAGATGTCTCATTTACATGTCAGGATCTGGTTATTATAGAAACAGATTAAATATTTAACTGTCATGTATCATCACAGTAGCAGCGTTACATACTTTGGCAGCTGTAAACACTCGTGAAAACATTATAAAAATACATCTGGTGGTTTGGTGGCCACCTGTTTACTAAACATATGAAGAGTTGATAACGTTTAAAATCATCAAAGAACGGTACAAACGTTGTTTTAGGTTCCTATCTGTTTCCTGAATATATCCGTATGTGTGTGAATGTGTAAATGAGAGACATTAACTTATAGCACTTTGTAGAAGCGAGCTTTATAAAGTTCACTCCATTCACTTGTATTAGTTCACGGGGCAGATCTGCCTCCTCCAATATGGCGGCGACGTCGACGTATCGCAGCAGCGGCCCAACCCGCTCAATGAGGCGTCTATGTATATATGTCTATGCGCGACACACCCCCTCCGGCTACAAGCTTTTTTTTTTTTTACTCTTCAACGAACTTTATACGTCCCGCAACAAGCACGAAGAGCAACAAGCCGGCAGAAACCAAATACAGCCCAGCTTTGAATGCGGAGTAACGATGTCGGATTCACAGATAAAGTTATTACAATGCACGTTGAAACTAACGTAAATCTTGTAAGTCATTACAATGTCCACAGCTAAGCTCCACAGCCAAGCTAGTGTAACGTCATTAGCATGCTACAGCTACGTTACCTTACAGCTACGTAATCAGCTACAACAGCTAAGTTAGCCACTTCTAAAAGTTACTGAGGGCCAAGAGACTAACAGATGCTGCCGTCAGCTTTCATCACAACGATCGTTTCCACATTATGGCTGAAAAACAAACCCGTGTGAGTCTCAGAGCAACTGTGTGTGTCCCAGCTGCTGTCTGAGCAGCACCAGACAGCAGCTAGGACACACACTCACACAGACCGCGACACAAACGTGTCCGTAAACCGTAATCTCTTGTTTATGACAGATAAGACACACAAATACACACATCGTAACGCGTTTATGATAATCCATCATATTGATTTAGCAAAGGCTTCGTTCAAAACAAACGGACAAGACCGGGAGGAGGGTTAGCAAAACAGCTGAGCAGTGACCGGGCGAGAGGGGGGTCATCCCTATGTTCCCCGGGTCCTATGTTCCCCACTTTGTATGGAACCGGGGAACATAGGACCCTTTTTTTTAAAAAAGGTCCGATGTTCCCCGCTGTTCACCCAAAGGGTCCTATGTTCCCCGGTCACATACAAACCGGGGAACATAGGACCCTTTGGGTGAACAGCGGGGAACATCGGACCCGGGGAACATAGGTACGCTCCCCAAGCGGTTGTTATGGAGAAATAAATCCGGACAAATAAGATAAAAATCTAGAAATAAATCCGAAACCCCTCCGCTTCGCGTTGGGATTTCATCCATCCCTTCATTCATCTTACTTGCTGCTTCATTTAGCTGCCACGAGCAAATAAATAGGCTGATTTGGTGTAAACATGTTAGCAATGTTAGCTTGTTGTTAGCTTACAATGCTCGCATAGAGGCTAACGTCTCCGTCGAACAACAAGTGTTGACAACACTGCAGTGACAGACACCGTCTAATAACACAGAAACAAACTAACGGCAGCTTTCACAGTCATCAGCAGCATCGGCATGAAAGTTATCTGTGTCACAACATCCACAATAAAGACGAAGGTTACCTGCTCAACAGAAACGCCGCTGTATCAGCACCGGGTCCATATCTTCACGGACCTTTCGCCACCGTTCAAACGATGACCCGATGTTTATTCGGTTTGAGCCCTCTTTGTTTCACATCTTGCTTTGTGTCTTTTCAGTGACAGACTTTCTTTCTTTGACTCTTTGTCAGTGGGGCAAGCAGAGGCAGCTGAACTGCTCAGGGCAAAACAAACCTCTTGTCCGCTTGTAGTTTCAAATGTGGAAGTGGGTCGGGACCAGACATGAGCAGGAGCAGGAGAGTGAGCGAGGATTGGATCGGAAAATTGATCCAATAGGAGCTATCCGGGCCGGATGGTTCCGTTGGTCAATTTCTTTTCAGTTTTACAGACACTAGAGAGAATGGGTTTTTTTGGTTCCTTTTACTCTTCACGTTGTGTGGGTGGTACTATTGGGTCATAACCACCATCTAAATCAGTGGTTCTCAACCTTTTTTGAACAAACGCCCCCCTGACCATGCCATGATCCCCTTAACGCCCCCCCCCCAGGTTTTGTATGATGAGGGAAGTCATTCGCTTGCTTTAAAGTCCCTGTTTTTATTGGATTGAAGTTGTATTTATGCCCCCAACAAAATAATGAGTAAATCTGACCATTTTATAGAACATGAAAGCATGGATTTTAATTTAAACATTGCCTCCAAAATGTATGTTTTTGACACATATAGTCATGTCTGTATATAACTCAACACTATGCCTGGAGAAACTGGTAAACAACATGGAAATGTTATTTTAGTTGTAATGGGACCCTGAGCTCTTGAGTTGCTAGGATCTTTCTGCAAAGAGCTGTGAGATAGAATTTAAGTCAAACTGGTGTTTCTACTGAGAGAAAGGCCACACAGCCTTTGAGGATGATGAATGAATTGCATATTAAGTCTGAACATAAGTGGTTAACGTTTATATCACTTCACAATATCACAACATTTGAAAATAACCCCAGGTGTATTAAGCAACGTGGAACTTGGGAAGAAAAATACCACCACAGCAGAATTTGTTGAAAATTAGTTTTAGTGGGATAATGTGGTCAGACATGCCAACAACACGCACACTTCACGTGAACAACAGTGAATGAACCAATAAAAAAACAGAAATTGCTCGTGCGTTAATTAATGCGCTCCTAGGCTTATTAAACATTTGAACAGAAACGGTCATTGCCTGAGGAGTGAGACGCTAACATGAACCAAGGAAAAAAAGAAGAACAAAAAAGCCTATTTTAAAGAAGGGAACTATATAGGACTGTACGGGCTTTATTTATTAAAAGCAACCTAGTGAGAGCCCTGTGCTTGGTGGGCCGCTGCCAGCTTTTTCACGTCTGGACACTGGGATGTGAGTTTCAGTCTGAGAGCGCCAGAGCTAACCAGGTTCAGACGGTTGCGGTATTTCGTCTGCATGTGGAGAGCTTGGCTGAATCCCTGTTCGACGAGATACGACGTGGGGAAAGCGAGGAGCAGGAGATGGACCCTCTCCCACAACGGGGGAAAACGCTGACCTTGCGTTACCCACATCGCACGCCAACCAGAGGTCCGGAATGTTGCTTTTGCCTCTTCGTCATTCTGGAGATCAATGAGGCTCTCCTGGATTTCGGGCTCACAGCTGACAGCATCTGTTTGCCATGGCTCCATCACCCAGTCAGGCACATCCAGCTGCTCGAGGTCCCTGAACCGAATCGCCATGTCGGCCTTGACTGCCTTCAAGTGATCGGTGTAGAGCAGGAGGTGACTATCCGTCAGCTCATCCAACACCTGAACAGGCACAGTAAAACTATTATTTCATTTTATCATGAGAGCAGAGATAAAACGTACTCTAAAGGCCTGTTCATACTCATGGTCAGGGCATTTCATAGGCTACTTCAGGAGAAACTCCTGGGAGTTCCCTTTTTAAAAAAAAAACAAAAAAAAAACAAACTCCTGGGAGTCCCTCATACACCCTGCCCACTGCAGTAGCCTACACTTAACGCGCGCTAAAGGAATCCCCTTAGCGGAGATGGCAAGTTTTGCGTTGATTGAGGAGGAGGAGAACAACACGTTTGAAGCGGCGGCGGAGTATTGATAGCTCATTATTATGCGCTATTGCAGAGGAGATGGAAAGAAAGAGGCAACAGAGGTGGCATGTCCGACCTCTAGTATGAAATATGAAATGCCTAATATTTTCACATTCTGAACAATCACACATTTATTTCTTCTTGCGTAGTATGAACAGGCCTTAATTCAAAAACCTACCTTGGCTAACTGCGGAAAGTGATTTAATTGTCGCCTCCCCAGGTTCTGTTGGTAGAGCTCCAGTTTTGCAAGGAAGCTGCAGATGGTGGCCTTGGAGTGGACCAGCGTCATCCCATCCCCCTGGAGCTTCAATGTGACCTCATTCATCTTCCCGAAGAAGTCGGAGAGGTAAAAAATGTCATGGCGACAGGACCACAGCTTGGCCTTCAAGGTTGCGTCTGCCTGGTCGAGAAATTCAGTGACTGAAGGGAAAAGCTCACACAGCCTGGCCAAGCAGTTGCCCTTTGACAGCCAGCGCACCTCTGTGTGGAGCAGCAGGCGCTTAAAGGCCTCATCATTTTCCCCACACAGCTGTCTGAAGAGCCGATCATTAAGCGCATGGGCTTTTATTTTGTTGAGCGCCTTGACCGCGACATCCAGGGACTGATGGAGTGACGGGGACATTTTTTTGGCCACCAAGTTGTGACGGTGCAGTACGCAGTGCACTGTCAACACCTGGCGGACTTGCTGCTTGAGGAGGGTGGCGAATCCCCGGTATCTGCCGACCATAGCTGGCGCTCCATCCGTGGCGCAGGCGATGATGTTCGTCACCGGGATGTCCCTCTCCCACAGGAACTCCGTCAGGGCGGCGAAGATGGTTTCCCCTCACGTGTCTGTGGCCAGGTATTCCCCGAACAGGAAATCCTCAAGCAGATCCCTCCCGGACACATAACGGACATAGGCCATCAGGAGAACGTTGTTGTCGGCCGTGGTGGTCTCATCCAGCTGGACACTAAAGCGACAGCCGCGCAACTTAGCACACAGCTGTTGCTCAGTGTCCATGGACATCTCCCGTATGCGCCGGGCCACACTGTCGTTGCTGAGCGGGATGGCCTTGGTGACTGGCGCAGGGTCGCGCTGCATGACTGTGGAGATCGCCTCCTTTATTGCGGGAATAACTAGAGACTCCCCTACAGTGAACGGTAAGCCGGCCTTTGCAAGAAGTAGAGCTATATTATAAGATGCCACCAACCCGCTCTCTGTTTGACTGACGCTCCGAGCGAACATGGTGTTGATCGTGGGGCGCCTTGAATGCTGATCCCTCAGTGACTGGAAGTAGGCCGAGTCTTTTGATGCCTTGTCAGGATGTTTTTTTGACAGATGCTCCTGTAATCGCGACGGCTTCATTGCCTCATTCGAGAAAACCTGCTCACATAGCAGGCACATCGGCAGATGTACATTAGTCGGTGATGGAATAAATCCATAATTTATGTAATTTGCATTGTACTGCCGGCACTTCTTCTTATTTTCCGCCATGTTTGATTGTAATGTAAATGGATTGTGATTAAATGTGATTACGTAGGCCTAATCGTGCTTGTGTACGTTTTCATTGGTTATTTAAGTGTTAGCCCGCGAACAATTAGATGGGCTCCAGGTGACAGCTGTCAAAAGTAGCCAAGTGTCGGAAAGTCTCCAAGAGGTTTCCCGGGATTTCCCGGGGTTTCCCTGCTGCCGTGGCTTGTTTACGGGCGTTACTATGGAGACCGTTCCTGCTCAGCTCGTCCGATCGTGGTCAGGGAGCAGAGAGGATATCTCTTCCCTTTTACCCAGCAGTGGAAGCAGCAGACTCGGGTGCTTAGGTCTCAGACAGCAGCTTTATTTTTATGAAACTATATCTGAACGTTAAGATACACTTTTTCCTCTCGACCGCATCTACTCTCGCTCGCTCACCTCTCTCGACCACACACACACACGCACGCACACACACACACACACACACACACACCGCTCTCGCTCTTAAAAGGACACACACTGATCTCATAAGATGTAGCTCAGTAGAATTTATTGAAACACCCATAAAGTAGACTATTTAGGTTGGTTATTTGCACTAAAAAAGTTGGGAAACCATTAAAGTTTAACATGTAGAGTTCAAATGAACTTTGTACAAGCCAAGTTGTGGCGCCCCCCATTCCTGCCTGAGCGCCCCCCTCTCAGCCCTCACGCTCCCAGCGCCCCCCACAATGTCTAGAGCGCCCCCTGGGGGGCGGTACCGCCCCCGTTGAGAAACCCTAATCTAAATGATGTTAATAATAATAACAAATCTTTCAAATCGTAGACCATAGCTTTAAGATCGACATGGGACATGCACTCGAAGTCCAAATATCAGTTGTAAAACTGATTGATGTGACATTGACTTTCAAAAGTCTGTTGATGTGTGTGTGTACGGTGTCGTAAAGTTGAGGGAGACATACATCCGTTAGGTATTACGTCCAGGGGGGGCATAGTGTGGCTCCAGGAACGATATCAACCGTCGGAACCCCGTGTCTTCCACCACAGAAAGAGGCTGCTCGTCAAGTTCAATGAATTCCATAAGCTTTGTGGTTATATCCCTCCACCTTTTACTGTCCCTGCTGTGAGGCTCCAGACGTCTAAACGTTTCACTTACAGTGAGCTGAGTGACGGGTGTCTTTGGGATTTGTTTTGCCTGGGCTTGTTTCTCATACTCGCCGTATTCTGTTGTGTGGCGCGTTCTCAAATGCCGGATGAGGTTAGTTGTATTAAACTGTCGTTGTTGGTTACCACCTCTTGGAATTTCGGCGTCGCATGTCTTGCAAACAGCGAGTTTTACATCTTTTTCGGAAACTGTGAAAAAATTCCAGACCGGAGAACTCATGCTGCCATTGCCAGCCTCATTCATGAGAGCGGAAAAACAGTCACAAGTAACTTACGTCACGCGCGGAAAACAAAACAGTCTCATATAATTTACGTCATAAATATACATATATACTGTATATATATGTTTTCTTTTACGTGTAGAAATGATTTGTCAAAATGACACGATCATTGAAGTTATGTAGCCCCTCTGCCCACTCCTGGTAATGGTAAAATGTGCCACATGCAGCACATTTTTTACAATTAGTGCAAGAGCTTAGTTCAAAAATGTAAAGGAATCGTGCATTTTGTGGTAAAAGCATGAAATTTGGTACACTGACAGCCAAAGGCATTCTCAAAAGATTTGGATATGGAGCCATCCTTAATTTTCAACATGGCGGCCATGGCAGCCATTTTCAAAATGGCCACCAGAAATAACTATTTTCTTATGAATCCTGGATATAATATGATATTTCAGACTTATTTAGCATACATAGTACTTGGTAAATGTCTTTTGGATAGTGGAACTTTTCAATTGAAAATTCAAAATGGCCGCCAACTTGTTAGATATGGATGATCTGTGTGAAATGATACATTTTTCCTGATGCAGAATTTTAATACGAACTTTAGAATTTCTAAAACTCTTCTTTCCATGTTCCATAACACTCATATTAAGCAAGGCAAATAGGGTCTATCACACGGAAGACTATTCACACTCTCCTTCACAGAAGCAGAGGGCTGTGCACTGTAAGTGGGACTTTTTGCACTTGCACTGCCCAACACAACCCTTCTTGCATTTGCATGAGATAAGTTCATAGCTGGACTGGCCTGCATCTGTTAGACATGTCCAGAAGGGTTCATAGTCCCCCTCAGATGACTTTGACCAGCCCCATTCGCATGGTGAAGGTAGTTCTGGTGTTGACACCAGGACTGTACCCCACACATGCCCTCCTTGGTACACAGCTCTCTTTACATGCTCTTCTAGGGCAGCCTTGGTAGGGGGGATTGCTTGCACATTGTGCCTCTTTGCGAATAACTTCCTCCTTGCCGTATCAATTTCTGTACATGTGCTGGTTCGGTCATAGAGTAAGATCACAAACCTCTCAATTGTGGCCATTACTTCCTGTGGTATATCCTTTGGGGCTGAAGACAGTTTCAATAGGGCATGTGAAAGCTCGGGAAACACAGACCATACAGCCCACGCAGTCTTTTTCCCATGGCCAACAAAGCTTGACACAGTGTCACAACCGGTCAACGCATGGAACACTGGTAGTGCACGTGCTTTCTCGGGTCCGAGCCCTGCTGCAATTTCATGGGCTGCCAAGTAACGGAAATTCTTCCCTGTTCCAAAAGCCAACCAAAGCTCATCCTCTGGTTGTAGTGTTTGAGCCACTGCCACAGCGAGCACCACAACATCAGTATCAACTGTTTGAATCATAATTTTATGATGGCCATTTCTTGCTGCATGGGCCACGTGTAATAACATGCGACTATCAGCTTCCTCGTGTGTACAAGGAGCAATCGAAGGTCTATCTGGGAGTGGTGGCTTGCGAAGTATTTCCATGTCACTTGTGACAACGAGCTGTTTATCCTCCAGCACGAATGATCTGAGCAGAGCATTTGAGAGAAAGGCAAACAACTCAGTCTTATTGCTGTCAACTCTAAGAAAGTTTTGCCAGTTCCTGGGTATGGCTGCATCAGCCACCACACGTCTCTCAATCCCAGTCCCACGCTTTGCTCTCGTAGCAGCTTTCAGAGAGTCAGACAAGTAGCGGTCCCACACCAGATCAATCCTGGACACACTTTCAAATTTTCTGGTCAGGTATGATTATTGGGTTATTGGGATTAGATGATAACTTACTTGAAATTATAATTTTTATTTCGGAAATATGGCTGCCATCTTCAAATAAACAAGGGTCATAGGTCACCAGTAGTCACCAAGTGTGTGACTACTGTGGTCACCAGGAGGTAGAAGGAAGCTATGGGCAATTGCAAAGTTCAAAATTTGAATACAAAAAATATATATATATACTGGTTTGACACCGAGATCACCCATATCAGACAGCCATAAAAGTGATAGCCGCCATCTTGAAGGATGTCAGCCCTCTTGAATATTCAATGACAAATTTAAATTATCCAAAAGACATTTACCAAGTACTATGTATGGTAAATAAGCCTGAAATACCATATTATATACATCATTCATAAGAAAACAGTTGTTGCTGGCGGCCATTTTGAAAAATGGCTGCCATGGGCGCCATGTTGAAAATTCATGATGGCTCCATATCCAAATCTTTTGAGAATGCCTTTGACTATAAGTGTACCAAATTTCATGCTTTTACCACAAAATGCACGATCGTTCTGGTTACCAGCTGCACTAAATATGTTGTTACACCTTTAAAAAAGCAAAGAAAAGGGATGTTCAAATTCTTGTCAACGTTTCAAGAATTACAGAATGACTGACTTTATATATCATGCATGAAACTTAAAAACAACAATTACAATTGCTATCATGGACTGCAATCTCCACTCCACAACCTCAGCGATTGTGACAATCTTGGCTTTGTTCGATATGACAATCGGTTCTGAAAGAGGAACTTTGCCTGGACACTTGTGGCAATAGTTCTCCCATGGGACCAAGTTCCTAGGCATATCTGATGACGACCTTAACAATGTCAAGTCTCTTAGGTGATTTGTTGGCAGGGCCTTGTGTGAAATAAGGTACTCCACCATTTCCACAAGTGCTTCCCCCTCTGGGGGATACAGGGAAATGTTCCCTGCTTGTGTGTCGACTGCAGGATCTGTCTCAACTGATAATGTCTCAGGGGGGTCTTCATGACAGCTTTCTGGATTTGTGAAAATGTCAGGTTTTAGCTGGTGCAGGTGCCACTTAGCTATGGCTTTGTGTGGGCAGGATTTTTGAGCCTTTGTGCAAGGGCAAGGCCAGGTATTTCTGACACCATTGTAGTGGACCATGAGCCTTCCAAATCTACAGTATGAGGCGATGTGAAGCTCAAACACAGAAAAAAAGTACTGTCTTTGTTCTTGCCCAAGATTTTCTTCAAAGCTCAGTGGTGCACCATCTGCATCAGCAGCCAGCTTCCTTCTTAAACAATCTCTCTCTGTGTCCTTGCTGAACCATTTGTTTGTTACACTTTTGGACATGAATGTAATGGGCAGGACCCTTGAATGTCATTAAAACTGCAAAAATGGCTCTTTTTTAATCAATACACACAGACTGTAGATAGCAATTTGCTGTGATGTCTCGTGTTTTTGATGAGTGTCTCGTCTCTGAATGTGAGCTTTGAGGTTCTTCTTTTGTAATACCAAGTTGCAAAAACAACATGTGGAGGAGACCCATCGACAGAACTTGAACCCCCTCCTCTTTCACTGAAGTTGCCGGTGTGGAGGTATTTTGGATTTCCAGTGAGTTATGTTGACAACGTTCGTGTTGTCGACAAAAGAGCCACAGTTTGCAAGCTCTGCTCTGTGCGTGTACCATATCCTTCCACTGGCAGCACGACTAAGGTGGCAGGGCATCTCCGCAGGCACCACAAAAACATAGATTTATCTGTTAAACCAACACCTTTAACACAAACTACTCTCCCGTCTTCATTTGGAATTAAACTTCAAAGTAACTCAACTCGTGCAAATGCAATTACAAGCGCCTTAGGAGTAGTGTTGTTTTTGGCGGCCTCTTTTAATTTTTGTTTTAGTCTAGTCTTAGTCGACCAAAAATGATGACATTTTAGTCTAGTTTTAGTCAATGAAAATTGTACTTTAGTCTCTTTTTAGTAATGCAATTCTATTTAACCCAGTTAATATAGTACAAATACCTAGTATAGAATAGACAAAACCAACATTTTCTTTAAGTCACTCATTTCAGTCAAACAAGGTTATCTTATTATTATTATATTATTGTTACCTTATAGACTCAAGAATACATTCAATTCCAGACACGGAAGACGCTCTGATTTGAATTTACAACATATTTATTTTACCTACCAAACATGTAAGAAGTACACACACATAAATTTAAATAAAATAAATAAATAAAATAGCTTCAAATGACAATGCCAGACAAAATTAAGGTTACATTCAAGTTTAACTTAAAGAGAAACAAGGTGCTTGAATGCTCGAGCTACAATAACATAATAAAAAAGTGCAAATAAAATGTGTGTGTCTGTGACTTGTATTGCTTGTAAACTGGAGTCAGATTTTGCATCATAAAAAGTATTACAAGATATAACACTACAAATGGTTTGGACCCTGGAGATATAATGAGATGGGAATTCATTGACAGAAAAGAACAAATAACAGATAGTACTGAATTATGCCAACTACTGAACCAAATAACCAGCAGTCTCAACAGCAAGCAACTGCATAAACTGTAACCTTCTGGATGTGTTATTTTAAGACTGGTTGTCACACATACAAAAAATAACAGTCCAGTACACATTACTCTATGGCTATATTTTTGACATCAGATTTTCTTTTCACTGGTGCCCGGCACAGATAGAGTATCTCTGTTTGATTGCCATAAAACCCACATTTGTCAAACTGCTCAAAGTCTACACTCTACTGCTACACTGTGTTGCTTATCAAAATGCTCTGTGTTCGTGTGTGTGTGTGTGTGGATGTTTTTCCACAGCTATGTAATAAAAGTGTGTCCAAATATAGTTTCTTCTTTTTCTCCAAAAGTCGAACCCCAGCTGGCCGGCCATCGGTCCATTTCTTTGTGTCAGACTTAACTTTGTGTCTTGAGTTGTCATTAACGTTAACCCACCGCAGCTGCATCTTCTAAACAATGCCGCGCGAGTGGGGATTGAGGAAGTGACGTCGCCTGCGTCTGTGCAGTGCGACCTGATGCAGCCCCTAAATTGAGACTCAGGAAACAGAAATATTGCAAAATAATAATAATAGCGAGACGAAATAACGTCATAACATTTCGTCTTGTCTCGTTTTGGTCAACGAAAATGAAGAGATATTTTAGCAGAGTTTTAATTTTGTAAACCACATTTAGTCCCGTTTTTAATCGCCAACAATACTGCATTATATATTTGATTATAGTTTTCGGCACATGACCACCATTTACGTTGCGTCTCGTCTCATTTCTGTCACATGATAAAGACTTGTTGACAACGATATTAAGCCATTATTTTCATTGACGAAAGCAACACTACTTAGGAGTATTCATAGCCGCAGACATGCAACCTTATTCGGCGGCGCATCTCACAGCAACGGTGATACCCTCCATGTACAATAATGTAAAGGAGAAAGTTGTTGAAGGTCTGAGCAGTGCACATGTAGTGGCCTTAACTACAGATTGCTGGACTTCCAGGGCAACACAGAGCTTCATGACTGTCACAGCACATTACATTATAGATGACTGGGAAATTCAAAATCCAGTCCTTCAAGCTCGCCCCATATATGAAGCTCACACAAGTGAAGATTTGGCAGAAGTGCTGAGGGAAGTGGTAGTGGAATGGAAATTGGACAGACAAAATGCAACCATCCCTGTGACAACTGATGATGCAAATAAATTGTCAATGCCTCACATGCAGCTGGATTGTCTCCACACATTGGATGTTTTGCCCACACTGTGAATCTGGCCTCCCAGAAGGGGTTGGGAGTAAACCAGATTTCCCGTCTTTTGGGCAGAGTCAGGAGGGTGGTCAGTTTTTTCCACAGAAGCACCACTGCAGCAGCCGTCTTCAAGTCAAAACAAGACATTCTTCAACTTCCTCCTTACAAGCTGGTTCAAGATGTCATTACAAGGTGGAACTCCAGTTATGACATGATCACATGCTATTTAGAGCAACAAGCTGCTGTCTATTCTGCACTTGCAGAAAAAGACATAAAAAAAAATGCCAAAGACCTTATCACCTTCTCTGATCAAGATGTGACTGTTCTGGAAGATGTATGTCAGGTACTGAAGCCCCTGAAAACAGTCACAACCTTGATGAGTTCCGAACAGCAGCCTACTGTGTCTATGGTCATGCCCCTACAAAACACCATTCTGACATCTATGAAACACAGTGACACAGATGCAAAGATTGTAAAGGATGTTGAATCTGCTATAGAGGCAAACCTTGAAGAGAGGTATTCAGACCCAAGACTTCAACAGTTCCTGAATGACAGCACTGCCTTGGACCCTAGGTTTAAGACATTACCCCACCTGGATGACATATCTTGGAATGAGATCTTCAATTCCCTGGAGGAGAAAATCTTGCAAGAGCATCCCACACAGGTATGTGACGTATTTAGGCTAATGTGATGAAATAACCATGTTATTCTGTAAAGTAGGCCTAGTTATTTTTAGTATAATTTCACATTTGTAATATTTCATGAATAGGCCTAATCACAATATCCTTTCTGCTTGTTGTCACACTTAAATATATTTTTTGCCTGTTCATTACCTTAAACAACTGTGTTTTTTGCGTGGATATTTTAGACTCATGCCTCAGGAGAACTGTCCAGCCAAAACCTTGCAGTGGATCCAGGAACTGTAGCAACCAGCGTGGCAAGTGTGGCAAGTGAGAGAGTGTTCTCGGAGCTGTTGTTTTTACCCTTTTTGGGGCAGTAAGACACTAGGGCTGTGGTGTCTATGAAGGCAAAGATGGAAGACTGAGGGGCCCTGTTCTTGGCTACCAGCAGCTCAGCAGGGAGTTCAAGCCCTGTTCTTTTGGACCATTCCGACCATCATGAGCTTTCTCTTTAGAAGCTCCTGACCCAAGTTGTAGCTTATGAAAAAATTGTCACAGGTTATGTTGTGCCCCCTGAGACCATGTGTATCAAGCAAAACCCTCGTAAGCTGATTCTTCTCTGGGGCTCCTCCAACCGGCTTTCCAGTGTAACTCTGCATGTTCAATGCATAGCTGGTGTTTGCATCACATGCTGCCCAGATTTTTATGCCATATTTAGCTGGTTTGGAAGGCATATATTGCCTAACTGGGCAGCGACCTCTGAATGCCACTAGCCTTTCATCCACTGTGACATTAAGGCCTGGGTTATAGAGTAGTGGAAGTTGCTCTATCCCAGTGTCCCACACTGTCCTTAAATCGTATGTCATCATCTGAAGCCTTATATCTCTCTAGACCGAATGACTGCTTCAGTGACACCTCCTCCAGTCTCCTTTGCAGCTCGTTTATCCGTTTTTGTTGTGCTTCGATTTTCTCGCATGCCACATCCAGCGCTGATGGCTCTGGGCACGCGTCATAGTCATGGCACTTGAGCCACGTACTCAGATCCATCTCCTCCTCTGCATCATCCTCTGGACGCTGCACCCTCTCCCAAACACTCTCGTTGGCGGCAGTGTGTAGTCATTCCACTCAAACAACACCGGCACAGCCCCCTCTCTCAGTTGTCGTCGCCTGCCCGGAATGATATCAGTTTCCACGAAATGCCTGCTGCAGACCGTGATGCTCCTCTTTATGACAAGATTCTCTCGTCGCATATTACGGATCCATAACTTCCTCAGTGCCTCATCCCTCGGAAAATGGTGAAAACTTACAGATCAATTAAATTTACCGGACACTACACACTGAGGAACACAACAAAAACTACTATTTGGTTTATCCCGTTTCTGATATTTAATTTGTTTTGACATTTTGACATTTCTCTATCGCTCAACAAAATCTCTGCTAAATCACTTTTCCAATTCGCAGCCAACTCCGCAACCGGACGTTGATCGACCCGTTTTCCGGTTTACTTCCTTGACGTTTGGCATAACGCCTATACAATACAATCGAAGGTGTAACTGTTTAGCTACTACATGATGCAAAGATGAAAACTGCTGTCGAAGTCTAACACATTTAATTGAAAATATCAAAAGAAATCTGCTTTACTGAATTCAAAATGACACAGCCAGTTAAAATGATGTTACTTTTGAATTTTTTTTTTCCTGCCAGGTGTGTCATGCCAGGCCAGCAGTGCAATAGTAAAACAGTCGGGTTGTGGCGCGCGCCAAGCAGTTACATGGTGAAGAAAAGGATCCTAAGCGGAGGAAACTAAAAAGAGTTAAAAACAATGCTGTCGTGGCTCCACACAGGATCTCTTTGGAAGGGAAGTCTGGATCAGGAGGATAATTGTGTTATCACAGAAACGGCAGTGGATGACAGTGATCACAGCAGCATCCCTGAAGTATCGACAGCACCAACAAGCTGCAAATGGCGAAAAACTGGGAGGAAATATGACGCTGGTTACATTAGATTTGGATTCAGATGGAGCGGGACGGAGGAAGAGCCCAGGCCCCAGTGTGTGGTATGTGGTGATGTTTTGAGTAATGAGAGCATGAAACCGTTGCATCTCAAACGGCATCTCACCACCAAACACACAGCACTGACAGAAAACCAGTTGATTTTTTTTTTAAGACAGTGGGACGAACTGAAGCCGTCCAAGTCCACCATTCAATCTTGTGTTACACCTGTATATATAGATATAGATATTGAAAAGACAGATCTTTGTTAATACAATTTTCTTTAAAAAATTGATTAACACTGACTGTGAACTCATATCTATTATAACATATCAACATACCAACAATACCTTAACTCAATGGATTATCAATAACAAAAACTGATGAAAACTAATATTTACAAGTCAATCAACATTTCCTTAACTAACATAAACCAATCAAAGATTATATTATTAAACTATATTAAACTATAATAACACTTTACAATATCATTTGAAACTATTAAGAAATACTTCTAAGAAGTATAATCTAACCAAAAAACTTGACTTTGTTCTTCTTGAGGAGTGTTGTCCAGTGCAGACAGAGCAGCAGCGATGCGCCCACACAGCTGTTTCCACAGAAGGGGGTGTAGGCTGATCATATGAGTGAATTATTGACACTGACAATACATTAATGATTTAGATGTCTTGTATAAATGTAAAATCCTTCATCTTTATACTTACAACTGACGACGTTTTGCTAGATTAGCAAGAGCCGCAAATCTCACTCTTCTTTGTCTTGTTTGTTGGATTCTTATTCTCCTTCTGATCAAAATCATCTGGATGATGGTGAGTAAGAATGTAGATAAATTGATGTTTGGTGGCATTTTGGGGAGTTCTGAGACTCGTATGAAATTGCAAAGTAAATGGGGTCTAACTATAGCTCTTTGATCGCACGGTACAAGATAAAAGAGATAAAATCGAGACAAAAGATGTGGCGCGAAAATGGTGTTTATATATACACATACTTGATATAGTATATAGATTTTATATATATATAATCGGGATTTACATTAAAATGCTTGTGTTTTGACTCAATATTAACGGTATACTTTTTAAATACTCATTTTAATAGTAGTGTCCAAAAGTGCTTTTTTCTTTCTGTTGATGAGCTCCCTATATAGTCCACTGTGTTGAACTCCCTATGTAGTGACTAGGGAGTAGGGAATGAGTGAGTGATTTCGGACACAGACCCACTTCTTTTTCAGACTGAGCCGAAGGACGCCATACACTGGACCAGACAGACCTGGAAACAACAGTTAAACTCCTAACTGTGGAAAACTGTCATTTCACAACTCCCCATTCCTCTACCCTCTCTCCCACCCCCGCACAGCTGGAGATACTGGAAAAGGGACTCACTTTCATACCTACACCAAACCCCCCCTACCCGACCGGAGCTCAGAAGGGACCGCCACACTTTTCACAGGAGGCTTAAATTGATTGACCACTTCCAGGGCGGACAGAGGTTGGAGCCTCTGTCGTTCACGGTACCGTCCTATTGGGAACCACATCCAGATATCATTTCACATGAAATAACAATTCATTGAAACAAACACTCGAGCACTCAAACAATGGCATCCCTCTCCATTTACATTTACATCTAGGGCATTTAGCAGACACTTTTGTCCAAAGCGACTTACAGTAATTCATAGCCTACATACGTTCATATACTGATGGTGGTGGCTGCCATGCAAGTTGCCAACCAGCACATCAGGAGCAGTTTTGGGTTCAGTCTATGTTCTATCTCTCCACATAGAACATCCAACATTAGTCGGGAACATAAACAAATTATTAAATGATTAGGTAATAGCAAACACATAGTTAGCAAAACAACCGACAAAGGAGGTAAAATAGTATTACAAGATTAAAATAATTACATTTTGGAAGATAACAGACAACTTAATAATAGTACCTTTTACAAACCACTCACACACTCATTACAGGCAGAAACACAAATAATAATCAGTAACATCACAGACAAGCTGTATCAAAACCAATGTATTAATGCTAAACAGAAAAACTATTTTGACGGTCCCGATGAGCCCAGACGTCGCCTCTTCTACCTTCTCCCCAAGATCCATGGGCCTCTTGAGACGTGGACGGTCCCTTTTGATGTTCCGGTCGGCCGCCCCAATAAACATCCAGACCAGACAATGAAATATTACAGTTGCTTTATATCACACTAACCAGAAACGACATCTGTCTGGCCCACTGAGTATAAACAATATTTAATCAAATATCCACTAAACCTCTGCTGTATTTCCAGTATCTGCACGACCTCTTGAGATGCCTCACAGTTCAGGATGTTCTCATACAATATTCGTACATATCGTACTAAAAGTAATGCACTAAATTTTGTGTGAAATCATACGAGTTACCAAATTCAGGCGCTTTCTAGAAATCCCAGCTTGCAAGCACCTGTTTAATTATTACTCGATTAATTGATGCATTATCAGCCATATAGATATTTGCATTTATGGCATTTAGCAACTCACAGTAATTCATACACTGATGGTGGTGGCTGCCATGCAAGGTGCCAACCAGCATATCAGGAGCAGTTTTTGAGGCTCAGTATCTTACCCAAGGACTTTGACATGCAGACCAGGGGAATTTTATCTGTCAGTGTCTGTAATCTGTAGTAGATTTGTTTTCATGCTAACAACTATAAGAGTCGACTCTGGTGGGACTCGAACCCACAACCTTTGAATCACTTCTCCTGTGCTCTTCTAGAAGTCCAATGCGCTATCCATTGCGCCACAGAGCCTCTCGATTTTGGTGAGGTTCAGAGGCCGGATTTCCTCTATGGAGTCATTTAATGTTTTTCCTCAGATGTTTCTAATATTTTAAAACAAGTCCCCATCTACTTCCATTGTTTCGGAGAATGCTGCAATGCTGTTTTGCTGTGAAGCCCAAGAAATGTTTTGTGGACTTCAAAACTTTCTTGACTTTCCATCGGCAAGGAGGTGAGTAGATAATGACTGAATTTTCAATTTTGGGTGATCGTTAAAAGCATCATTAATTATGATGAATATAAGTATAAATAAGTATTCTGATGTTAGTACTTTCACTTAAGTAAGATTTTGAATGCAGGACTTTTACTTGTACTCGTATTTTTACACTGTGGTATCGCTATTTTGCTGAAGTAAAAGATCTGAGTACTTCCTCCACATTGGAAAAAATACAACACAGTAAAAAAGTTAAGTATTTTCCTCCAGTATATAGTGTATTGGAAGTAAAAAGGAGATGGAAATGGATGTACTCAAGTTCAGAGTAAGTAATCCACAATGTCACAAAGAGTAAAAGTACTCCTGGCTGAGAGTAACTGTCTTTTACTTCACATCACTGTCTGGAGAAAAAGCTTCAACCAGACTGGTCAAACATTCAGTGTAAGATTTTCTTTAGAGGGCAACTGGTAACATCCACCACAAGGTGGCGTAGCCTGCACACCAGACTCAACCTGTGCTTTAAAGCCCACAACCAAAAATGCAATTTCTGGAATTAGACTTGTCACAAACTATACGTGGAGGAGACAAGGAATGAATTCAACATCAGGATAAAACAACACATTATATAATTAATAGTAATGGGACGAATGATTTTTATACTCATTTTAAACTCCATGGTTAACATAATCTACCTAGTGTGGGCCCGGAGAGCAACAGAGACGGGGAGCAGAGAGAAAATTAATCCGCCTACTAAAAACCATTGACCCAACAGGGTTAAAAATACTAAAATGTATCTATTCTAAACCCTCCATTTTTTTTCTCTTTTAAATAAACAAGGTAAAAATAAATGACTCCCTTGTTTTCTGACAAATACTTATCTCTGAGGTTCCCTTTGTTTCTCCCTGCAATGCGGTTATCCCCCCTGTCCTCCTCTCTGTGCTGAACTGATTTGAATTTCTTAATGTATTTTACTAAACGTGTTATTTTAAAATGATTTATTAACACATAATATTTATTCTTATTTTCTATATTCATTTTCATGTATTCCCTTTTATCTATGTATTTATGAATCTATTTGTTTTATGTGTTATGAATGCATGACCCCACTGGCACTTTTTTTAGCACTTACAGGTCCAACACGGAGGAGTAATATTTTAAACACACTGCATTTCTAAGGGATCTGCTTGTACAAGAGATCGATTTCAATAAACTCTATATTTAACTCTTACCCTAATCCTAATCCTAATCTCACGCCCAAAATCTGACCAAGACAACCGGTCAAAGAGCAGGGAAAGAGGTGGACTCGGTAATGAAATCTTCTCCTGTAATTGTCAATTGTCAGGAAAGTGAACAGAGTATTCCCCAAAATGTTTCACTTTGAAATATTTGTTTTAAACCATTATCATTTAACTCAATCCATATACTTATAAAGGAAAACTATCTCACTAAATTAAAGGTGCATTATGTAAGATCTGGACATAATTCAAGTTTAAAACATTTTTTAAAAATGAACTAACCCTAGCAACAGTTTGAAGAAGTAACAGTTCTGGCGTTATGTCCAAGATGCCTGTGTACTGTATTCAG